>NW_027531897.1:3247280-3321331 GCF_008692635.1 Crocuta crocuta | reverse complement strand
GACCAGCAGCTAACTTGGAACAATCTCTAAACTTTATTAATTACCAAGTTCTATTTGATTGTCCAGTTTGGTGCCGGTCTCTGACGAGTAGTGCATTCTCAGACGCAGCTGTTGTTTCTGATGGCGTTGTTGTCTTTGCATGCTAAAATGGTTAACGTTGTCCTTAAATGACTGCATGGAGAGCTGCTCTGTCTTTCTGATTACAATAGCATCTATGTCTGATCTTAGACAAGCCATGCTTATATTCAGGGACCTACTGATTGCACTGGGAGAGTCCATCCTGCCATTCTGTTATGTGCGCTGTGCCACTGACACATATTTTTTTTTAAAGCTGAAAGCCATGAAGGTAATAGACAAGGTCTCACATCCTGAAAAGGCTCAATGTTGCTTTTGTTTCCAGTGCCTATTACCTCTCTGGAAGACACTTGATTAAAATACAATGTTATTGGGCCTAAGGTTTCAGGTTAATCCCTTGGTGAGAGTTAGTTTTCTTTAGNGTGATTGCTTGGCTCCTTTCAGAAAAATGGGGCCACAAAACAATCCTACCCTGTAGTTTAATTCCACTGTAGACTCTGGAGCTAATCCTCTTCTTAAACCAGGGAAATCACAGAACCCGGGCTAGTAGTTCCTTGGTGTCCACAAAATAGTTGCTGTATCTGGTCCCCTTCTGTTACTGCAACTTCCCAACAGGACTGGACATTGGTCTTCCTTTTTGTGACCAAGTCTCTTTATTCCTTCCTAGTCTCGTCTCTGTATATATCCCTTTCTTTAGGGTTCCAGACTTTCCTACCTCACTCCCAAATCTCAGGAAATGCCCTCTACCCATCCTGAATGCCCCTGCCTGGGACTGTGTTCTGTGCCACTGTGTCCTCATGTCCTCCAACCACTAGAGAAAATGCAAAGTCTCCCCTCCCTACACTCTTTCCCAAGGAAAAGGAGCTCACATGTAAACTGGCCAACATACTTGGGCTATATAATTTACATGGTGTGTGTGTGCGTGTATGTGTGTGTGTGTGTGTGTGTGCACGCGCGTGCACGCGCATGCATATGTGTGGTGGAAGGAAGGAAAGGAAAATGGGAATAAAAATAAATAAGTAAAATAAGTTTTTTCTACTTCATTTTGAAGTGTAACATAAAGGATAGAAATTTAAAAAAACCTTTTTTTAATGTTATTTACTGGAGAGAGAGAGAGTGCAAGTAGGGGAGGGGAAGAAAGAAAGGGACACACAGAATCTGAACCAGGCTCCAGGCTCTGAGTCGTCAGCACAGAGCCTGACATGGGGTTCAAACTCACGAATGACAAGATCATGACCTGAGCTGAAGTTGGACACTTAATCAACTGAGCCACTCAGGTACCCCCATAAAGTACAGAAATTTTAAATGTATACTTTACTTTCATGAATTTTTATATATTGGATACATTCAGGTAACTCTTACCCAGATCAAGATACAGAACATTCCTCACAGCCCAAAAAGAGGTCTTGAATCCCTTTTCAGGAAGTACCTACCACCCCCATCAGCGTGTACCCAGAGATAACTACTATTCTGACATGTCACCATATGTTAGTTTTGCTGTTCTTGAACTTGATACAAATGATATCATACAGTATGTGGTTTGTTTTTTTTTAATCTGGCTTCTTTTGCTTACTGTTATGTCTGTGCTATTCATTCCTGTTAGTCTGTGTTCTTCTAATTGGTTCATTTTCTTTGGGTTAATCTGCCCTTGGCTCATTTCACCATTTGATTTGTGAAACCAATATTTAATCCTGGACATAGAGGAGAGAGTAGGTCAGAGGAGGAGCAATCTCTGTGGCTTTCACACAATCTGCACAGAGGTAAGACACAAGGTTTTATGTAGGCTTTAGGACCAAAGTCCTTAGTAGTGACCTTCCTGAAGCACTGCGGTGGACACCTGCATGGTGGCCAAACTTCCCATCTTGCCTCGATTAGTGCTGTGTTCCATTTATCTTTGGCATCTTCCTTATTATATTCCTCTGAATATGATGCTTGCCTAGGGTTCTCCCCAGTCATGTGATCTGTGAATGCCTAACTACAGATCTGGCTAATTCCTAACCCATTCACTGTTCTCACTCCTAACTGAGGAGTAAAAGAGTAGAGCTGGTTTAGGACAAATCCACTATTAATCTTTCACAGAGCAAGTCCTACTGATGGGGGAGAGGGAGGCTTTAGCATTCTTACTGTCGACAAAGGACAACATTAATTTAGTGTAAAATTTATTATCTCATTGATATCAGCTCTCTTGCTAGTCTTCCAAAAGATGCATTAACTTTCTGACACTTTGTTCTTTTTCTGTGTGTAAGTAATTAATTGATGTCCTGGTACAAAACTTTGTATCCTTTCTATTCTGTGCATTTAAACACTTAGTTTAACTTTTTTATGTTTATTTACTTATTTTGAGAGAGACAGAGACAGTGTCAGTGAGGGACGGGCAGAGAGAGAGGGAGACCAACCATCCCAAGCAGGCTCTGCACTGTCAGCACAAAGCCCCATGCGGGACTCGAGCCTACAGACCTGTGAGATCATATCCTGAGCTGAAATCAAGAGTCAGACACTTTACTGACTGAGCCACCCAAGCGCCCCTTAAACACTTAGTTTAAATGTTAGACTCTCATTTTATAAGAAAATACTATGGATCTACTCTTCGTCTGCTCCCTGAATCCACAACCCCCCTCAAAGTAGAGAGAAGAAAGAGACAACATGAGTCTTCTGGTGTCCCCCATTAATCCCTGAGTTCATCTTTGGTACAATCTTCCTGGAGCTTTTACTGCACAAACACTGCATTGTCTCCTAATCACCTATTTTCTTTTCCCAGTAAATAACCTGTCCTTTCTATTATTATCTTCTTCTGAAAAGGTTTGTGATTCCTCTGCTGCTTACCTATGGAGGAAAGTGGGGCAGGGAGAGATCAGTTGTGGGTATGTGTGTGCGTCTCCAATGAAACTCTAGTTATTGTTGACTTTTATTACTACATTTCAAAGAATCCTTCACATTCCATTCTTGTCCTGATACTGATGCTGTCACAGATTTTAGAAAGAACATGGCTTATCTATGTCCAAGTTTTATTTATGCATCTGTCTTCCTCATTAGGTTAGCCTTCCCAGGAGAGCATTATGCTTGATACATAGCAGCTTCTCGGTAAATGACAACTACGTCTATCAGCAAAGAGGCTGTTGTTATTGACAAAGTTATTGACGAGTATAGTCCACAGGACTCATTCACTCTTTACCCCTGCTTGGAAAACTAATTGGTGCTCTCTGCTGATGGTACCCATTTACCACTTGATTCATAATCACCCGAAAGGAAAAATTAATTCTGTTTGATCAGTATGACTTTTCTTGACACAAAGTCAATTATAGAAGTTAGCCTGGTGAAGATCTTGTTTTTGTTTGTTTGTCTTCATAAAGGGCTTAGAACTTCAAGAAGGAGTGCAACACAAGCTCAAACCACACAGTCTGAGCACCGATGGTGCACCCGACTCTGGGAATACAAAGGTGGTGAGGAAGAGATCCCTGTTTTCACGACTAACTGACACACTGGCATAAATGACCTAAACTTGACTTGATGTGGTAAGTGTGGTAATGAAAGGAGGAGACAGTGCTGTGGTGACAGAGTGGTGAGGGCCAGCTCAGCCTGGAGAATCTGTAGACCCCACATAGACATGGCCAAAGAAATGGGCAGGGGCACCTGGGTGGCTCAGTCCGTTAAGCATCTGACTTCAGCTCAGGTCAAGATCCCACCATTACTGAGTTCAAGCTCAGAGCCTGGAGCCTGCTACAGATTCTGTGTCTCTCTCTTGGCCCCTCCACAGTTCATGTTCTTTCTCTCTCTCTCTCTCTCAAAATTAAATAAACATTTTAAAAAATTTAAAAAGAAAGAAATGGGCAGAGAGGAAAATTGACCATAGCAGGATTCTCTCTAACCAGTACTCAGTTTGAATACTCTGGGAAGTGGACCCTCAGACAGAGCTTACTGTCTGGGACATTTACCAGGGGAGGAGAGAAAGAAGGATTCAGCAGAGGGGATGAACTGCAAGTTGCAATGCAAGTCTCAACCAATTCCCTGGGAAGCTCTGAAGCTTAAATAATCTTTCAGAGCTGTCCCACGTGGGGCCACATGAGCCAGGCCTTTATATCTTCACCTCAGCCATTCACTGGGTATGGACTACCCCAGAAGGATGTGACCTTGGGTAGCGTAGATTTCTGCAGCCAAGGCCATCCCTTCAGGAACTGACAGCTTAAGGCTGTCTGTCAGCTGCATTCTCAGATGACCCCTTTTGCTTCGTGTATGTCCCTCAGGCCTCTCTTCCTGAGAAGGGGGAGGCTAGGAGAACAAACTACACATACTAATTGCTGAGCCCATACTAATACATAATGGCCTGCAACTAATACACAATGCACCTCTCCTTCCCTGATGATTCTGGAATGCTCTCGCTCTCAGATAGCATCTCTGCTGGTTTGGGTGGCGTAGCTGGGGCACGACCATTCCTGAGAGGAATGGGCCCCTTATCTCCGTGTCCTTCTCAGACTACAGATCCTTATCTCTCTCTCATCTATTTCCATCACTATTTGGCAAGGGCGAAACTAGAGGTACCCAAAGTAGATCACCTGAGTTCTACAACATGTTCCTCCAGGCCTCCATTGTGTAATAGTGGCCCTACCTCCTCTTGATGATCAAGGTCAATTATTCCTGCCTGAATAAAGATTCAAGTTTGCTGGTCCCTTAACACAAGAAGCTCGAAATGCTCATGGACAGCCTACTTATGGTTCAATGGGGGTTCTTATTATTTCCCTTGGGGAAAATCGTTTCCCTTTGGGGACTGAAATCTCTAACCCTAAAGAGCCTAATGTAATGGAAATGGGCAGCACAAATTCCCTAGGTGGGTTACTGGAATGATGGTAAATAGACTCATTCCTGCCTTGACTTTTTGGCTTCCAGTCTCATGAATTTTATCTACTGGGACACTACATCCGGGAGGATGCCACCTCATCCTTATAAACTGTTGACTCTGAGCTGGCATTTAATCATGTCTTAAGCAAGCCATTCCAATCTCTATCTGGCCAGTAGCTTCTGGTTGGCATGGTATGTGATAACACCAGGAGAATCTCATGGTCATGGGTCCACTCTCACATTTCCTTTGCTGTAAAATGGCTCCTCGGTCTGATGGCTATTTTGTGGGATCCCATGTTGGTGGATCACATGTTCTATAAGCTCTTGGAAAGTGGTGCTAACAGAAGCTCTGTAGGCAGAAAAAGCTAACATAAAACAGGAATATTTGCCTATTACCATCAGAAAAAACAAATTAATGGAAGGATTCCAGTGTATTCAATTCTTTTTTTCTTTAATTTTTTTTTTTTTTTANNNNCGGCCATGTTGCCCATTTGGCAGTGACACTCTTGATCAGACTCAGTAAATGATAACCCGTGCAGTTGGGCTCATACACAACCTCCATCTTTCTCTATGGCTCTGTCCATGTGCCCATGATGCCAGCACTGGAGTGGCCAATGACAGAGCCAAGCCATTTTGTCTTTTTAGTTATTTAGTGCCTCTTTCATGATGATTTCTCCCTAGTAGGTGCTGATATGTGAAAGAGTTCTAGCAATTCTTCACATTCTATGCCAACTCTCATAGGTTCATCCACAAATATATATGCTACTTAATGAGAAACCCTCTCACGACACCAAAAATCAATCATTTCCATTTAACCTCTGGGATCTCATTATTCAGACTTTCCCCATCTAACCTTCAGATAACTTTCCCCACAAGGACTACCGTCCGACTGACAGCAGAACTAAGTGTCAAGACTCTTCTCAACCGCTTTTAGAAAAAGACAACATTTAAGCTTGCTCTCCATAAAAGGTCAGTAATTTTTTACTTCCACCTGTCTTCAAATATTCTAAGACCTCTGTCCCTAATGTTATTTACCTTTGAGGAATGTTAGGCTGTGTTTTAAGATTTGATTTTTAGAATGTGTAACTTGGCAGGACAGGCAAAAGTTTTCTGTCTTCAGGGATTAATAGCCATTACAGAAAGGTGAACGCAAAACAAAGCATTCTTATTCTGAGGGATGATTGTCATGATTGTCAACATGAATTATTAAGCCATTCAAAAAATATTGCAAATTGACGCCTTTAACTTGGGAAAGATCTTTCATATTCTGTAAATATCTCTAACATTAAAAGGTATTAAAATGTTGGTATTAAATTTCATTACTGAAAGCTAGTCTCCCACCTTCATTTAGTCCATGAGTAAAGGATGAAATTATTTCTGACACCTACAATAAAAAATATATTGTTGCTGCATAAAGAGTTGTTATTAGAAAGAAGTTAACCAACCAGTTAGGCCTGTGGCAGTTGCATAAACAGGGCAATGTTCCTTGTTAATGCTAATATCCCACAAACCCTGTGGGCTCACAGGTACACCAAGTACAATACAACTTGGCTCATGGATTTATAAGGGCATTTCTGCCTAGTGATCTTGTTCTGATGTACAGCATGAAAGGTCTTAAGCTCTGCAAGAAGTCTTGGTCATCAGCATCTCCCCATTTTAGCTACTGTCACCAATTAATCACACAATCATGAATGCAAAACACTGATAAAGTTCAGTGTTACAGACCTTAAACAAAGTTATAAAGAACTTCCTGTGGTTGGTTCACTTCCTTCAAGGTTGGAGATAGTGTAGAAGTATATTTTGGTTCCTTTGTGTTTCATTTTTCCAGGATGCTTGACTTTGGACCATGAGTCACAGTTCTACCCCTCTTGTTCATACCTGCTCTTTCCCCCTTTTTCCCCCTCTTTGGTTGCTACATCCCATTCATACCCATGCGAGAGTGAAGGAAAGCCAAAGGAAACAAAAGAAAAGGCTCAGTTGAGCCAAGGGAGTACCTTGTACTAGAGAGAAGTGTCTACGTGCTATTTCATGACTTTCTCCAAAAAACAATACATATCTAGTGCTCTACCTGTATTATATTCTTCTACTCTCTGCTGTTGTTAGAAGTAAAAATGCAGTGCATGAATGCAGTTAACTGAAACCCACCTCACTGGACACTGCTGAATGTAACTGGTCCTTTGTCAAATCAAAGGAAGGAATTAAGCATCAGTTCTCTGTTTAAGCTAATAGGCTTAGTTGAGGAGGAAACTGTTCTTCTTGACAGAAGATTTTCAGCTAATAAACGTGCAAGCAATGATAAGATTATAAAATAATCACTTGAAACCCCTGAAATAACTGATTCAGGCAAAAATCGTCAATGGTTGATAGCATTATTTTTTTTAAGTTTATTTATTTTGAGAGAGAGACAGCGTTCATGGGAGGGGCAGAGAGAGAGGGAGTGAGAGAATACCAAGCAGGGTGTGCACTGTCAGCACAGAGCCGGATGCGGGGCTTGAACTCACCAACCATGAGATCATGACATGAGCCAAAGTTGGTTGTTTAACCGATTGAGCCAGCCAGGCACCCCAATCCTCTGATAATCTTAGCATCACCAATTGCAGAACAACCACACATTGTGGGCCTCCTCGTACCATGTCATAGGAAGCTCATAGTGTCTCCTATGAAGTGTTCTTGCAGCACTAACTTTTTAAANCCTCTAGAGTTAACTTCCATTCATAGCAAACATGGGAGATAGAGAAGTAAGTTAAATGGTGCCACAGAGAAGCAAACAGATAATTTCAGAATGTGGGCCTTCTTTAGGGTAGCTTACCTGGGTTCTGCAACTAGTCAAGACCAGTGCATGGAGAAGAGGGAAGTGGCTACTTAAGGGAAGGCTGCACCACAGCCAGATGCCATGTGTTTTGATTATGATTGGAACAAATCAACTATGAAAAAAGTTTTTTAAAAAATAATCTGAGATGGGGCACTTGGGTGACTCTGTTGTTTAAAGCGTCTGGTTCTTGATTTTGATTCACTCAGGTCATGATCTCACGGTTGTGGGACCGACCCCCGTGTCAGGCTCTGTGCCAGGTATGGAGCCTGCTTGGGATTCTCTCTCTCTCTCTCTCTCTCTCTCTCTCTCTTTCTCTCTCTCTCTCTCTCTCCTCTCTCTCCCTCCCTACACTCTCAAGATAAATAAATAAACATTTAAAAAATAATCTGAGAAACTTTATTAAGGAATGGATTTTAGGTCATATAAAGGCATTATTGTTAAAATTTTGATGCAGTGATGGCATTATGACTATGATTTAGAAGTTCCTATTTTTAGAGATTCATAGGTCAAGTGCGCAGGGATGAGATGACTTCATGTCTAAGACGTACTTTTTGAAAGTTCAGCAAGGGCAAACACAGGGACAAATAAATGTTGCAAAATCTTTATAATTATGTGATTATGATGATATGTAATTATAGTCAGAACGATGGGTATATGGGAGTTTATTGTAGTATTCTTGCTATGCTTATGTGTGTTTGGAATTTTTTTATACAAATTCCAAATGAGAGAGATAGAAGGTAAATAGCAAGAGCATATACTGATTTGGGAGGACATGTAAACACTGTAAAACCTAAGAACCAAAGTTTAGACAACGTTAACTTTTTATAGGAGATCACAGGTTTCAAATATCCCATTATGGAGGAAAAAGCATTTCATGGGAAAATGATGCAATGAAGTGTGTGTGTGTTTGTGTTTATATTTCTAATTCCTTAAATAGCAAACAACAAATCTTGTCTTTATATACATATACATATGTATATATATATATTAATGCTTATTTATTTTATTTTTGAGAGAGAGACAGAGGGAGAGCATGAGCAGGCAAGGGGAAGAGATAGAGAGGGAGACAGAGAATTCCAAGCAGGATCAGAACCTGATGTGGNCCTGAGCCAAAACCAAGAGTCAGATGCTTAACTGACTGAGCCATCCAGGCGCCCCACAAGCAACAAATCTAGTCCTTAGCAAAATGATAAAGTTCCTATAGCCAGTACAGGTTCCTAGACAGACAACCCACATGCAATATATGAGATATATCTTAATCTCACTGCATTTTTAAAAACTCCCAAATATCTTTATTTACATTTTTAAAAATTTTATTCATTTTTGAGAGACAGAGGGCAAGCAGGGGTAGGACAGAGAAAGTAGGAGACATAGAATCCAAAGCAGGCTCCAGGCTCTGAGCTGTCAGCACAGCCTGATACGGGGCCCGAACTCACAGACCGTGAGATCATGACCTGAGTTGAAGTTGGATGCTTAACCGACTGAGCCACCCGGGTGCCCCCCAAATGTCTTCATTTAAAAATAACCCTTAATAGTTATTGCCAATGTAAATACCAAACATAGACATATACCCTAGAACAAATGTGTTATTAGTTCACTGTAACTGTGTACATGGAGATTCAGATGTACCAAACCAGACAAGAATTGGTTTGGTACCTTGCCCTACATGACCAAATGCCAGATCCCCGGGAATGAGAAGACCTGAGATTCATCCCTCCCCTGCCGCTGACGTATTGTATGACCTTGGGCATGTTCATTCACTTCTCTTGGCCTTGTTCCCCCTTCTACTGAATGTGCATAATATTTTCCATCTACTTACCTTGGGGAAATGGTGAGGACTAATGAGAAAACATCCGTGAAGGGCTTTGAGCTCCTTAGGAAAAAAAATATCGTTTCAGTACTATGGTGTATGACGTTCTTATTTTGACAGAAAACCACACAAGGCTTCTGATTTGTAGATAACAAACCAAGCTTTATAATCATCAACAAACACCATGTAGATCACATTTCTTAACAAGGAATGCTGTCCAAATAACTTTTCAATTGGACTCAGATTCAATTCGCATTTAAACCTCATAGTTTTCATTAGAAAGCCTGTGTAAATTGCAATTAAGCAGAGTTTTGCAAGATTTCAGCTATTCACTTAAAAGTATGAAATGAAAGGTTTTAAAACCCTGAATTCTAGTTGGATGTGACTGTTGTAAATTCTGATTTTAATTGAGATAACCACATGGGAGCAGAATAGTTTAAAATTAGTAATTACTTTAATTTTAGTTCTTAAACAAAATTACTGTCTAATCCCCCATTGTATAGGAACAGTAAAAAAATTAAAGTGTCCAGGGAATAGATTCCCTAGCTAGATCACTGACAGCAAGGTTATTTCTACGTTCTTCCTCAATTAAGGAAATAGAATATATAAGAAATACATTGTAATGTATCAACAAATCATTCTGGGCACTGAAATGCTGAAAAGCACAAACACATGGTCTTACTTCAAGTAGGAGAGGTTAAAAACAGAATTTTTTCTTTCCCTTTTAACTCCTCCTTCCTCAGTCTATAAACTGAAGAATATTTAAATAAAGTCATTCACTCGCTTAGAACCATCCAGTGGCTTCCCAGTGCACTGTTTATTAAACTTAAACTCCCAAGCACAGGCTGACGGCCTTGCTCAGTCAGCTTCTGCCCACTTCCTTGTTTTCATTTACAGCCATGCCTTCCCTGTTCACATTGCTTTTGCTTCTGTTCCTTGAGCTTGCAGATTTATTCTTTGCACTCGCTACCCCTTCCAACATGATTCTTCCTTCATTTCTTTACATGCCTACCTCCTTTTCACTCTTCACATCGCAGCTTTCTTCTTCAAAGAGGCCCTTGCTGACCCCTATTGTAAGCAGACATCTCCCTAACCCCCCATCACATCATCCTCTTTTGACATCATAACATTGATTGCTTTCTGATTTTATCTTCTTGATTTATTTGTTTGCTTGTTGTCTGACTCTTCTACTCAGCAGGGGTATGTATCGTCTCCTGTTCACCTCTGTTTCTGGCATATTCCCATAGAAATATTCTAACTATTCAACCCATTCGTCCTTCTTTTGCCTATTTTTCTGGAATCTAAGTTTGAAACCATCTAATCCCTGGAAGAGTACTCCAACAAGTAAAAGAATAGCAAACTCACTTTCCCTAGTTTATAACCCATTTGAAAGATGAAATTGCTTCTATTGGAATCAGGGATTGGAGGCTTTTTACAAGCCACATGCCTCAGACTCTTGAGGAAACAGCTGGCTTTAGAGTCAGTTAAATCTAGGCCAGGCCCTCTACCAAAACTAAGAGTGTTGATTTTCTCCAGTCTGGCCTAGGTCTGCAGGTGTACGTGCTACCCAAGCAGTCAGAATAGCTCAAGCTTTGCTTGTAAATGGTCTAATAGCCAGGGAACCTGTTACTTCTGTAACTTCATTCATTAGTTCAACAAATGTTAATTGAGGATTTTCTGGTTCTAGAACTTTACTAGATTCTTTAAAAGACCTTTACAAGGTCACTTTAGGAGAGGTGTAAAAGTAAATGAGACCTTGTATTTACCCTTAGGGAGCTAACAATCTAAGAAATAAACAAAAAATTAAAACACAGGGTAAGTGAGGAGTGTAATGGGAATATAGCAAGGTGCCTTACTCAATCTAGAGCAAGAATGATGATGGGAAGGCTTCCCAGGGAACATGCCACTTACAGTGAGATCTGAGACTGAGTGTAGCTGATAACCAGTATCAGGTGAATGCAGAGAAGCCAGGTGTTCTAAGTGATGGGCGTAGTATATGCAAAGACCAGGAAATAATAGAGCACACAAAAAGAAGCTCATTGTGGCTACAAGATTTGGGGAAAGGGGAGGTGGGAGAAGCTGTAACCATAGAAATGAACAGGGGCCAGATCATGAAACTCTTATAAAACCAGATTGAGAAATGTGGACTTAATTCTGAGGGCAGTGGACAACCAATACATCATTTGTCGCACGAGAGTGACATGATCCGATTTGTGTACCTGATCACTCTTGCTACAGCGTGCAGACTGGATCTTCAAGGACAGAGACCAAAGGCAAGGAAGTGATTTAGAAGCTTTTTGCAGTAATTGAAGTGAAAAATGTTAGTAGTCTAAACTGTTAGTGGCAATGGCGATAACGAGAAGTGATTTGAGATGTGTTTAGCAAGTAGAATCAACAAGGCTTGGCATTTGGATATGGGGGATGATGAACAGGGATGGGCCAGAGATGACAGGTCGCTGGCTTGGGAAATTAGGTCAATAGTGAGGCCATTCACCCAGGTAGTAAATTAAAGAGAGAGAAGGGTATGGGAAGAAGATAAACTGTGAATACAGAGCACTGAGATGTTTGTAGTACATTTTTTCATTCATTTATTTATTTTCAGAGATGAAGAGACTGTGTACACACATGTTCACAAGTGCACATGAGTCAGGGAGGGGCAGAGAGAGGGAGAAAGAGAATCCGAGGCAGGCTCCTCCCTGTCAACACAAAGCCCAATTTGGGGCTCAGTCTCACAAAGTGTGAGATCATGACCGGAGCCGAGATCAAGAGTCGGACACCAACTGACTGAGCCACCCACAAGCACCTCACTTCTGGTATATTTAAATTGATATATTTATCTGGCAGTTGGTCATCTGAGACGCAAGAGGAAAATCTGTCTGCGCAAGAGATGTCAAACTGGGAGCCATTGCCATCGAGGTGGTAACTGAAGCCGTGAGAATGGATAAGATCTACTGTTCTTCATGGAGCGGAGTAGAAAAAAAACAATCAACTGATTTTTTAAAAAGCAATTGATTTTTCAACGATTGAAGCAGTGTATCATTACTGCTATTAGAATATAGAGGTTTTAGGGGCTCCTGCATCACTCAGTTGGTTAAGCGGCCGACTTCAGCTCAGGTCATAATCTCAAGGCTCATGAATTCGAGCCCCACATTGGGCTCTGTGCTGGCAGCTCAGAGCCTAGAGTCTGTTTCAGATTCTGTCTCCATCTCTCTGCCCCATCCCTGCTCATGCTATGTCTCTCTCTCTCTCTCTCAAATATAAANTAACTGCTGGAAGGTCAGTGTCAGAACGCAGGGTCAAGAACCTAACATCAGGAAGTGCTGGCTGTGAACAATTTCAGGAATCGAAAGGGAGGGGAACACCACTAATATTTCAGAGAAGAAAGTCGCATCAAGATATCTTTGATTAACATTATTATTCTAATTCAAGATAAGTGGGGGGAGTTTTGCTTTTCAAAAGTAATATAAGAGAATATCTAATTACTTCCAACAAATTGAGTGACCATATAGTGAACAGGTGAGGAAATTGTATTTTGGGGAAATTCTATATTCCTGATTGAGGGAGCTCAAGCTGCTTCCCATGTTTCTTTGACCTAATGAGCCTTTTAACAAGTGCTTTAAGATGTACAAATTTTTATTGTACTGGCTATTGCTCCTGGAGTTTTACCTCTGTCCATTGCTTCTAAAAATTCAGCACCCCTGCAAACCAGTATAGCAGCTCTCAGGCAAACTATCAAGAAATGAAGTTAACTTTGCTTTACCAATTTTCCAAGACGTTTGTTCAAACTTTTATAAAGGAAAAAAATGCATAAAATCTGGAGACTTTTTTGTTTGGGTAAGAAATGCTACAGAAGAAAAGGCATAATAGATAAAAATGTGAGCTGTGTTGTTGTTTTCTCAGGCATCATGAACATGAGAAGGATGTAAGAGCATTTACGGAGTATCTACTTGCTCCACCATTACCTAATTTAAATAAATAGACACAAAATACAGTACCATCTGCAGGCTGTTGCAAACTGATTTCTGTCATGTCCCATTTGTATCAGATGTGCAGTTATGTTAGAGGCCCTAATTCATGTTGTGAATGTCCTAAAGCAGGCAATTGTAGAATAAGACAAAACTTGGTAGCCACACAAGTTTGAGGACTGTGTAAAAGTTTTCTGTACAATTACATCCAGAAAGAAGAATGGCATTCCTCTGAAAAGACCAGAAACAGAGCCATTAATACCAGGTTCATATGGAGACAGTATGTCCCCCAAAGTTAAGACAAGAGTGTATTGATTCATTTCATAAATTGAGAACTTAGAGTTTTTAAACATCTGGAAGAGAAGCAAAAGATATGTTAAATACATCAGACCTATTTTTAAAGCTTACTAATTCTTGTTAATTATATGAAAAATATAGCTCTACCCCTTGTAGAAACGGGGAAAAAAATGAAAGAAAACAAAAACTAACCATAATCCAACATCCCACCAACCTTAATATTTTGCTGTTTCCTTCCCTTCTTTTCTCCAAGTATCTATGTTTATGTATATGTGTATTTAAAACATAGTCTTTCATATTACAGCCTATTTGATATTGTAGTGACTCTTAAGATTGTTGGTTACATGAATTTCCTATTTGCTGTTTCCCTGAAAAGGAAGAAAAATGTTTCAAACCTTAAAATTGAGGAACTATAGGGGTGCCCGGCTGGCTCAGTCAGAAGAACATGTGACTCTCACTCTTGGGGTTATAAGATTGAGCCCCACATTGGGTGCCGAGATTACTTAAGAACAAGAATCTTTAAAAATGGGGCACCTGGGTGGCTTAGTCAGTTAAGCTTCCAACTCTTGATTTCAGCTCAGGTCATGATCCCAGGTTTGTGGGATTGAGCCCCACATCAGGCTCCACACTGAGGGTGGAGCCAACTTAAGATTTTCTCTCTCTCTGCCCCTCTGCCTCACTCCCCTAGTTGCTCTCTGTCAAATACATAATAAATAAAAACAAATACAGAGAAAATAAGATTGTCCTATTTGGTAGTAATGACTTGCCTGGCAGGAACCATGAAAAAGAGGGGGATCTTATCAGTTTAATTTACTGAATTGTGTTAATATAGTTTTGTTCATGAATATTGTCTTTATTGAATTCCTGGAAGGAAGGCATTAGAATATTTCCTTTGAGTTGAGGGTATGTTTATATCCAGGATACACATTAATAAGATTGGCTCTGTGGTTAGAGAATTTTATAATATAAGAATACCTGCACATCTAATTTCTTTGATTAGGACTTTATTAAATTTTCCTGAAAGTCACCTTGCTTGCCACCATTCTTTCTCTTACAGCTCCTGCCTCTGCATAAAACACTCTGAACTAATCTCTTTTCAGTTTATAGTATTTTATCCTCTTGTGAGCAAGTGCCTTTACCTCTGAATAAAATGGTATGAAATTCATTTCTTATAAAATCATTCATTATAATTTCTCATTTTTTTAATTCTTTTTTTAAAAGATTCTNGAGAGAGTGAGTGCAAGTGGGAGAGGGGCAGGGAGAGAGGGAGAGAGAGAAACCCAAGCAGGCTCCATGCTGTCAGTGCAGAGTCCGAAGTGGGGCTCAAACTCACAAACTGTGAGATGATGACTTGAACCAAAATCAAGAGTCAGATGCTTAATCTACTGAGCCACCCAGGTGCCCCAACATTTAAGAACTTTTTAGGAATCTGTGACCTAAAGTGTTTTGTAAATACCGTAACAGGTAGATTAAGACTAACTCACCAATTGTTCTGCCACGGTCTCATATTTCCAATCCTTTTGCTCTTTGTTCGGTACACTTCTTGTTCCAGGCTAGTCAAACAGAAAACCCTTTACTATACCCACGATTCTCTTCTGTGCACCCCAGCTGCATCATGTCAAACAATCTTCCATTGTGTCCCAGAAAATCATTTCTATCTCATTCTTCAAAATATTTTTAAAAACCAACCTCTTCCAAGAAATTGACCCTAAAACACTCTAACCTTTGGAAATAATTTAAAGTGACTCAGAATGTGGTGGAATCCTGGCCTTTGTTTTATTTTTGCCCTATTTACCCTCAAATCTGAAGCCAACTTTTCCTATGCATTCTTCAGTTTCAAAAGACAGTACATTCTCTGAGATCTTGTCTTTTGCAACAACCTGGATGGAACTCGAGTGTATAAATACCATATGACTTCACTTGTATGTGAAATTTAGGAAACAAAATAGATGAGCAAATAAGGAAAAAGAGACAAACAAAACATCAGACTCTTACATACTGAGAACAAATTGGTGGTTGCCAGGGAGCGAGGGGATGGGGAGGGGTGAGACAGATGAAGAAGATAAAGAGGGCACTTATCTTCATGAGCCCTGAGAAATGTATAGAATTGTTGAATCATTATATTGTAAACGTGAAACTAATGTAACATTGTATGTTTATTATACCTCAATGTAAAAAAGAAAAGAAATTCAGTACATTCTCTTCAGTGTGTAAACATGAGTAACATAGATTCCTCTTTATGGTTAAGTTCTTCCTCCCATCAGATCCAAAGTGTCCCTTAAAGCTTCCAGCCATTTGTATTTCCTCCTAATAAAATGAGATTAACCCTTCCCTTATCTGCATGACAGCTGTTCAAATGCCGAGCACAATTATGCCTACCACATACCATTTCCTTTTCTTGTCCATAATAAACTCTTCCAGCTAAGATCAAATGTTACATGTGGTATGTTTTCCAGATATTTCATCATCTTGTTTGTCCTTAGCTTATCACTATCTGCCTTACCAACATTCATCACCAAATATGAAGTTCCATCTTAGAGTAAACATTCCAAATTAGTAGAACCCAGAGCTTGATCCAGGCCAGGATTTTCAGGCTGGCTGTAGGAGTGGACCTTGCTGGTTTCAGTCTGTGAGGTATAAGCAAAATACCTGATGGCCACTTCCAATTTTAGTGTGAACCAGAAGTAAGGGACAATTCAAAATGTCAGGTAAGGGGAACAAAGGGCAAAACTGGACCTGAAGCAAAACATTAGTCATCCAGAGTGGTTAAATTGTAATATTTTAATGCGTTCTTGTTAGTTGTCTATATGGGGTGAAGCCTACATATTTCCTGGACAATAAAACACAAGAACACAGAGATAAGGAGCTGAATCTTTTTACATCATCCTCTCTGAGACATCGGTCAAGGAGAGAAAAGTGAAAGATGCTAAGCTATTTTGACCAGAGTTTGTATGGCTTTGAATGGGATATTCTGTGTTGATTAACAGCCTCAGAAGGTTTTTGCCTTTTAACTAGTGCATCACTCTGTTGGGCTCGGCTGTGATTATGGTCAGGTCTGTCGTATGAACTGTGGCCATTAGCAGGAAACAATTCTTTCCTTGTGTGATTTATTTTTTCCTCTTAAATTCAGGAATTTATATTTATCCCTATTAGAATTCCTTTTCTAAGCATTCTACCTGGTTTAGAACTTAAGCACTTTGATGTTGAACTGCCCAGGCTTAGAACTAAGTTCATCCATTTTCTGGCTATCTGACATTGGGCAAACTGTTTTACCTTGTTAATATTTTCTTACATAACATTTTTTTGTTACTAACCATATTGGCTTTGTCTCTAAGTTAGTAATGTGACATCTCTCATGTCAGGCATTGTGTTAGATATACAATAAATATCTTTCTGGGGAGTTCGTTGAATTGACTAATAAAATTGTTGCACACACTAGTTAAAGTAGTTTAAAGAATCAACCCCTGGACACATCTCTCTCTCTCTCTCTCTCTTTTTTTTTTTTTAATGTTTATTTGTCTTTGAGAGAGAGCAGTCAGAACACAAGCAGGGGAGGGGCAGAGTGAGAGGGAGACACAGAATCTGAGACAGCCTCTGGACTCTGAGCTGTCAGCACAGAGACCAACGTGGGGCTCAAACTCACAAACTGCAAACTGAGCCGGGGTCGGACACCTAACCGACTGAGCCACCCAGAAGTCCCATGGACACTTCTCTTAACTCTAACTTTTTCTCTAAGTGGATAAATAGGTAGATCTCTAGATCTCTAGATCTCATCTCAAGAGTATGATTGTTGAACCTGATATAAATACAAGTTACTAAACTTTTCTCAGTCCACAGGCACATCTGTTTAACTTTTTTGTTAAATGCTTCACAGTGAGCACACAACAGAGTTCAATGCCCAGTCAGTACTATTAATGGAAAAAGAAGAAGAAACACAGCTAACATATACATTTTCTCTAAAGAATGTACCCTTTCAGCCTGTATTTTCTTTTCAGAGAATCAATTGTTTTTAATAATTCTAAATGAAAGCAACCCACCAGTAGATAAATTGTGGGGTATTAACTTATTGGAATAGTACCTGGCAATTAAGAAAAGTACAAATTACAGTACCTGGATGAGTCTCGCCAAGTAATGCCAAGTGAGAGAAGCCAGACACGAAATAACACACATTCTATTATTCCACTTAAATAAAGTACAAAAACAGGCAAAAGTTATTGATGCTGTTACAAATCAGCCTAGTGACTATCCTCGAGGGAATACGTGAATAGAAGGGTTCCTGTAGAGGTCTAGCCTGTATTTTGTACTTATTCATGTACCGTGCCACTGTCAACACTTGAGACTTTCTGACAGAAATAGAGTTTTGTCTAGAAACTACACACAAAACACATAAAAGAGGCTAAAACATACTTTGCCTAAATGGATCAGAAACACTATGAAATACATGTTTCAGTTAGAAGTGATTACTCCATCTTTTTGAAAATCTTTACTCATCAGATCTATAGCTTCTCAGGCTCAATATGTTTGTTGGAGCTGGGTTGCCTGACCCAAGCGTCTGGCAGACTTTCTGCTAGACCAGCTGTCAATGAATGAAAAACAAGAAGCTCTCAACTGGACCACGTGTGTCAAGTCATTCAGTTCTATAAAAGGAATACTTGATTTGATCATCAGTGGCTGGGGTCTGGCAGCCGGAAGGTGACTGCAACCATGTCCTGTATTTATATCAACCTCAATCCCTCACTGTCTACCACTTAAGAATCTTGGTTCCAATAAGATGCTCTCAGCCTTAGATTTAATTTCCATAAATTACTTGTTTATTATCTACACTGCAGATTATCTGCAGTAAATTTTCTTTGTCCTGGATCAACTTCTTCTTGTGTTCTTTCATGCCATTTTCCCTACCACCCAGCTGGTGTGTGCCAGCAGAAAAGACAAATGAATTTTACTGTTGGTGTAAATCAGGGGTGCCTGGGTGGCTCAGTCAGTTTAGCACTGACTTCCGCTCAGGTTATGATCTCATGGTTCATGGGTTCAAGTCCCATGCCGGGCTCTGTGCTGGCAGCTCAGAACCTGGAGCCTGTTTCAGATCTGTATTTCTCTCCCTATCCCTCCCCTGCTTGCACTCTGTCTCTCAAAAATAAATAAATGTAAAAAAAATTTTAAATATATTGGTGTAAACCAGTGGTTTTCTGCTGGCACTGATTTTGGTCCCCAGGGGACATTTTTGGTTGTCACAACTGACATCTGGTGATAGAAGCCAGAGATGCCGCTAACATCCTACAGATCAAAGGGTGCCCACAATAAAAAATAATCAGCTCCAAAATATCAGTAGTCTTAAAGCTGAGAAACTTTGGCCTACAGAAAGATAAAGTAAGGATGCAATTTACAATTAACATATATTTTTCAAGTTCAGAAATGAGTGAGTTGGGGGTTATCTTCTGTTTTGGATTCTCTACTCCACAGCTTCTCTTCATGGACAAGATAATGGACATTGAATATACATTCCTTGTGTGTGTCTTTCACTGATAAATACCCTTCTTCATAATTTTTGTTTAAATTTATTATTTATTTTGAGAGAGAGAGAGAAAGAAAGAGAGAGAGAGAATGAGTAGGGCAGAAGCAGAGAGAGAGAGGAAGACAGACAGAATCCCAAGTGGGCTCTGCACTGACTGTTCGATGTAGGGCTCGAACTCAGGAACCACGAGATAATGACCTGAGCAGAAACCAAGAGTCAGATGCTTAACTGACTGAGACACCCAGTTGCCCTGACACTCCTTCTTTTCAAATGGGAATGTCTAATGCTGGTCATTTGTACCATGGCTAAGGGAATATTTGTGGACAGTAGAAATTTATGTGAAGAAATTTATCATAGTCTTAGCTAAAAGTGTGGAAAATATTGCCAATGTCAAATTTTTTGTGCTCCAAGAGGTTTAAGCCTCAGGATTTTTTGGTTTCTGCATGTTCACCCAATTTTTATATATTCTTTCTATACCTCAAAAGCCTATTTCATTATCCTCCTTTGACCCTGATTAACTGACTTACTTGCCTGCTCAACCATCAGTTCTGCAAGACTGGGCAAATTCTTGGCGTGAAACTTGCTTTCTCATTCTCAAACTAAAAGTATTGTTAATATTGATAAATTTTAATTGCTTTTCACACTTCTATCAAGAGTGGCCTTGTTATGCTCTTAAATTTACATTTGTCTCAACAGCTCTGGAAATAGCATTCTTTCTTTTAAATGAATAACTTACATTTTATTTGGGAAAATTAAGTCAGTACAATCCGAAGTTATAAGCAGGCTTCCTGTAGAGACGCTTTTCACTTTGTGGCTGTTCGTGTGCAGCTCAAACTCTAAGTAGCTTCCAGCATCCCGAACTTGAGTCTTCAGTGTCTAGAGGGTCAACTGAAAGGGCCCAAGAAATGTGCCCTTATTAATAGTCCATCTAGGAGTGGGGCCACATGTCTGGTTCAGAAGTGAAATTCATAACAGCATCCAAAAGAATGGATTGATTCCAGTATTCTTGCAGGAGCTCTAAGCCATGCCAAAAGACCATAGTGGGCCCCAGTTGTACCAACTCTTAACCAGAACTCACTCCTGAAACTTTGGAGAACAAAGAAGTAAGGCATGGGTCGTAGGAGCAGCAGGCTATGGTAGGAGTATACTAACAAAGTATACTTCAAGCTTCTAAATTAGAAGAATGTGAAAGGTGACTATGTTTTTTAAAGTCAGGCCCAACCCAACCCTGATCTTCTCCCCAGACCCTGAAGACTCTAAACATGCTGGGTTTGGGGTGCCTGGGTGGCTTAGTCGGTTAAGCGTCCGACTTTCGCTTAGGTCATGATCTCGCAGTTCGTGGGTTTGAGCCCCGCATCGGGCTCTGTGCTGACTGCCAGCTCAGATCCTGGAGCCTGTTTCAGAGTCTGTGTCGCCCTCTCTCTCTGACCCTCCCCTGCTCACACTGTCTCTCTCTCTCTCTCTCTCCTAGAAATAAATAAAAATATTTTAAAAAAATAAAATAAAAAATAAACATGCTGGGTTTGGAAAGATAATTGTGTGATTTCTCCCCAGCATTTCCAGAAAGCTGCTGACCTCATCTTGGAAAAATGGACTCAAAAGTCATCCTAACTTGTACCTTCCTGTTGACTCTGTCTCTGGCTGAAATGGAACAAATGTACCATAATCATCATTATTTGACAAGGCCACGAAACCAGTACGAATAATAATCGCAGGAATGATTTCTATGGAAATTGAATTAACCTATTATTAAACATAGCAGAAACATGAAAGTTTTAAAGTAAACATGGTAGACATCTTAAGTAAGCTCATATCTGAAAAGTTGTGAAGGAATTTTTTATAACCACAAGGACGTTGTGTAACTCGTCCCTATATGGCAATTCAGACGTGGTATAAGCAAACTACTGAAATACGGTGGTGAGGAGCAGTGATTTGGTGTCAAACAGACCGTTGGTGAAATCCCAGTTTTGCTACTAAGCTGAGTAGCCTTTGACAAATGATTTAAACTTTCTTAGCCTCAGTCTCTTCATATTCAAAATGGAGATAATAATGGTTCCTTATGTCATGGACTTTTGGTAATATAAAATTATATCTTGTGTGTAAAATGTTTATTCAGTGCCTGAATAAATATTACGTTATTTTAATCTTTCTATGCAACGAGCAAATAATAATGTTTTGGACATCTGTCTAAAGCACATGACTGAAGGGGTGCCTGGCTAGCTGAGTTGGTAGAGCATGTGACTTTTGATCTTGGGGTCATGAGTTTAAGCCCCACAGTGGGTATAGAGATTACTAGAAAAATAAAATAAACAAAAAAATATAACTGAAGTATCATCGTACTTAGTGAATTTCATTTAATACTAGGTAGTGTGAAGGAACTTTCTCTACCTTCTTTATTTTTTAAAAAAGTTTATTTATTTATTTATTTTTTTTATTTTTTATTTTTTTGAAAGAAAGNTGGAGAAGGCGGGGGGGCAGGCAGTCTCCATGCTGTCAGCACAGAGCCCAACACAGGGCACAAGGCTTAATCTCACACACCGTGAGGTCATGACCTGAGCAAGAGTCCAACACTTAACCAACTGAGCCACCCAGGCATCCCTATTTTATTTTATTTTTTAAAGTTTATTTATTTATTTTGAGAGAGAGAGAGAGAGATGTGAGTGGAGGAGCAGAGAGAATCCCAAGCAGGATCCACACAGTCAGCATGGAACCCTACTTGGGGCTTGATCCTGTGAACCATGAGATCATGATCTGACCCAAAACCAAGAGTTGGAGCCACCCAGGCATCCCTACTTTTATTATTTATTGTGGTGAAATATACATAACAAAAAACTTACTATTTTAACCATGTTAAGTGTACAATTCTCCAGTATTAAGGACATTCCCAGTGTTATGTAACCATCACCAATGTCTATTTCAGAACTTTTTCATCAACCCAAACAAAAATTCTATACCTATAACAATAATTTGTTATTCATCTAGTCAACTTAAATGACTATTTTATTATTTTTCTATACAAAGAACAGCACATTTCCCTTTAATATTATGCAAGTATATCATAAATGTAGTAAATAAGAAAATAGAGATAAAGATTAAAAATTGAAATTAAACATTGAAACTTCATTCTTCACCAGTAAATACATTGATATTTTGGTATGTCATGTCACTGCTCTTTATTTTGTCTTGAAAAAATATATATACAGGGGCACCTGAGTGGCTCAGTTGGTTAAGCGTCCAACTTCCTCTCAGGTCATGATCTTGCAGTTCATGGGTTTGAGCCCCGCGNTCTCTCTCAGAAATAAATAAAACATTAAAAAAAATTTTTTTTAAAGAAAAAAATAAACAAAATGGAATCCTGTTACGAATCTTATTTTCTAACCACTAAAAAAAAAAACTCATTTAGGGGCATCTGGCTGGCTCAGTCTGTGGAGCATGCAACTACTATGAGTATAAAACTTTATTTAAAAACTAATATCTTAAAGAAAAAAAATCTTTAAACTAGGTAAGCACATTTCAGTAGAGATGGTAATAACCATGTAGGAGAGAAGCAGAGAGTACTTCTGCGATAAAAACAAGGCTTTGATGGGGGGGCCCTCGCTGGGTCAGTTGGTAGAACATGAGGACCCTTGATCTCCAGGTGGTATGTTTGGNAGCTTTGATGGGGAAGCAGTGAGGGGAGAAAGGCCAAAATGACTTGTTTTTATGACGACCACTGCATCTGAACACTAATTCTTCCTTAATCTACAGCTGTCATGATCCTAAGAATCACTGTAGCAATTCAGCCTGAGCCCTAACTGTCATTCATCACAGTCTCTCAAACTAACACAAACAAATGAAAATCTTTTAAAAGCATAACACTAAACCAAAACTAATAAAAAATGACCCTCTCAAAAAAAGAAATAAACGGGCGCCTGGGTGGCTTAGTCGGTTGAGCGTCCGACTTTCGCTTAGGTCATGATCTCGCGGTTCGTGGGTTCGAGCCCCGCGTCGGGCTCTGTGCTGGCTGCCAGCTCAGAGCCTGGAGCCTGTTTCAGTCTGTGACTCCCTCTCTCTCTGACCCTCCCCTGCTCACGCTGTCTCTCTCTCTCTCTCCTAGAAATAAATAAAACATTAAAAAAAAAAAAGAAATAGAGTAGTGGGGGAAAAAATGAAATGGCTTCTTTGAATGTATCTTGTTATATCATTTGGCCACGTAAAGTACATCAATATTGCACATACTCAAAAAATAAAATAAAAACGTTTTTAAAACAATCTATGAAAATTAGAAACAGACTGAAACAGATGAACCTAACCTGAACTGAACTGAATGAATGAATGGAAACAAATGAACTTAATATCAAGTCCCTAACACAAGGGACACAACAAAAAAATAATTATTTCGGGGGTACCTGGGTGACTCATTCGATTAAATATCTGACTCTTGACTTCCGCTCAGGTCATGATCTCATGATTTGTAACACTGATCCCCGTATCAGGCTCTGCTCTGACAGCATGGAATCTGCTTGGGACTCTCTCTCTCTCTCTCTCTCTCTCTCTTTCTCTCTCTCTCTCTCTTCCCTTTCCCTGCTTGTGCTCTCTTTCTCTCAAAATAAATAAACATGAAAAAAAAAGAAAATTATTTCAAGGGTGTACCTTAACAGAACATATTCTAAGAACAAACAGAAGTACAAAGAAATCATAAGCTGAATTCTGTATCTAATTGCTAGAGGCAATATTGATATTATTATTCTGAAACTATTTTAAACACTATAGATTAATGCAAATAAGTAATTATGTTGATCTTAGGAATAAAGATTTTCAGTGTAAGAGGAACATGTACAAAATCAAAGAATTTAAGAAAACTCCTGCTGGAATTACACTGTTAAAATGTTACAAAGTTAAATTTGAATTGGAAATACCATCAGCATTTTTTTCTTTTTCAAATTTACATGTTTCCTAGTACTATTATTGAAAAGGTCTAGGAGCAGTCACATCTCAGTGATCGAAGCAACAATCACCATTGAGTGAAACCATTAGTTAAAAGGCAGATGGGAACTTTACCCTGAGGGATAATAAGGCTATAAGCACCACTGATCGATCTTCGCACCTTTCAAAGTGAAACAACAGATATCATGTGCCTCCTGATGCGATGCATTATGAAGCACACAGCACTTACCCAGTATCCCTGTGGGAGGGAAAATGCTGACCCTGAATCTAATCAATTCTTTTGATCCAACTTTCATTTACAGTAAATACAGGGGATAAAGGAGCAAGTTAAGTGACACCACAAAAAAGCAAACATTCTTCAGACATTATCTGGTTTCTGCAACTAGTTAATGGGTTGCGGGTGGGGGGAAGGTCGGAGAAGTGAACTTTTTAGAGAAAAAGAGGCTAACGGGCACAATAACTAAATGCTGTATGTAGACATCGTTTGAATTCTTGTTCTGAGAACTATTAAAACACACTTTTGAAGCAATCAAAAAATTTGATTATGGTCTGAATATTAGATGATGCCAGAGAATTATTGTTGATTTTGTTAAGTTTGATGATGACATTTTGGTTATGTAAGAAAATGTTTATTTTTATAGATATTCATACTGAAGTATCATATGATACTTGACATAACACAGTGTCTGGGATGTGGGATAAAATTTGATCGAAGAAAAAAAAGAGAGCAGATGAAGCAAATGTGGCAAAAGTTTTAATGTGTTGAGTCTGGGTAATATACATTAGAGACCACTGTATAGTCTCTCTATTCTAGAATATATTTGCAATTTTTCAATACAAAAAAATTCTAAGTGAAAAAATATTTATATCTGTTTTGGTTACTACTGCTGTGTAACAGAGTACCTCAACATTTATTGGCTTAAATGCAATAAATATTATATCTCATATTTTCTCTGGGTCTGGGGAGGGTTTGCCTTTGCAGTTCCAGCCGTCGTAATTTCTTGTGTGATTATGGCTGCAGCTAGAGCAGATGTGGGGAGGGGGATGGCAAAGAGGGAAGGGAGGCTGGAAGAACTTGAGACTGGCCAGTCAGCCCTCTCCATTGCTATATACAGTCACAGGGCCCTTCTGTGTGTTCTTGCCTTGTGGGCTAATTTGACCTTTCTCATACAGGATGGCCTCAGGGAAGACAGAATGTTTAGTTGGTAGCTGATGTCTTCAAAAGCGAATCTTTCAGTGGACAAAGTAGGAGCATATTGCCTTTTGCATCCTCACCTGGGAAATCACATAGTATCATCTCTGTGCTCCCTCAATTGAAGTAGAATCAAATGTTGGCCCATTTACAAGGACAGAGTTCAAAGACTACACTTTTAATGAGAGGGACATCAAAGAGTTTGTAGGTTTATTTTTAAACTATCCCACCATCCCACATATCTGCTGAACAGTCCCCAACTCAAATAATCACAAAAGAATTGGGGTGCTGGGGTGGCTCTGTCAGTTAAGCATCTGACTCTTGATTTTGACTCAGGTCATGACTTCAGGGTTTGTGAGTTTGAGCCCCTCATCGGGCTCTGTGCTGGCAGTGTGGAACTTGCTTGGGATTCTCTCTCTTCCTCTCTCTGCCCCTCCCCCTCTCTTTTTCTCAAAATGAATAAATGAACTTAAAGAAAGAAAAGAATTGATGGTCTATTTATAATGGTAACTCCTAAGTGGGGTTTTCTGATTCCTAAGACCATAGAACAATGGATTCTTCTTGAAATTGCCATATAAATCATGTAAAGCTTCCTAACTTGCTATCTCTTAATTACATCATGAGATATCACATGTGAAATGCCCAGCCTAGTACTGGGTCTAGAATAGACACTCCATAAATGTTGTTGATATCTAATACCTGTTTGAATTCCTAAAGAAATTGTTACTGTTTGCCGGCACCATTAATAAACAGTAGTTGGTGTAGCTTTGTGATTTTCTGAAAGGTTCGGCACTGTTACCATCAAAGAAGTCAACTTCTGTTGGAATTTGTTCTAAAATGTTGCAGCCGGGCCATGGTTGGAGATAACAGGAAGTGAGTGTTGGGTAGGTCAGAGTGCCTATTTTGTTTTTACTTTCTATCAGCAATCTTTGTCCCCAGATTGCCTTCTTGAAAACTTCCCTGAGCAATAGAAAAATAGGAGCATCTCCCTTATATGAAGTATGAGTGTGTCATGCCAAAGCTTTTTATAGAATACTAATGAGTTGAGGATCCAATCTGTTTTAAAATATTTCTGAAGATTAAGCAAAACATACACCAGATTTTCAAGTCTATAAGAAACTGCAGATTTTCTTTTTGAATCTTAAAAGTAAAAAAGAGGGGCGCCTGGGTGGCTCAGTCGGTTAAGCGTCCGACTTTGGCTCAGGTCATGATCACACGGTTCATGATTTCAAGCCCTGCATCGGACTCTGTGCTGACGACTAGCTCAAGGCAGAATCAGCCTGCTTCTGATTCTGTATCTCCTCTCTTTGACCCTCTCCTGCTCATGCTGTCTGTCTCTCTCTCAGAAATAAATAAAACATTAAAAATTTTTTAAGTCAAAAAGAGAAGCTAAAATTATGATATTAGACACTAAAACTAATTTGTAATGTAATTTAATATCTAATTTCACAAGCTGATAGAAGTGTTAATCAGATAATTACTATGATTATTCAAAGAAAAATTTTTTGTTTCCCTGAAAGGAATTTATTATTTTACTATTCTAATATTTTCTTCTTCCTTAAAAAGTCACATAAACAAAGGGATAATTATAATTTGTGAATAGTCATTTGTTAAAATATTTTTATTTATATTACTATATTACTTGAGAACAATAAAATTACATTTGTAGTGTTCAAACTCTTCACTAATGCAGATTGCTTACCCTTTCAACAATTACATAAAATTCAGTGCCTTCACTTTTCCTGTTTAGCAGCCTCTACTTAGCTAGGGATATTTGTGGAATTGATATTTAGTTCCTTAGTCTAAGAGCTTAATAACTCCATGTTCCCAATCAGTCAATTATAATATATCATAAGTCATAAAATTTTATTGGTTTAAAGGTTGTTGACTGAATTCATTTGTGATTTTTATAGATCACAGAAAAAAAAAACCCTCCAAAACTGTAAACAGATGAGGCCAGATTGAAAAAAATCTCTACATTTTCTGCAAAATGGCTTATTTACCTTCTAAATCATGTTCTATACGAATATGCTTTTTTGTAGATGACATGTTCTTGAAATCAAGAGCAGGGATTTAAAAAAAGGTACTACATATGTATTCTTTATTACACTCTTTGTGGAATATGTTCTGGCAAAATAGAAGGCATTACAGAAATCATTTGACTGAGGAAGAAATTCTACTCTGCACAAAAATCTCATTGATGTTAGTGGGAGTTCTATGAATGGGAACAAATGTTGAACTTGACCCTGTAATGTGTAAACTGCAATCCTCCCTGCTCTTGGCAGAGTCTGGCTTCCCACTGAAAGGCATTGTAGTCTGTGCAGGGATTACACAGCAGGTTAATAGTCTAGTTTTTGCTTCTTCTGGGGCAATAGATTAAACACATAATCCCTTCCTTTAGGGCTATTACATACTCTTAAATACAAAAGACTTTAAATGAGGTGGTGTGAGAAAGTAAAAAGTAGAATCTATGGATGAAAATATATGTTGGTAATGATTTTTAAACCACCTTCTCTAGTAGTGGCTCAGAAGCATCAATGAATAATACATACATTAAAGAAAAAGAGAAGAACCTCAAGATATTAGACACCACCTGGTATATCAGTATTGAAGCCAGGCTCACTCTGTTTTTGTTATACTGCATTAAACATCCATGAAGAATGATTATCAGCCAGAATCCAGCGCAAATGAATTTTGTTAAAATGAGTTGGGACGATTATAGATGTGGTTAAAAGAAAACACAGGATCAACCCCTCAGAGTGAACTACTGCAGAACCAAATTGGAATGGCTTATTTTTATTCAGTCCCAAGAATAAAGAAGATGTGACTCTAGTTGTGTATCTAGCACAGTCATAGCTGCTACACAAAAATGAGCGTTATGTTCTGGAGAAAAGGCCTTGAAATCACCTAGCCTCCACAAATATGCTCAGGTACTTGAATAATATCATTACCAGGGCTCTATTTTTAGTAGTTTGTATTTGGTGGAATTTTTTTTTTCATTTTGTATATTTTGTAAGCCCTTTATTTTCTACAACACATACACATTGGTTTTATAATAAAGAGAGAAATAAGAAGAAAAGAAAGGGACTAGCTTTTGTTTGAAAGGAACAGAGGAAGAAGACTGAGAAACAGGAAGTATTTCAAGATGAAATTAAAACTGCTTTGGTTTTTATTCGACCAAAGATTGAGAATTAGAAAGAAAAAAAAAACCCCAATGATTAAAAGTGAGAATGTTGGCTTTATATATAGGTGTGGAAAAGCTACTGGTACAGGCATTAAAAGTAGTTACAGGACAACACAGAATTGGCATTTATGCTCTGGCTTCAGGTTGCTGGGTTTATATCCTAGCTCTACAAATTCCTAGCTCGGTGATCTTGTACAGGCAGGTTATCTATTAACCGGCAGCATAACTTACTATGCTGATAAGAAGAGGAGGGAAGTCGGGGCTTGGAAGAAGTTCATGTGGGCCAGGTGGTGCCACTTGGATCAGCTGTAGAAGTCAGATAGTTGCTTCCACGAGTAGCTCAGAAGGACACTCAGGAGGCATGCAGCTCAGGGTCCCAGGACAATGTCAGAGTAGCCCTCTGGTCCACTAACCTAGGAGGTCCTGGTATAGCAGGACCCTGTTTCTTAGAGGGATCAGACTTACCCAGAAACTGACTGGCCTCAAGTGGTTTTCTTTCTTTCTTTTTATGAATTCACAGGTAGAGAGAGAGAGTGCCTGCGAGAGCAGGGGAGGGGCAGATTGAGAGGGAGACACAGAATTAGAAACAGGCTCCAGACTCAGAGCTGTCTGCACCCCACCTGGGGCTCAAGCTCATGACTCTGAGATCAAAAGTTGATTTCTACCAAGTGAGCCAGATAGGCAGCCCTCTTTTTAGTAATTTCTGACTCTCACTCTCTCTCTCCCTTCATCTGTTGTTTTTCTACAAACTTGTTCCGATCTTTTAAAAATATTTTGCTTCACTTTATAGTTTTTAGGTCTGACCTCTTTTTAAAAATTGTTTAAAGCCTACTTTTTTCTCTTCTTGTCCTATCTGATCCCATTGCTTTCTCCATTGTCTTTGCAAAACTTGGCAGCTAGTGCAAGGAGGTGTGAAGAGTGGAGAGAGTTCACATTAGCAATAGAGGCAGAGTTTCCTCTGCTTCTTCCTCACACCCATTGTTTCTCCTGCACTTGACTCCTTAGATCCTTTCACAGGATTCTCCAGCCCTAATAGAATCTCAGTCTGTTCATCTCAGGTCCTTAAACTCATTACTTTTTGATTTGCTAGAACGATTTGCTACCATCTCACACTGTTCAGCACTTATTTTGAGTACTCTGGTACCTTAAAATCTATGGTTTCCAAAGTAGATAACCTTAATTGGAGCACAATGTGGCAAATGCATATCTAGAAGCCTGGTGGGCTGACCTAGAGGAATATGCTGAAAGAGGGACCCAGAATGTATGCCCCAGCCTGACCCTTTCCAGGCAATGCTATTGAGCTTCCCTATAAATATTCATGGAGAACAGCAGCACCAGAAACTGTATCTAGTTTCTTGAGACCATGTTTAAGTCAATTTAATTTCAATTCAGTTGTCTCACTTCCTTTTCTTTCAAAGTCAGAGGATCACACTTTGATATAACCCACTGGGGTTCCTTTTGCTCATTGAGAGATCTGAAAAGGAGCTAGCTCTCCAACTACGCTAGTAATAGAGGGGCGTCTGGGTGGCTCAGTTGGTTAAGTGTATGACTTTGGCTCAGGTCATGATCTCACAATTTGTAGGTTCAAGTCCTGCAATGGGCTCTGTGCTGACAGCTCAGATTCTGCTTTGGATTCTGTGTCTCCTTCTCTCTTTGCCCCTCCCCCAATCATCTCTCTCTCTCTTTCTCTCTCTCTCTCTCTCAAAAATAAATGTTTAAACATTTTTAAAGAAAATAATAGCAAAAGCTGGCAGGACTTTCAGTTACCTTGGTTTAAAAAATTTTTTTTAATGTTTATTTTTGAAAGAGAGACAGAGACAGAGTGTAAGCGGGGGAGGGACAGAGAGAGAGAGAGAGGGAGACACAGAATTCAAAGCAGGCTCTAGGCTCTAAGCTGTCAGCACAGAGCCCAATGCAGGCTGGAACCCATGAATCACCGGATCATGACCTGAGCCGAAGTAAGACGTGTAACTGACTGAGCCACCCAGGCGTCCCTATCTGGGTTTCTAAATGGGATTTTTCCTCACCTGATTTTTAAGGTCATTACATATTTCAAATGTATATTGGCTCTTTGTATCATGTATGTATGTGTGTATGAACTACTGATTTATATCTTTGGTAAATACTTCTGTTGGATTAGTAGTTTGTTCTGGACTTATAAGAGCCTTTTATATATTATAAATATTAGCTATTGTTTCTGATATACATTGTATCTTTTCTCAAACTGTCATTTGTCTTTTAACTTTGTTTATAGTCTCTTGCCAACAGAAGTTGCACATACTTAAGTAGTTCTGTCAAAGTTTTCTTTGGTGCTTTCTGGTTATTCCCTATTTCAGTTACTGTAAGGTGGCAGCGTGGTATAAAAGAGCACATACTGAGATGGAAGAGACATGAGTTCTAATTATTGTTCTGCTTCTAACCAGTGGTATGACTCTATACAAGTCTTCAAATTTAAGTTGTCTCACCCATAAAATACAGCTGGACTAGAAACTAGACGACTTCTTAAGGTCCCTTCATACATATTCAAACTACTGAAAACATTCAGATTCTAGAGTTCTAAAAGCTAATTATTTTTAAATTTAACATTTAAAACTAACATTTCTGATTTGCCTAGCAACACTTTATGCTGTAAAATGTAGCCATGTCTGACCTAACAAAGCTTCTGAATTTTGGACGTTTGAATTAATAATGACTTGAATTTTTATATAAAACTTGATGAGTTTATATTTTACTCCTCTTTTAGGTTATAGACTTTATAGAAAATAGAGACTGCATTTGATATGTACTCTAAAGTGTCCATACTATAGAGCCATACTATGGACATATATACTAAGTCAATGGACATAGAATATGACTTATGATGTTTTATTGATGATAAAAAGAAATGTATTAACACTGATGGAATAGAAAAAAGGCAGTTTAAAAATTTTAATGTTTATTTATTCTTGAAAGAGAGACAGAGTGCAAGTGGGAGTGAGGCAGAGAAACTGCAACAGGCTCCAGGCTCTGAGCTGTCAGTACAGAGCCCCACGTGGGGCTTGAACTCATGAACCATGAGATCATGACCTGAGCCAAAGTCAGACACTTAGCCAGCTGAGGCACCCAGGTGCCCCAAGAGCTTTTATTGATGTAATATTTATAGTGTGCTTTCATGTATATCAACTCATTGCAGCCCAGGATAACCCTATGAGGTAGATAAGAAGGGGCTTATCTTTCCATGTTTTAGATCATGAATTATTGCATAGAGATTAAATCATTTATCCAAGGTCATCAGCTACCAAATGCTAAATACCAATGCCAGAACTTTTCTGAAAGATGGTAAGATTGATGACAAAGAACTTATTACCTAAGATTTCATTATTACAGAAGACAAAACAGAAATATCAGTTCAATATGAGATAAGGTGGCTGGAAATCAGGTAAATGAAATAAAATATCAAGAATGAAAAAGAGAGGTGCCTGGGTGGCTCAGTCAGTTAAGCGTTCAACTCTTGATTTCAGCTCAGGCTGTGATTTCATGGTTCATGGCTTAGAGCCCCGAGTCAGGCTCTGTGCTGACAGTGTAGAGCCTGCTTAGGATTCTCTGTCTCCCTCTCTCCCTGCCCCTGAGGGGCACGCTCTCTCCTGCTCTCTCTCTCAAATTAATAAAAGCATTAAAAAAAAAAAGAAGAAGAATGACAAAGAAAACTTATGTTAAAAATTATCAAATAAAATATTTGAAAACCATTTTTTCTCTACCTATTTATTTCTATGTAAAGAATTACAAATCCTGGGGTGCCTGAGTGGCTCAGTCGGTTGAGCGTCAGACATCAGCTCAGGTCATGATCTTACCGCTCATGGGTTCAAGCCCTGCACCGGGCTCTGTGCTGATAGCTCAGAGCCTGGAGTCTGCTTTGAATTCTGTGTCTCTCCCTCTCTCTACCCGTCCCATGCACATGCTCTGTCTCTCTCTGTTTCTCAATAATAAATAAATGTTAAAAATTTTAAAAAAAAGAATTACAAATCCTTTAGAAGGAAAGTGACATTTCTATTAATAGTTTGGCATGCTGTATAGAAGGAAATTTGAAAAATATACAATATAAAGTTTTGTATAAGAAAACAGAAACCTTCAGAGCAAGTTTTCAGAGGTAGGGAAGACAAACTTAGTATCTATTTTCAAGGAAAACTGGAAGATTTAAAAACTAAGAAAACTAAAATACTATATGATTTATCTGATGGTTGGCTTTAATTTAGCAGCAGAAAAACAATGGGATTGGGCTAGGGAAAACAGAAGAGAGAGGAAACATTTTAAAATATGTTATTATTTAGATCAACATTTTTGAAGGTAAATTTGCACTCAATTCCCAGAAAATACATTTATTTCCAAAGGAATAAAGTATTACTGTTAAAGTACATCCAGAATTATTTTAGAAAATCCAACTGAGAAGTATCATTCTCAAAATACTGATTCAACCAGACTCAAGTGAGATTTCTCCAGTATTCTGGTTATGGTATTATTGTCATGGACAATATAAAGATGATTTACTCTTGGGGCACCTGGGTGGCTTAGTCGGTTAAGCGTCCGACTTTCGCTTAGGTCATGATCTCGCGGTTCCTGGGTTCGAGCCCCGCGTCGGGCTCTGTGCTGACTGCCAGCTCGGAGCCTGGAGCCTGTTTCAGAGTCTGTATCTCCCTCTCTCTCTGACCCTCCCCTGCTCACGCTGTCTCTCTCTCTCCTAGAAATAAATAAAAATATTAAAAAAAAATAAAGATGATTTACTCTTACTCTGAAATAGGAATGAAATAGTTTTTATGTTACATAGTTGCCATTTAGAGCTGCACAATTACTATCTTACTATAACTCCACTTATGCTTAGTACTCATGTATTGGCTATTTTCAAGTCATATATGATGTTAAACAGTTCTTTAAAAAGCAAAATACTACAGGGATGCCTGGGTGACTCAGTTAAATATCCAACTCTCAATTTTGACTCGGGTCATGATCTCATGGTGCATGAGTTCAAGCCCCACGTTTGGGCTCCATGCTGACAGTGCAGACTATGCTTGGGATTCTCTCCCTCCCTCTCTCTGTCCCTCCCCACCCTGCTCTCTATCTCTAGGTCTCTCTCAAAGTAAATAAGCTTTATTATTATTTTTTAATTTAAAAAAAATGTTTTTATTTATTTTTGAGAGAGAGAGAGAGAGAGAGAGAGAGAGGGAGATGGAGTATGAGCAGGGAAGGAACAGACAGAGAGGGAGACACAGAATCTGAAGCAGGCTCCAAACTCCGAGCTGTCAGCATAGAGCCTGGTGTGGGGCTCAAACCCAAGAACCGTGAGATCATGTCCTGAGCTGAAGTTGGATGCTTAACCGACTGAGTCACCCAAGTGCCCCCAAATAAATAAACGTTAAAGAGGCTGCCTGAGTGGCCTGGTAGATTGAGCGGCTGACTCTTGATTTAGGCTCAGTCATGATTTCATGGTTTGTGATTTCCAGCCCCATGTCAGGCTCCTCACTGACAGTGCAAAGTCTACTTGGGATTTTGTCTCTCATTCTCTCTGCCCCTCTCCGGCTCTCTCTCTCTCTGAAACAAATAAATAAACTTAAAACAAGCAAATGAAATAATACAGAAAAATATACAGTCAATAGTGGGTTTGAGTAGGAAAACAGCAGTTTTGTTACCCAAAGAAAGGTAGTATTCTTTTATTTTTTAAATGTTTATTTATTCATTTCTGAGAGAGAGAGAGAGAGAGAGAGAGAGAGTGCCTTTGAGAGCAGGGAAGGGGCAGATTGAGAGGGAGACACAGAATTAGAAAGAGGCCCCAGACTCAGCTGTCAGCACAGAGTCTGACGTGGGGCTCGAACCGATGAACTGTGAAATCATGACTAAGCTGAACTCACGCCTAATGGACTGAATCACTCAGGTGCTCCAGAAAGGTAGTATTCTTAAGAGAAAGCCTGCATTGAAAGGCAATAAGCAGCAATATTTAAACTTCTCTTTTGTTTTATGATTTAAAAGGAAGTGTGCATATTGTAATATGATTGACATGGATTATGATTCATACCAGAGAGAATATGACAGGAGAAGTGATCAGAAGGAAGTAGTAAAGTTGGAAATGATAGGGTAGCTATTTGCTTTAGCTGGTCAAGGACAGTCCTGGTTTTACATCTGTTGTCTCTGTGTACTTGTTGTTAATGTCTGCTTTTCCTTTCCAAAGTATTTTAGTTTGAATGGTACACTATACGGCCACCTTAGAAATGATGGAAGCATGGTACTTATCATCAGTGCATTTTAAAGTGTATTACTAATAATAGCTAACACTTTTATGTGCCAAGCACTGTGCTAAGCACTTTATGAGCATTGTTCTATGTACTCCTCCCAATAATCTATGAGGCAGTTAGTATTATAGTCCCCATTGTAGAGATGAGGAAGCTCAAGTTTATGTTTATAGGTATTCAGGAACTTGCCCAAGGTCACTCAGTAGCCAAGTTTCTAATTTAAGTTGTCTTGTTTCAGAGGTCACACAAATAATCACCATGCATTATTTATCTTATTTCTACTTAAAAAAAATTCAAGAGACATCGGAAAGAAATTTAATTTTGATAGGCAACAAAATGTATAGGATGGGAGAAAAAAGATTATTAAGCATATACTAGGGAAAAACTTGAAAACTTTTCGTAAAGCTTTTCACAAGAGGCAGACTTACCTCTCTTTCAAAAAATATTATTGAAAATACGTTGGAGGGGCGCCTGGGTGGCTCAGTTGGTTAAGCGTCCAACTTCAGCTCAGGTCATGATCTTGTGGTTTGTGAGTTCGAGCCCCACATTGGTCTCTGTGCTGACAGCTCAGAGCCTGGAGTCTGCTTTGGATTCTGTGCCTCTCCCACCTCTCTCTTTGCCTCTTCCCCACTCACACAACTCTCTCTCTCTCAGAAATAAACATTTAAAAAATAATAATAAAATAAAAAAAGAAAATATGTTGGAAAGGCATGCTATGGGAGGGATGATTCCATGCCTGAATTTATTATAAAATCTTTAATTTTGGTTCCTGTATGTATTACCTCTTTTGAACCCAACTCCCTTTCCCACACACTTGCTACCCTAACCTCCTGCCCTCTCTATCAAGAGGCAAAGGTGGAAGTGATAATAGGGAAGTCAGGCCTTATTAAAAATATAAGTTATAATGCATTTTGATCTAATTGATCTAATGCTTCTAGACTTTTAAAAAATCTAACTCTATTCTAGCCCACAGATTAATTTTCCCCAAATACTGCTGTGAAAAAGACTCTGGTTTTAGGTAACCAGTTCTTCACTAGGTGTTGAGAAAGAAAGATGATCATCCTGAAGTTTGCTTTGCACTCTGCTTACTTTCTTTTCACTATGCTTCTGCATAGCTGCTTGGCTGGCATGGGGAAATGACAGGGAGAATGTTTTGAAAACAGTGGATAGACTCTTTGCTGACACTTTTTTTTTTCTTTCCCTGACGGATGCTGTGTGCATTCCCTGGAATGCTTAAGACCTTAAGGCTTTCCTTCAGATATGTGGCTTATCTCTAGCAGACAGTAATTCCTCTCCCGAGCCCAGCCATTGGGAAGGGGAATCCCAAGGAAAGAATTCCCTGCCCTTCATAGAGAATTATTTAGAGAATCACAATGGGGAAGATGAAGCTATACTATCTACAGTTACTAGCTTTCTCTCCAAGGTGGTCCTGGAGTTCATTTAATCATTACAGAATCACAGTTAAGCAGGCTTGTTTAAGGAGGGGTTTTAGTTCTCCTTTTAATCATAATTGAAATGTTAAGTCCATCTTAGTTGAACTGTGGGAGGATTTTCAAAGGAAACTAATCTGTAAAGTACAGGACAAGAATGCCTTGTAATAAAAGAACAAATGGAAGATTTGGCTCTATCTGCTGCTCATATGAGTTAGAACTAAGTAGTCAGTGATGAGTAACAAAGATGAATCATTATTTCTGATTATTGAATACCCTGATCATATAGCTGTCATTTCACCCTTCTCTATGAGCACAGAGAATTCTTGTTGAAGGTACTTTATAAAAGTATTATTAAGGAGATATTTGTCAAAATAGCTCATATTGATAAGTGTATCCTGGCTCCCATCCTCTTAAAGTCAGTGTTTTGAGGCTCATTCTTACAATACACACAGGACTTATTTAACAATCAAATGGGAGGCACTATATTGTCTATACTTCATATATTGTCCCATAGAATGAAACATTTCCCTCTCCTACCTTCCCAGCATCAGCATATGCTATCTCTATATTCTCTCCCATCAAAAGCTGCTTTGGGGAAACAATCTGATGAATTAGGTATAAATGACTAATAAGGTTTAAATATTACCTTTCCCAAGATTATGGCTTTGTGCTAGAGAAACCAACTACTCAAAGGGATTAAACTCCAGTGGCGAAAATTTAGGTGAGTTGGAGAAGGGGTTTTTGTTGTAGAAACCTTTCCAGCCTAAATTCAGCCAGGTTGATCCCCAGTAGGNGGGGGGGGGGGGGGGGGGGGGGGCAGAGGGAAGACCAGGGACAAGGCAGGTCCTAACCAAGGGACTTGTCTGTTCCTACTATTTATTTAGGTTTGGGAAGCGGGTGGGTGGTGGTGGTGGTTAGGCTTCACTTCAATCTGATGCCACATTTAAAGGGGTCTTGAACCAACCTGAGACGAAATGCAACACTGGGATTCCAGATTCCAGCGGGTCTCATGCTGGTCTGGGAGTTACTCTGCCCTGGGATGCTTCAGTAGAGTGACCCTTTCAGTTCAGGGCTATACTCGTGACTTAGGTCTGACTCAAACCAGTTTTTGAAAGGGGAGTAGGAAATCCTCGTGACAATTAAATACAGTGTAAACAATATACCAAATTCAGATTTTATACAAGAGCTAAGTTTCATATTCACATAAGAAAGCTTACCTAGCTTGGTGTTACTATTACACCTGACTGCCCTTTCGTTTCCTAGTTTTAGTTAAGTGCCCTCTTACCTCCAGGGCAGCAGTAAGTCTGAACACTGTGGTACTATTTGAGGAAACCTCAACCTCTGCTCTACCCTAAAGAGCTACCTGCGTTAATTCCAGCAGTTATGGAAGCAGTTAAAATGCGGTCACACTAACAGAATGACTTGAACAGCGCTGTAGTTACTTCAAGTGTTTTCACTAGCGTACAACTCACTTTGGTAAATAATTCTTTGATGGACTTCACGAAGTCCCTCCTTTGGATGCAAGCCAAAAATTATCTACAGGGCATACAGTTCTTTATTCAAACTTGGTAATAAATAATTATCTCTGGCACACAGACGGAAGAACTGAAGCAATGACTTCGGGGACACAGAGACTAATTAGCATCGTTGTACACAGTTAAGTACAGCAGAGACAGGGGGGCGGGGAATGGTTTGTTCCGCATCTATTACGTTCCTTCTCCAGTAAAACAAGGCCGTCTTGTCTGTTAACATATTTTAAGCAGGAACTGCAAAAATGTGCAATGTTATGGTTGAAGCGTTTTATGCCATATGTGTTGATGGAATGCTTAACAGCCTCTCTCCGCAATAAACGCAAACCCTGCCAGACTGAATTGTTAGGGCCAGCGCAATTCAAGACTGCACCACCGAAAGCGCTGAGGTGGGAAGCCTACGTCGCTTTCGGAGCGGGTCCAACGCTTCCTCTAACAAAGGCACTATCTGGAGGCAATTTCGCGGGCCATTTTCCCCCTCCCAGCGCCAGCTTTGTCTCCTCGCTGGTGTGAGGCTGAGACTTGGAGGAGCCCCAGCTGCTTTACGGTGCGAGCAAGCTCCGAGCAAGGGCCAGCGTGGGAAGCTCCGCCGAGCCGCCGCTGCGGTTTCCTGCAAGCTGAGCGTGCCATTAGAGGAAGTTGGAGTGCTGCAGTCGAGAGACATACCTGCAGCCTTACAATCGGGGCTGGACTTGAACCCTACGCATCGAGCACCGTCGTATAAAGGGAACTCAGGCGGCCGGGGGCTCTCAGTCTCCCCGGGCTGGTGGCGGAGGAGCCGGGGTCGGCGTTGCCAGCGTCCCCCCACCTCAGGCGGCTGGGGGCAGCAGGCAGGCAGGCCNCCGGAGGCCCACGGCCGAGGCCCCGTGCCCTCCCCCTCCCCGGCGTGCGCGGAGCTGGTTTTCCGGGTTCCCCTGGACCGAGCTGGATCCTGCTTCTGCGCCAAGGCAGGAAGTGAGTTTCGCACGGTAATTCCGGGCGGNTGCTTAAGTCGAGACCAGGAAACCAGCGCGTTTCCCAACCCCCCTCCAAAGCCACCTACTCGTCCTACTGCGGGAGGCCACTCCACATCCGCTCTCACCGGAGAGAGAAATTCGGCTGGTTCCAAAGTGACTAATGAAGGGAAGGAAATCATGTCAGGCGAAGCCTTGAAAAAGCTGCCCTGAGACACTGCCCGACCGAAAGGTAATTTTCATGAAAAGTGTCTAGAAGTTGCAAACCTCTGGGGCCGGGGAAGAGAAGATACTTTATAGTCTTTTCTCACTTCTTCCCAAGTTGCCCTAGATTAATCTTTTGTCGTCTCGGACTGGATAGTATTTCAGGTGCTAAAGAGTAGAACTGATTTTTCCTCCTTTCTACCATCTGGACTCTGGTTACTTTAGAAGAGATTGTTAAGAATGCGGTGAGAGGAAAAGTTTTGAGCAGTCGGAAGACAGAGTGCCTTTGTTCAGCACTAGGTCCACAAGTTTTAGTTTCCTAGAACATATACAATGTATATTTTCTCTTAAGTTGCTGAACCTTGCAGCTTGTGTTTTGGAAAAAAGTTAGGTCTCTGCAGCGACGGATTTACTGTTGCTGAGATGGCTGCCACATTTGTTTATACTGTTACCGATTATTTGACTTTTGCGTTCATTATATATAGTTTTTTTTTTTTAAGTTCCAGCCCTTAGAAATGTATTTCGTTGGATTTTATAAACAAATAAACTTGGCCATTCTTAGTGGGTTTTTTTGGTGGGTAATATATTTTTTCAGTAACTGGTTCCTTTCAGACATTTACGACCTTATAATACTTGTTAGGTTAATTAATCGAAAGCAAGTGTCTGTTTAATTTTTCTTGTAACTGACCTAGGAAGGAGTAGGAGAGACTAAGTATTATGGATAGAGTTGTAATTAAAGAACAACGTAGTTTGATCTGTTAGGGTTTCTCTGCAATTAAGACCAGAATATATAGAAAGGGAAGTAAAATGCTTAAAACGATATTCAGGGGAGTCATATTGATTGTAATAAACATCTGTCCTTTTTGAATAGTACAGTACTTACATTTTTGTAGTGGCCCAAATGTTTTGGCTGGTTCTGACTAATAAGCGATAGGTACCTTCTCTGGGGGCAGGAATTAGTGAAGCATGGGAGACATTCCTCCAGTCAGTTATACACACTTCTGAACCAATCGGTAGTCTTCACAGATGAAACGAGTTTGTCCGCAACAAACACAAATGGCTTCTTTATTGGTGGTGTTATGCTTAAAATTTGTTTTCCCAGTACTTTTGTGGTAAAGGAGATGTAATACTGTGCTTTTGAATAAATATTAAATACGTATGACATCCTGTTTCTAATTCTGTCTCAACTATAAATTAATGTTTTGTTTGCTCGTGCTACACCATGAAAAAATAGTTGGCATTCTTTAGTTCAGAGAAAAGATAGCTTTTGAAGAGCAGGATCAAATTATTTCACAACTTGTTTGTTATTATGTTAAGTACATTTCAAAATGGAAGTCTTTTGACTATCTATTACTATATATTGTGATTTTGTTCCCCCAGAGCGAAGTCTCTGGAGATCCTTTATAAAAATTTATTGTTTGTTTTATTTATTTGTATTGGTAAGGTTGTGAACCATCAAGTCATTCCTTTTAGGTCCAAGTAGCATTATCAAGGAACTTGAAGTGTATAACTGATCTACTTTATAATTTTGGAACATAATATTAGGCAAGGAAAGAGGTTATTCTTGGGCATCTGAAAGAGCAGAAGAAAATAAATGGCATTGAACTTCATTTTCCTTATATGGCTTATACTTGGCCTCAGAGCAACAGAGCCTTAATAGAGCAAGTCTTTTGTAGAGAATTATCACTTTGTGAAGATGTTTCTCTGCATTAGTAAATTTTACAAGTGAAAAGTATCATAGCACTTGAAAGTGACTGCTTAAAACCCTGTTTTTAGGTCAAGTTCTTGGGCTTTTTTTTTTTTTGAGGGATCAGAAGTTTGTTTAGATGCAGATAGCACACTTTAAAAAATGTGAAATGTTCACCTTTGTAGAACCTTTGATTCTTTTTGTCCCATCAAGGCAAAATTTACTTTGTGGTTTACTGAGATTTTGTTAGTTTAGTACCGAATTAATTTAATGAATTTTAAGCTTTATACTGTTGTCAAACTATACATATTTTTAATCCTTGTTTAAAATGTGATCGTGGTTTGAAAAAAGGTTAAAGAAAATGATAATCAGTTAAAATATTTTCAAGTGGCTTTTCATTTTGGATATTCTTCTTAGCATTGTATGGGTTTTCTTAGATTAAACTGGCAAATTTAGAGTACTTCCAAAGGTTTTGTTTACATTGCCCAAAATACATATTTAATGGCACTCTTTAGGAAGGCACTTAGGAGTTTTCAGTAGCGATAAACTTAATCCTTCAACTAATTCAAATATTATAAAGTCTCTCTGCTGGTGGAGATGAAACTATTACAAACTTGTATGAAAAGCTTACAGTGGTTCAAATATGGAAACCAAATTTTTATTGCATGCTGTTTCTTAAGTGATAACTGTAGTTAGAGAAATTTTACATATATCATTAGTAAATCTCTAAATTTACTTCTTTTAACTCAATAGTGATATTGAACTCTTTATAATAAACAATAACTTTAAGAAACACTTAAAAATTTCAAAAAATTAGGTGCGTATTTCAGTATTTATTTTAAATGCTTGTAGGGAACATAACAGTTTAAGCTGCTTTGGCTTAGAAACAGATTATGGCACTGTTTACAAAGCATTTGGGTTTATGCAGAATTTTAGTGATGTTGGATAGGAAAGTAATTTTCTTTTTGTGAGTGCAATGTAGTAGACTCTTTTTAAATATACTTTGTTGATGGCATTTTTCATTTTGACTCTTTTCCATTGCCCATCCGTTTCCCTGTTAGGTGCTTTCCCCCACCCCCCACCCCGTGTTGTAAATTCTAAAGAGGTCTTTCTGTTTTCCTTTCCTGACAACATAAATTGTACCTGTGCTTTGCTATTCAAAATAGATGATTCAGTTTTTGCATGCACACTCTTTGCTCTTGTCATAGAAATGTATACATGAATTTTGCTCTATAATACATACTTTTGAATTTTGTAAGGAAATAAGCTCATTACTTCTGACCCCCCACTTTTGTTTGCTTGACTCCACATTTTTTGTTTCTTTCTTGGTGCCTTTCATCGCTAACTCTTGACCCATGCTACGCTCATTTTTCATATTTACCTTTAGCTTTCTCCTTAGTCTTGTGTCTCCTAATGGTAAAAAGGAATCTAGCTATTATTAGGCTTTCTCTTCTAATTTCTTTAGCTTCCTATTTTATAGTTCAGTTCATTTACTTCCCCTATTTTTTCCATGTTCATCTGTTGTTTCTTGATTATATGTTGTCCTTCCCCTCTTTCTAAACTTTGAGTTCATGCTCATCACCTAAAAAAACTTTTGACAACATGGTAGAAACAATTTATTTGGGGGGCGCTTGGGTGGATCAGTTGCTTAAGCATCCAACTCTTGGTTTCTGCTCAGGTAATGATCTCAGGGTTCATGAGTTCAGTTCAGTCTCTGCTTTGGGCTCTGTGCTGACAGTGCAGAGCCTGCTTGGGATCCTCTCTCCTTCTGTCTGCCCCTCCCCTGCTGTGTGCTCTTTCTCTCTCTCAAAGTAAATTTAAAAACATAAAAAAAAGAAAAAATTTGGGGCGCCTGGGTGGCTTAGTCGGTTAAGCGTCCGACTTTCGCTTAGGTCATGATCTCGCGGTTCGTGGGTTCGAGCCCCGCGTCGGGCTCTGTGCTGACTGCCAGCTCGGAGTCTGGCACCTGTTTCAGTCTGTGACTCCCTCTCTCTCTGACCCTCCCTGCTCACGCTGTCTCTCTCTCTCTCTCTCTCCTAGAAATAAATAAAACATTAAAAAAAAAAAAGATAAAAAAAGAAAAAATTTATATGCCCCCATTTAGTAACATCTCTTTTGCAGTTCCAGTCAGTTTACATGCCAGTGTTTTAACCTGATACCCATTAATGTATTTCATTTTTATTTGTTTCCTGAACTTTTTTTTAAATACCCTGTAATTACCTGTTCAGATAACATCAGGTTATTACGTAGTACTGTATTAAGACTCTGTACAAACCCCTATACCTTCTTGTTTGATTATGCTATTGGCTTCTTAAAATAACAATCCTATATCGCTGTATTTTTCATCTCCCATTTTGTTCCTTTTCTTTCTGTCCTACCTCTGAAGTTAGATGTCTTTTCTGTCTGTTCCACTAAAATTTTGAAATTGGCTTCCTTTGTTTTTATGAAATAAGCACAGTGGAATTCTATCACTCAATTCTTGTCACTTCAGATTTTGTTCCAGGTACCATTGGATGACGACTTGCAGGCTTTATAAATTGTAGTATGTAAGACAATAGAAAAGATTATCTGCAAATTAAGTTAGTAAAAGAAGACTATCTGGAGATTACGATTTTAGGTATATAGAATGTAGTAGGGAAAAGTAGAAAATAATCAAAAAGACAAGTTATCGAAGTGGGTATAATAACATTTGGGGACATCAGTTCTAGGGACCTCTTTATTCAGAGCCCATTTACTTTGGTACATAGCGAATGGGTTGCTGGCTTTTTGCTGTAGTAGAAGTGAGAAAGGCAGCATGCTGAAGTATGACCTTTTGTGTTACCCGGAGGAACTATGAAAATGGAGAGAAGACTGAATAACTTAGGAAGTAGTCTCAGACAACTTGCTTTGGGACAGAGTGCCTTATACGTTGCATTTGTCCTTCGGCAAATTCACTCTATTATAGCATAGTATAATTACAGGAAATAGTAGTAGACCTAAGGCAACTGTTCCAAACGTTTTGGTCTTAGGAACCATTTATACTCTTAAAAATTACTGAGAACTCCACTGAGCTTTGTTTTTTAGTGGGTTATATTTATTTTATTTTCCATGTTAAAAAATTTTAAATATCAATTTGTTTAAAGAATCATAAACCATTACTTGTTATGATGACATCAATAGAATAAAACAAAACAAAACCATCTATTTTCCAAAACAAATCTTAAGCAAAAAGAGTGACATTGTTAAATATTTTTCAAGTCTCTTAAATGTCTGGTTAAATAGAAAACAGCTTGATTCTCATATCTACTTGTATCTACTTGTATATTCAGTATTGTAATATGTTGTTTTGGTTGAAGTATAAGAAGAAAATCCAGCATTTTGGACAAGGAAGGAGTATTTTCATAGCCTTCTTAGATAATGGTGGATATTCCTTGATACCACACCAAATTTCTTAAAGGATACCTGCAGTGTCCATTCTGACAGTATATCCGTGAATTTTCCATATCTCGTTATCTGAAAATCCCTTGGTTTATCTTGCACTTTGAGTGAATCTTACCTGTTCATGATTTTGTGCCGTTGTTTGTGAAATAAGGATTCACTAAGTTACATGTTTTCCAAATGTTGATGCATTTCACTAGGTAGTAACAAAAGAAAAAAATTGTTACTATCCCCACTAATTCCATCAAAAAAGTCTTTAGTATTGTGAAGCTGTCAAGTTCAGGGTGACGTATGAGCATTTTTCACATTTCTAAATTTTCATTTGGAAGTTTGAATATTTATCATTGGTAACAAATACTGTTCGTGTGTTTCCCTTGAAGTTGCAGGCTTAGTTGGTTTATTTTTCAGAAAATGTCTGCCAAATTCCTAAGCTTACAAGCATAGTTTGTCATTTGTTCTTTTAGGTCAAAATGGTGTTTGATGTGAAAAGGCTAAATTACCTCATAATCTGAAGTAATTGTATAAGTGATTTTCCTCGACGTTTTGCCATTTGTTTACATAAAATGTGATAATTCCTTTACATAAAATGTGAAGATATGTATTAAATAGTTGAGATTTAATAAAATTATTATTTTTAATGCTTATTTTTTTAGAGAGATGGAGACAGTTTGAGCAGGGGAGGGGCTGAGAGAGGGAGATACAGAATCCGAAGCAGGCTCCAGGCTCTGAGCTGTCAGCACAGAGCCCAATGCTGGGCTCGAACTCACGAACTGTGATACCATGACCTGAGCCCAAGTTGGACACTTCACCGACTAAACCACTCAGGCTCCCCAAAGTTATTTTTCTTAAAGTTTACTTCTTCATTTTGAGAAACAGAGAGAGAAAGAGAAGGAGAGGGCAGTGAGAATCTCAAGCAGGCTCTACATTGTCAGTGCAGAGCTCAGGGCGAGGCTCCAACTCATGAACAGTGAGATCATGACCTATGCAGATATCAAGAGTTGGTCACTTAACCGAATGAGCCACCCAGGTGCCCCATGAAATTATTTTTTACTGCTTTCTTAAAGATATTAAGTGAAAGTGTCATTTAAAAGGAAATCTGGAAATTGAAGAGAACAAACTGATAATTACTGGAGGGGAGGTATGCAGGGGAATGGGTTAAACAGGTGATGGGTATTAAGGAGGGCACTTCCGGTGAGCCTGAGTGTTGTAAGTGATGGATCACTAAATTCTACACCTGAAACTGGTATTGTTAACTAGCTGGAATTTAAATAAAATCTTTGGGGGAAAAAAGGTCTGGGAATATGAAGTATTGCTTGTATAGCTTGATGCTGGTGCCTTTGCACTAAGGTGCTAGCAATTTTACCCACCATATTTTTGCACCATTTCTGTTAATATAATGGGAAAGGGCAATTGATGTTTCAATATTATTATGAATATCGTTTTGATTTTGAAGACGCTTTGAAAGCATCTCAGAACTTACAAGGCTCGTGGAGTGCACTTTGTACTTTGAAAACTTAGGTGGATGTTGGGATTTATGGCACTTTCATAACTTCTTTTGCTTGCTTGCTTGTGTGTGTGTGTGTGTCTCTCTCTCTCTCCCCCCCTCCCCCCCTCCCCCACTCTCCCTCCCTCCCTCCCTCCCTTCCCCCCTCTCTCTAGCCTGGTATTCTGAAAGAATCCTGAGGCTTGATGTTTTAGCTCATCAGTTTGGTCTTCATTTCTTTTCAATTACTTTATATAGTGGGGAAGATAGAGTTTCTGGGAACTCTTGCTTTTTTTCATAGGAGTTGAATTTTCTTTTTAGTTTTGTTTTTGGTTTACTTGTAACCTGTTGAATCTCAGAACTTTTTACATTGTCTTCCCTCCTCCCCGTCCCTTAGCAGTATAGAAGATTTGATCTTATTGTGCTTAGGTATATCCGTCGTGCTTCTGGTTTTTCCTCAAATGTCAGATTTTTCATTGTGGTTAAAGGTTTCTGTTATGGTCCAGATTGCATGGTATTGGTCATTTCATGGTCTTCTCCCAGCCCATGTAAATCCCTGTTATTCTGGCTTTGGTATATTTATTTAGGTGATGGCTTTCTCCTGTAGGGTATGTGGGTAGCTTGTCCCCTTACACGTGTTTCTTGTCCCTCAGGGGTGTAATACTCCACTGTTTTCACAATTATCCTGCCCAAGTGTCAGATCTCCCACAGTAAGGAGAGTTTGCTGGAGGCCTTAACCATGCAGCTGTTCTTCTCTGGTTTTATTACCTGGCTCACTGCCCAGGACACACTTCTGCCAATCCTTCTTGCTAAGGAAACTTACTCTTTTTGTCTCCATTTTTATGCTGCTTTTGTATATGTGGTTCCTCAGATGTGTTGTGTTCTGTCATCCCCCCTCCCCCTACTGCCACTCATTTTGGATTCTCTACAAATTCCATTCTATGTTATTATCTGTAGATATACCCTTCCCTATTACTGCTATAGATTTCTTGTAATTTTTCTTTCATATTTAAAAGTTTGGAATAATGACATATATAGAAAATTTGGAAACATAGTACAAAGAACTTTTCTTTCCCTTAACTGTATGACAGTAAGTTGCCCAGCCAGTAGTCTTTTACCCCCAAATATTATTATTTTTTTTTTTTTCAAACAGGTTCATTATGCTATGTAACGACATTAAAACTATCAAATTAGGAAATTAAGAAAGAATACATTACTAACNACTTTTTAAAGCTAGGGATTTTTTTTTTTAGTGTTTATTTATTTAAATTATTTTGAGAGAGAGAGGGAGGGAGGGAATCCCAAGCAGGCTCTGCTCTATCAGTGTGGAACCTGATATAGGCCTTGAACCCATGAACCATCATATGACCTGAGTTGAAACCAAGAGTTGGATGCCCAGCCAACTGAGCCACACAGGTGCTCCAGCTAGGGGATATTTATATATATACACACATACACATTCACATTTAGAATATATATATATATATATATTTTTTAAGTTTTATTTATTTATTTTGAGAGATCGGGTACAAGTGAGGGAAGAGCAGAGAAAGGGAGAGAGAGAATCCCAAGCAGGCTCCACACTCAGCACCGAACCTGATTTGAGGCTCAAACTCATAAATGGTGAGATCATGACCTGAGCCGAAATCAAGAGTTGCACACATAACTGACTGAGCCACCCAGGCACCTCACGAGTATATCTCAATAAATGTAGAATGATTTCTTAATAATACATACAGTTCTAATTTAACACCACAGGGTTCATTTCTCATGTTTTCCCTTTCCATAGCTCTAATTTATCTCTCACACTGAGAACTAGTTTTGTTTCTATACTTTTTTTGAGGGAGATGAAGTAAACATTTGTTCAGATAGACGTTTTCAGATGGAAGCCAAGTTCCTATAGTCAAATTCATTTTCAAAGTATTTCTAAAGTGATAAAATTCTAAGGTGTAATATTTGGTACAATATTTACGTGAAATACTTCATACCTTAGCAATCCCAGGTTGCTATGTGAAAGGTGGATGGAAAGAATCAGTACATTTATTGTCCACACTGGTATGTCCTTGCGGAGGTAATGTTGGAACTCAATTTTAGTATGAGTGCAGTGATTTTGATGTAACTGTATTTTTCCACATTGAAGTTATATTGTTTGTATGACTCGAAAGTTTGATGCATGTATCTATCTGTTAATGATGTCCTTAGAATTTCAAACCTTAGACTAAAGTCTAGAGGGATAGGTGGGGATCAGATTGTTTCACTTATATTAAGACCAGTGTAAGAAACCTGTAATTTCCTTGCCAAGGCTATCACTTAGCCTAGAGTAAGTTGATTTGACTTCCCCATCCCTGGAGATTATGAAGTGATTTAAGAAGTATACTAGGATATCTTTTTGAGACTGCAATTAAGATTACTCTTAGTCGGGGCGCCTGGGTGGCTTAGTCGGTTAAGCGTCCGACTTTCGCTTAGGTCATGATCTCGCGGTTCGTGGGTTCGAGCCCTGCTTCGGGCTCTGTGCTGACTGCCAGCTCGGAGCCTGGAGCCTATTTCAGTCTGTGACTCCCTCTCTCTCTGACCCTCCCCTGCTCACGCTGTCTCTCTCTCTCTCTCCTAGAAATAAATAAAACATTAAAAAAATTAAAAAAAAAAAGATTACTCTTAATCTTCTAGGAAAAGATAAGGATCCTGGCTTTGGCACATGAGTTCTTTGGGTGTCCTGTTAAATCTCTGGGGACTTCAAAAGATTTTTGTTAATTATCCTGGGACTAACTCGAGAATAACAGAGGCTGTGTTTAGTAGATGCACTTTGATTTGTCAGAGATACTTGATATCAACGTAGTGTCTTGGTTGCTCTTTTGAAAACCATCCCCAAGTTGGAAACCCTGAGAACCTTCTTCCTGACTTTAGTTATTGAAATCAGTTCTTCCTTTCAGATTCTTTTAACTGTCTGTAGAGTGAGATATTTTAAGGGAGGCTAGGAAGGCTGGATAAGGCACAAAGCAGTGAGAGTTTTTTGGTAGGCAGAGGGCTAAAAAATTATCGTAATTTTTCTCTGATCATAAAAATTCAAATGCAGAAACATATAGCAAATGAAAATTTTCATAATCCCTTATCAGTGTGTTGTGTTTTCTTCTGAACGCTTCTTTATGTATTCCATTGAGGCTGTGAGCACATATACACATGCGTAAGTATTTTTAAATATAAATGGGAGAATATATTTCATTTATATATTTGGAGATAAAGTAGGCATATATATGTGTTAATTAGCATTAGGATTATTTCTGGGTTATACATGACAGTACTCTACGGAATATATGTTTCTACTACTCTCTGTGCATAAATATTCGCAGTTTTATATGATTTTTTTTCCTGTTGGACAAATATCCTAGTGCATGTGTATAATTCATATTGATTGATAGGAGCGCCTGGGTGGCTCAGTTGGTAAAGTGGCCGACTTCAGCTCAGGCCATGATCTCATGGTTTGTGAGTTCGAGTCCCATGTCTAGCTCTGTGCTGACAGCCAGCAGCTTGCTGTGGATTCTTTGCCTCCTTCTCTCTCTGCCCCTCCCCTGCTTGTGCGCGCTCTCTTTATCTCTCTCTCTCTCTCAAAAATAAACACTTGGGGTGCCTGGGTGGCTCAGTCAGTTAGGCGTCCCGACTTCAGCTCAGGTCATGATATCACAATTTGTGGGTTTGAGCCCCCTGTTGGGCTCTGTGCTAACTGCCAGCTCAGAGCCTGGAGCCTGTTTCAGATTCTGTGTCTTACTCTCTCTCTGACCCTCCCCTGCTCATGCTGTCTCTTAGAAATACATAAAACAATAAACAATTTTAAAAAATAATGAAATAAAATAAACACTTAAAAAATTGTTAGAAGCAAATTCCTTCTGAAGATTTTGTATCAGTTTGTATTTCCACCAATAGTATGCAAGAGTACCTTTCTGAGTCTATTTTTGAACAAATTGGATATTAACTGTGTTAAAATACTTGTGCAAATTTGAAACCAGTAATAAGAACATAGGCTTTGAAATCAGATTGCCTAGATTTAAATCTACTACTTACTAATTGTGATGCTGGCAAGTTCAGTATAAGAATTCTCTTAGGAATATTACATTTTTGTGTGCCTTTTATGTTGCAGATAGATTCAGTTGGTTTGTTGATTATATGCTTTAGTTTGCCATATACAAGTTTAAATTTCAGTGTAGTCAAATTAGTAAATATTTATTTTTGGGTTTAATGATATTTTTGGAAAGAATTTGTGCCAAGATTATAAACATAATAACCTAAGTTTTTGGTTTAAGGGTAAAATAATCATCTGGATTTATTTTTACAATATTTCTGTCTAGTTATGTCACTGTTTGTTGGGTAAATCATCTTTTTAACTGTAGAGTTCTGTCTTTACCAACAGTAAATTCCCAAATATGCTTAATTTATGTCAAGATTTTCTTTTTGTTGTGTTTTTTGTTATACTATGCTATCTTGATTTTTTTTTCTCTTCACTGTAGTATGCTTGACATCTGAAAGTGTTGGTTTATCACTGTACTTTTTTTTTTTAAAGCTTTTATTTATTTCTAGGAGAGAGAGAGAGACAGCATGAGCAGGGGAGGGTCAGAGAGAGAGGGAGTCACAGACTGAAACAGCCTCCAGGCTCTGAGCTGGCAGTCAGCACAGAGCCCGACGCGGGGCTCGAACCCAGGAACCGTGAGATCATGACCTAAGCGAAAGTCGGACGCTTAACCGACTAAGCTGCCCAGGCGTCCCGGTTTATCACTGTACTTTAAAGTGAACTTTCCAGATGGACTTGAATCATTCTTAGTAAATTTTAAATACTTGTTTGATTGAGAATACTTTAAATTTATAGATTAATTTAGGAAGTACAGTGAAACCTTGATTTGTGATCATAATTCCTTCTGGGAACATCCTATAATACAAAGCACTCTTATATTAAAGTGAATGTCAAGAACCATTGGCTAAGTTCTGATCAAGTGACATTACTCGTACTACAAGACATTGATCATTTATCAAGTTAAAATTTGATTTTAACTTGCTAGTCTTGACGACATCTTGTGGAATACTCAGAGCACGTTATAATCCAAGGTTTTACTGTATCAATACCTCTAGAGTAGTGGATCTCTTTATAGGAAAGTGTAAGTTATGATGTTCTTCTTGTCATATCCATGTTTTTTTATTAGTAATATGTATTTCCTGTAATTATTAAGGAAGGTTTATATTTTTGCTGTTTTTATTTCCACAAACTTAAGGAAGGATGAGAGCTCTTGCTGTTATGAATGGAGCTGTTTACTAAATTATATTCTTATTTGGATATTTAAATAGAGATTGATTTTTTTTTCATATGTTATTACCTACTGTAGTATCCTGAAGACTTTAAAAGAAATTGCTAATAGATTTTTAGTGATGTACTTGGATCTTCTAGGTATATAATTATAGGTATGGTAGTAATAGTACTTTTTATTTTTAATTGAATTATAAATATATTACTTAAGTTGTATATTCTAATATTTTTGTTACTTAATATGTATACTACCAAGTAATAACCATGTACTTAACTACAAAATTTCTTTAAAAAAAGTTTTTATTTAAATTCTAGTTAACATACACTATACTCTTAGTTTCAGGTGTACAGTGGGTGATAGAACACTTGTGACCTTGTGGTCATCATAAAAAGTGCAATCCTTATTCTCTGTCTCTTCTTTCACCCATACCCTCACCCACCTCTGTTCTGGTAACTATCAGTTTGTTCTCTACTAACTACAAAATTCTTCCCTCGGTGTCCTTCCATTGTTTGAGACCATCCTCTAACATTAGGATAGCATTTAATCTTAAATAATGGGATAGGGAATTTTTATTGCTGACCAGGAGCTTCTGTTTAATCATACTGTATTTGCTTTCTTTAGCATTGTTGAGCTGTGGGAATGGGAAGGGGAGAAACTTAATTTGCTAAACTGAGTGTCATTTGTTAGAGAAGTAAAAATCCTTGGCTTGCTTTAAGTTCAAATTGGTGCCTTCTACTACTATTCTGCCCCTTAATTGCTTCTTGAATGTGTTTTCAGTAATACTAGAATGGCCTCTTGAACCTTCTTTTGTGTGCTTTTTTAAGAGGTTTAGAAGTAAATTCTAATTCTTTTTTTATATTTTAATTTAATTTAAATTTTATTTTTTTTATTATTTAGAAAGTAAAAAGAGCATGGAGAAAAGGACAGAGTTGGCGGGGGAGAAGATGGGAGGAGGAGAGGGGGAATATTGTAAGCAGGCCTCATACTCATTGTGGATCCCAAGCGCCACCCCCACCCCAGGATCACAACCTGAGCCAAAATCAAGAGTCAGACACTCAACCAACTGAGCCATCCAGGCACCCCCAGCCTTTTTGTTTCTTAATTGCTTTTTTATTAATCTCTGAAAAAAACAATACTAAACATTATCCTTGAATTGCTTAGTATTTCGTTTGATGAACAGTAATAATTATGTATATCATTGACAGTTATTTTGGTCTTTTGTTTGATTATAATAGTAAATTCTCTACCTAAAGTAGTTTATACATAATAAATGTCACTTTACATGTTTCACTGGACTTTACCTTATCCTTTCTTGTAATATAATTAATAGATAATTTGGTGTTAATGAAAGATTATGTTCCCCAGAATGCTGATGTTTTCCTTCTATTGATTGGATTTTATCACTGAAAGTGACTTAGAAAATAGTCTAGTTTCCATAACTACCCTACCTTTTTTTTTTTTTAATGTTTGTTTATTTTTGAGAGAGGGAGAAAGACCAGAGTGTGGGCAGAGGAGGGGCAGAGAGAGGGGGAGACAGAGAAACCAAAGCAGGCTACAGGGTTTGAGCTGTCAGCACAGAGTGAGGTTATGACCTAAGGTGAAGTCATATGCTTAACTGCTCAACCGAGCGAGCCACCCAGATGCCCCTACTTCTTTTTTTTTTTTAACTTAACAGGAGAGGAAACTGTTGGGCCAGATGGGGAAGTGAAATCCTAGAGGTCATTTAGTTTGTTAGTGATATAAATGAGGCTAGAAAAATAAGTCCAATTTTCCTGATTATATTGGGTTTTCCTTTACACGAATACTTTCTTAGGTATTTTCTGAAGTCTACATTTTCTTTAGCCCTATTTTTTTGGTGCCAGATATGTGTTTTTTGCCTTTTAATTTTCACTCCTCCTCAGCTTTATTAAATTACTGACCTAAAACATTGTTTAAGTTTATGGTATACAGTGTTTTGATCTGATAAACATATAATGTGTATGATTGCCTCCACTGTGTTAGTTAACACCATCATCACATCTAAGCACATACTTTTTCTCTTAGCACCTTTCAGTTTTATAACATAATATTGTCAAGTATAATCATCCACAATGCTGTGCATTATATCCCCAGAACTAAACTTTTTTTTCCTCCTCAAAACTATACTTCTAGGAGTACCTGGGTGGCTCACTCAGTTAAATGTCCGATACAATCTCAGCTCAGGTCTTGATGTCAAGGTCATGAGTTTAAGACCCTGTTGGGATCCACACTGGGCATGGAGCCTACTTTAAAAAAAAAAAAAAGAATTATACTTCTTATACTTGTAACTGGAAGCTAGAATAGTAATAGTTTCCAAATATTTATTGGATATTATAGAAAAACAATCTATGTGTTCACATAAATGATGAAACCTGGTACTAATACATCCCTTTTCCCCCATCTTTGGCAGATCCAAGTTTGTCATAGATGATCACTTTTAAATTTAGAAATAACTGGAATACAGCTCAGTTTACAAAAAGTAAGTTAACATCAATATTTGAGCCAAGAAGATCCATGGAAAGATTTATCTAATGCAGTATGTAACTTAAGGAAAGGTGCAAAATAGTAAATAAAAATTACATGCATTTCTAATTCTGTGAGAGAATCACTATTAATATTTTGTTGTGTTTACTTCTAGTCTTTTCTTGAGCTTGTGTATGTGTGTTTGACATGGTATACTTTTTGTTTAAAAGAAATAAAAATTGTTCCTAACTTTGTGCTCTTTTTATTACAAGCAGTTTTGTTTTCTGTAGCTCTACTGTAGCTTGGTGAAATTTTATATATTTGACATACCCATCCAGTTTTTCATAGCATGGCATTTAACCCACAATGAATAGATTCTTGGTATATATTTGTTAATTTATACGTAGTTAACGTACTGAGAATGGTACTGAAGTTAAAAAGACAAGAATTCTAGTTTATTTTTATCCACTTTTTTAAACTATTTTCTCCCATGCATCAGAATATGTGGTATTATTGTGCAATTTCTTCAGAGTAGTGTTTAACTCTTTGAACTGTGTATGAAGTAAAGAGGTTTCACCATACCCATTTACAGAGCACAGTTTCTTCCTCTGCTGCAGTCTCACCTATCTTGTCTACTTCCCATGTCAGAGCAAGGACTTGAGACAGGTGTCTGGAGGACAGTATAGAATCTAATCTGTTCTCTCCTAAAGTTATATATAACAACAACAGTTAAGCACCTGACTTGTGCTACGAACTGTCCTAGGCTCAGGGGAGATGACAAGGAACAAATAAATATATTAAGTTTTTCTTAAATACATTCGTAGTCTGTAAGTAGCTCTGCCTTTTTATTGAGAAATGAAGAAACTGAGATACATAGGGATTCTTTTGCCAAGATCCATTGTTCTTTTCAGCCTCTTTACTTAAGCATTTAGTTTGCTGTGTAACTTTTTTTTTTAATTTAATGTCTTTATTTTATTTTGAGAGACAGAGAGTGAGCAGGGGAAGGGCAGAGAGAGAGAGGGAGACACCAGATCTGAAGCAGGCTCCAGGCTCTGAGCTGTCAGCACAGAGCCCGACGCGGGGCTCAAACCCACAGACTGTGAGATCCTGACCTGAGCCGAAGTCGGACGCTTAACCGACTGAGCCACCCAGGTGGCCCTGCTGTGTAAGTTTCTAGCATTTTTTTGTTTGGTGATTTTTTTTTTAGATTTTTTTTTTAAGTAATCTCTTTACCCACTATGAGGCTTGAACTCTCAACCCCAAAATCAGAAGATGCATACTTTACTGACTGAGCCAGCAGGCACCCCAATTGGAGATCTTTTCCCCTAATAAATAGAAGGTCAGCCTTTTAAATTTTTTTTGAGAGAGAGAGAGAGACAAAATGATCAAGGGAGGGGCAGAGAGAGAGGGAAACACAGAATCTGAAGCAGGTTCCAAGCTCCACACTGTTAGCACAGAGCCCCATGCAGACTTCAAACCCACAAACCATGAGATCATGACTTGAGGTAGAGTCGGACGCTCAATGGACTGAGCCATCCAGGTGCTCTGAAGGATAGCCTTTAAAAAAAAAAAAAAGTTTTTCTTTTATTCTTTTAGTATATGATAGAGTGAAATAAGATCCTTGTGTATTCATATTTTTTTAATGTTTATTATTTTTGAGAGAGAAAAGCAAGCATGAGCAGGGGAGGAGCAGAGAAAGAGGAAGACACAGAATCTGAAGTAGGCTCCAGGCTCTGAGCTGTCAGCACAGAGCCTGACTCAGGACCTGAACTCCAGGCTCCACACTATTAGCACAGAACCCAGTACGGGGCTTGAACTCACGAACTGCGAGATCATGACCTGAGCCGAAATTGGATGTTGAACCAACTGAGCCACTTGGGCACCCCCTTGTGTGTTAAATTTAGCTATTATGTTTAGTAGTCCTTCTAAAATATAAGATTTGAGGTAACTTTTAATAGGATGTGAATACTATAATTAATGGAAAATCACATCCACGGAAAGAAATAAGGAAATGAATAGTTTTAAAGTAATTTAGTATGATTGCTGTGATAGACCAGATGTGACTGAGCTTCCTGGGAGCCAGGGTTCTCATTACCCTAAATAGAGAAATGTATCACAAGTTCTCCAGTGGAGACAAAAGATTTTCCTTGTAATTCTAGATGATTTCTAAAATCTGAATTCCCTTATGTAAGAGCTGTTGAGTAACGAGTGGGCAATATTGTTGGCAACAATTAAATAGCTCGTGTTTTACAATAGCTAAAACATGGAAAGAGCCTAAGTGTCCATCAACAGATGAATGGATCAAGAAGATGTGGTTTATCTATACCATGGAATACTACATGGCAATGAGAAACAATGAAATCTGGCCATGTGTAGCAACATGGATGGACCTTGAGGGTGTTATGCTGAGCGAAATAAGTCAGGCAGAGAAGGACAAATATCATATGTTTGCACGTATAGGAGGATTAGGAGGAACTTGACGGAGGAACAAGGGGGAGAAGAAGGGCAGAAATGGTGGGGGAAAGGGAGAGAAGCAAACCATGAGAGACTCTTGAATGCTGACAAAAACTGAGGACTGATGGATGTGGGGGGAGGGGGGGATGGGCATGGAGGAGGACACTTGTGGGGATGAGCACTGAGTGTTATGTGGAAACTAATTTGACAATAAACTATTAAAAAAAAATAGCTCGTGTTTTATAGCTCTTAGCTCTTTTGCATAATTATTTTATTGTAATTTTTTTAGTTTTTAAAAGTTTTAAAAGTTTATTTTTGAGAGAGCCTGTGCATGCACAAGGAGGCAAGGGGCAGAGAGGGAGACACAGGATCTGAGGCGGGCTCTGTATTGACCACAATGAGCCTGACATGGTGCTTGAACTCATGAACCATGAGATCATGACCTGAGCCAAAGTTGGATGCTTAATCAACTGAGTCACCCAGTTGCCCCTGATTTATTAATTTTTTAAAATACTGTTTTAATAAAAAGAGAAGGGTATAATATACAAAAAGCTCAGAGAAGATGGCTTATATATAAGGATAAGATGATGTAATTCAAAATAATAAATTTTTTTGTATTCTAACTTAATCTAAGGGTAAAATAGACATGGATACCACTCCACTTACCATTGTTCTAATTTGGACTTTTGCTAGCTGGATAGGAGATTATTTCAGGATTTTGTTTTCTAATGAAGGAATGGTGTATCACAATTCAATTCAATTTTGCTTCTTGGTACACTAAAAATCAGTGGAGGAAATGTTATGTTTATTATCACATTAGAAGAGTTGAGAAATATTTATGTCTGAAAGAAGGCCATTCCTTCTCTACAAAGTGTTCTTGCCATTATAAAAGAGGCACGTTTAGATCTGCTTCTGTCTTGTAATACAGATGATTTTAGCTTAAGAGGTTTTCAAGATTTCCCTTAGTATAACCAGTCACATGTTTGCTATTAAAAAGTCCTCCAAGTCCCAGGAAATGTCAGATTTTGAGCTGCATGATGTCCCAGTTTGCTTGACTGAGTTGGCTTTAAAAAGAAAACTCTGGGGCGCCTGGGTGGCTCAGTCAGTTAGGCCTCCGACTTCGGCTCAGGTCATGATCTCACAGTTCTTGGATTTGGACCCCACGTCGGGCTCTGTGCTGACAGCCAGCTCGGAGCCTGGAGCCTGTTTCGGATTCTGTGTCTCCCTCTCTCTCTGATCCTTCCCCCGCTCATTCTCTCTCTCTCTCTCTCTCTTTCTCTCTCTCTCTCTCAAAAATAAATGAACATCAAAAAATTATTTAAAAAAAAAGAAAAACTTGTCAGCTAATTGAAAGAGTGACTTTAAATTGAGGGTTTTGTTTGTTTTTTGTTCTGTTTTTCTTCGAGCGAGAGAGAGAGAGAGAGCGCGACACACCCACAGACGGGAGAGTGGCAGAGAGAGAGAGGAAGGGAGAGAATTTGAAGCAGCCTCTGCGCTGAGGGTGGACACGGGGCTCCATCTCAGGACCTTGAGATCACTATCTGAGGCAATATCAAGAATCGGTAGCTTAACCAACTGAGCCACCCAGGTGCCCCAAAAAGGGATATATTATTTAACACTGAATGGTTGCATGTTTGAATATGAAATGTCACTGACAAATTGTAATTTTTCCAGTTAAGGTATAGCCATTCTTTTTTCCGTAATAAGTATCAGGACTAGCTGTCCTTTTTAAAAATAGACTTGATTTTCTAGACCAGTTTTAGGTTCACAGCAAAATGGAGTATAAGGTACAGAGATTTTTCCATACACCCCATATCCCCATACATGCATAGTCTCTCCCATTACCATCCTTCCCCACAAGAGTAGCACATTTGTTACAGTTGGTGAACCTACACTGATGAATAATTATCACCCAAAGTTGATGGTTTATTTTAGAGTTATTCTTGGTGTCTTACATTCTCTGAGTTTGAACAAATGTATGATGACATGCCCATCATTAGAGTATCAGAACGGGCAGTTCCGTTCCCCTAAAAATCCTATTTCTTCCTCTCTATCCAACTCCCACCCTCAACCCCTGGAAAGCTCTGATGCATAGTTTTGCCTTTTTCAGCATATCATATAGTTGTACTCATGTATATATGTATATATAGGCTTTTCAGAATGGCTTCTTTTAGTTTGCAGTATGCATTTACAATTCTTTCATGTCTTTTCATGGCTTGATAGCTTATTTCTTCTTAACTCAGAATAATCCATTTACTGAATGCGCTAGTTTATCCATTCACCACAATTGAAGGATGTCTTAGTTGCTTCCAAGTAATGATAGTTAAGAATAAAGCTGCTGTAGACATCTGTGTGCAGGTTTTTCTGTGGTCGTAAGTTTCCAGCTCCTTTGGTCAGATACCAAGGAGCACAGCTGCTGGATCATGTGTAAGAGTATGTTTAGTTTTCTAAAAAACCTCCTGTCTTCCAAATTGTACAGTTTTGTGTTCCCACCAGCACTGAGTGATTTTCACATCCTGGGTAGCTTTTGGTGTTGTTAGCTTTCCGGATTTTGGTCATTCTAATAGCTTGCATTGACATCTCATTGCTGTTTTAATTTGTGTTACCCTGGTAGCTCATGACATGGAGCATCTTTTCTTATGCTTATTGGCTATCTGTATGTCTTCTTTAGTGAGGTGAGTATTAGGATCTTTGGACTGTTTTTAAATTGGATTGTTTTTTTCTCACTGTTGAGTGATTTTCAGAGTTCTTTGTGTATGTTGGATAACAGTTTCTTTTTTTTTAATTTTTTTTTTTTTTTTTTTAATTTTCTGAGAGAGAAAGACAGCGTGAGCAGGGGAGGGTCAGAGAGAGAGGGAGACACAGAATCGGAAGCAGGCTCCAGGTTCTGAGCTAGCTGTCAGCACAGAGCCTGATACGGGGCTTGAACCCATGAACCTTGAGATCATGACCTGAGTCGAAGTCGGATGCTTAACTGTCTGAGCCACCCAGATACCCCAATAGTTCTTTATTAGATGGGTCTTTGCAAATATTTTTTTTTGCCAGTCTGTGTCTTCCCTTCTCATTCTGTGGATATTGTCTTCTGCAGAGCAGAAGTTTTTGATTTTTCCTGAAGTCATACTTATCAGTTATTTCTTATGTGAATCTTGCCTTTTCTTTTTAAGTTTATTTACTTTGAGAGAGAGTGTGAGAGAGAGAGCAGGGGAAGGGCAGCGAAAGGGAGAGACAGAATCTTGGGCAGGGTGCACACATCGGTGCAGAGCCTGACACTGAGCTTGAACTCACGAACCATGAGATCATGACCTGAACCAAGATCCAGAGTTGGATGCTTAACCGACTGAGCCACCAAGGCGCCCCTCATAAATCTTGCTTTTGTTATCACACCTAAAAAATCCTGACCGTAAACAAAGTCCTGTAAATTTTATGCTGCATTATCTTCTAGGAGTTTTATTGTTTGTGTTTTACATTTAGGCCTATGATTCTTTTTTTTTTTTTTTTTTTTTTTTGGAGAGACAGAGACAGAGCATGAGTGGGGGAGGGGCAGAGAAAGAGGAAGACAGAATTTGAAGCAGGCTCCAGGCTCCACACAGAGCTGAACATGGGGCTTAAACTCATGAATCATGAGATCATGACCTGAGCTGAAGTTGAACATTTAACCCACTGAGCCACCCAGGCAACCCTAGGCCTATGATTAATTTTGAGTTAATTTTTATGATAGATAATGTAAGGTTTGTGTCTAGCTTCATGTTTTTGCTTTTGGTTTCTAGTTGTTCTGGCACCATTTGTTGGAAAGACTGTCTTTGCTCCATTCAGTTGTTTTTAGGGCTGTAGTTTTAAAATTGCACAGAGATATTTTACGGATTTGTGCTTGCCTTTTCTTAGAGAAAGTGTCATTATGAATTGAGAAGTTATTCTAAAGGTGTCAGCGATGTCATTTTTTCCTAGCATCCATTTTGACATAGACAAGATACTTGTATTGAAATTTTAGAATGGTTCCCTTCCATAGGCCATACACGATATTTTATTGCAGAAGACTCCCAAGTCCATGCTCTCATGCTCTACCTATTGGGCCAGCCAGTTGCCTCTATACTTGGAATTGTAAAATTTGCCTCTTATTTGTCCTGTGACCTCTGTTTATATTTAAATTTGTATGAAGTATCTAATTTGGAGGGGTACCAGAGTTCAATGTATGTGTATGAACTGGGCACAAAACACTGGCATTTCTTAACTGCTCTAATAATAATAATATTTTTTATTCTTTCCTGCAGAGAATTTTGAAGAAATTTATTACTTGGGGAACCTGGCTGACACAGCCAGTTAAGCTTCTGACTCTTCTGACTCTTTTTTTTTTTTTTTAATGTTTATTTCTGAGGGAAAGAGAGAGACAGACAGACAGACCTTGGGCAGGGGAGGGGCAAAGAGAGAGGGAGACACAGAATGTGAAGCAGGCTCCAGGATCCGAGCTTTCCTGACGGACAGATCCTGACATGGGGCTCAAAGCCACAAACTGTGAGATATGACCTCAGCTGAAGTCAGACACTTAACTGACTGAACCACCCAGGCACCCCTAGCATCTGACTCTTGATTTTGCCTGAAGTCATGATCTCACAGTTCATAAAATCAAACCCCATGTCGGGCTCTGTGCTGACAGTATGGATCCTGCTTAGGATTCTCTCTCTCCCACTTTCTGCACCTCTCCATGCTTGCGCACTCTCTCAAAATTAATAAACTTAAAAAAATTGTTACTTAACAGAAGTACTTTCAGAAGTAATGTTTGAAAAATCAAGGCTGATTTCCTCACATTATAAATTAGGTAAGTCCATGAGGACATAAGTACATGCAGGAGCTCAAGGACTGTTTATGACCAATTTCATTTATTTATTTATTGAATGAATGAGTATAATTTATTGTCAAATTGGCTGACATACAACACCCAGTGCTCATCCCAACAAGGGCCCTCCTCAATGCCTATCACCCATTTTCCTTCTCCCCCAACCTCCATCCACCCTTAGTTTGTTCTCAGTNGGGGCTCGAACCCACAAACCGCGAGATCATGACCTAAGCGAAAGTCGGACGCTTAACCGACTAAGCCACCCAGGCGCCCCTGTTCTCAGTATTTAATAGTCTCTTGTGGTTTGCCTCCCGCCCACTGTTTGTATCTATTTTTTTTACCCTTCCCCTCCGCCATGGTCTTCAGTTTCTCAAGATCCACATAATAGTGAAAGCATATGATTGATATATGTCCTCTGACTGACTGACTTCACTTTAGCATAATACCCTCTGGTTCCATCCACGTTGCTACAAATGGTCAGATTTCATTCCTTCTCTTTGCCAGGTAGTATTCCATTGTATATATAAACCACACCTTCTTTATCCATTCATCAGTTGATGGACATTTAGGCTCTTTACATAATTTGGCTTTTGTTGAAAGTGCTGCTATAAACATTGGGGTACATCTGCCCCTATGCATCAGCACTTCTGTATCCCTTGGGTAAATTCCTAGTAGTGCTATTGCTGGGTCATAGGGTAGCTCTGTTTTTAATTTTTTGTGGAACCTGCACACTGTTTTCTAAGGCAGCTGCAACAGCTTGCATTCCCACCAGCAGTGCAAGAGGGTTCCCCTTTCTCCACATCCTCGCCTGCATCTATAGTTTCCTGATTTGTTCATTTTAGCCACTCTGACCAGTGTGACCACCTTCATAATACAACCTAATTAAGCAACATTGATCCCTCATCTGTGAAATGGGGATAAAATTAGAACCTCCTTTGCAGCATTATTCTGAGAAATAAATGAGATTATGTATATAAGCATTTAACAGAATACCCGTCACAGAGTAGCTATCACTAAATGCCCATTTTTCTTGTTATTTTATATCAAGTAGTGGGGCTTAATTCCTAAACCATAATTTAAGTTCTGACTTGTAGACACAGATATTTCTCATAACATTAGAAATACTAATACTTAGAAGTTTCCAGGTCCACTTTGGTAAAATGGAATAGTTAAAAGTTGGCAATACAGCAAGATAATGTTTTAAATTTTACATTCTCTACAATAGATTGCTTGCTAACCTTTGGGATTCCTTCAAAGCCTAAACATCATTCTGCTACAAAATAACAACAAAGGAAATAGTTTTCAGGCATCCAGATATCATCTAAATAAAATGTTTGTTTTTTTATTTTCCAGCAAATTCTTAATGGTTGCCCTTTAGTCTTTTTTTTTTTTCTTCTTGTTTGTTTATTTATTTGGAGAGAGAGTGACTGATCAGGGGAGAGGCAGAGGCGGGGAGACAGAGAATCCCAAGCAGGCTCTGCATTATTAGTGCAGAGCCTGACAGAGGTTTCAAACTTAAAAACCGTGAGGGTCCCTGGGTGGCTTAGTCAGTTAAGTGTCCGACTTTCGCTTAGGTCATGATCTCGCGGTTTGTGGGTTTGAGCCCCACGTTGGGCTCTGTGCTGACTGCCAGCTCAGAGCCTGGAGCCTATTTCAGAGTCTGTGTCTCCCTCTCTCTCTAACCCTCCGCTGTTCACGCTGTCTCTCTCTCTCTCCTAGAAATAAATTAAAAAAAAAAAAACAACAGAAAAACCCGTGAGGTCATGACTTGAGCCAAAATCAAGAGTCGATGTTTAACCGATGGAACCACCCAGGCACCCCTATAAATTTCTAAACTGAATTTGTCTGTATCCTCTATTATGTTTCTAAGCCCTTTGTGTTTGAAAAACTACATATTATCCTCACAATGCCTTTGTAGTGAGGTATTCACTAAATAGGGGACTAAATGATGTGGTTAAAAAAAAAGAAGAAAAAGTAGTGTTTGAGTGGTATAAGTGTAACATTTTCTCTTTGATTCTTTTCTATAGGTTTGATGCTATTTTACTTAAAAATAAATCAGTAAGTTTTTAGGAGTGCTTGGCTGGCTCAGCAGGAAGAGCATAGGACTCTTGATCTTGGGGTTGTGAGTTCAGTCACCATGTTGGGTGTTAGTGATTTTTAAATAAATAAAAACTTAACATAATAGATGAGCCTTTAGCCCTAAGGGATGTTTGGGTTGGTTTAATAGAGTTACAGATCTTATACCCAAAATACTGATCTGAGCCTTAAGAATTTTATCAAGTGGTGGTATTTTTAAGTTTTACTGATAAGTGTTAATAGTTAATAATTAAACTTTAAAGATTTTCTGTAAAAATGTGTTGAGAGTGTTCTGGTTTTCTTCCTTTGAAGGTTTCTGATATTTATAATCCTACCAGGCTAAATTAACCCCAAAGCAAACACATTAGCCTTACAGAAAAATGGGGATCCAAATTGGCCTCTTGTGGGTTTTTGGTTTTTGTTTTGTTTTTTTGTTTTTGTTTTTGTTTGTTTGTTTGTTTGTTTGCAGACTCTTACCTTTATTTGATCTTTGCTCATGATTTCTTCTCTTTTACCCAGGAAAAATTATTAGGAAGTTCACCTTAGGAAGTTAGGGCTTTGTCTTCATCATGTGAATTTGCATTTTAGTAGAAATTGATTTTAGAAGATCCAAAATATATAACTAATGGTGGAATTTCAAGTATTGTGGCATTCGTGTTCAGGATTCTCAAATAAGGTCATGCTTTTCAACAGGTGTAGTTTAGTTTCTAGGGCAGTATACACACTGCATAAAAACATATTTTATTTATAGACCTCTTCTTTTAAAATACCACATAAAAAACCAAAGAAGTAATTAGCATGTTGAAGTGGCAGGTGGAATGAGGAGTCTGTAGTAAGAAAAAAGACCTACCTGAGCAAAGTATTTGACTTGATAGTAAAATTAAACAAAGCTAAATTGGGATTAGATTATGGAATTTTGGGGGCACCTGGGTGGCTCAATCAGTCGGTTAAGCATCTGACTTTGGCTCAGGCCGTGATCTCATGGTTCGTGGGTTCGAGCCCCACGCCAGATTCTGTGCTGACAGTTAGCTCAGAGCCTGGAGCCTGTCTTTGGATTCTGTATCTCCCTCTCTCTCTCTCTCTGACCCTCCCCTGCTCACACTCTCTATCTCTCTCTCAAAAAATAAATAAAAGACATTAAAATTTTTTTAAAAATTAAAAAAGATTATGGAATTCTGGGTATAAGTAATTTATCTTTAGTTTTTAAAAGGAGAAGGGAGGTGGTAAATAATCTTAAGGAAAAAGTCAGGTACTTACTGAAATCAGTTTGGAATCTGTTGTGTTAATATGTAATAATGGCATTAACTGGTGTCATGGCATTTTTAAAAAAGATATTTTGCAATACAGTAAAATTCATATGCTTAAAGTGTAATTCAGTAATTTTAGTGTATTTATACTATTATTAGATACTATATATATTTATGAGGCTCTGTAACCATCATCACTATCTAATTCCAAAATTCTCATCACTCTAAAAAGCCCTGTATTCATTGGCAGTTGTTCTTGTTACCTCCTAGCCCTAGACCCTGGCAGCCATTGATATTTCTGTTTTTGTGAATTTGCCTATTCGAGACATTTCATAAAAAATGGAATCATACTATATGTGGCCTTTTGTGTCTGGGTTCTTTACAGTAGCATAATGTTTCCAAAGTTCAGCCATGTTCTGTCTGTATCAGTAGTTAGTCTCTTTTGATAGCTGAATAATACTCCATTGTATGGTTATACAACATTTTGTTTATCCATTCATTAGTTGATGAGTATTGAATTGTTTCCACTTTTTGTCCGCTCTAGATAATGCTGAAGTGAACTTTAGTTACAGGTTTTCCTGAAAGTGCATGTTTTCATTTCTCTTGGTTATATGCCAGTGAGTAGAATTGATGGGTCATATGGTAACTATGTTTTACTTTTTGGAAGAACTAACAAACTTTTTTTCAAAAGTGACTGTACCAATTTACTTTTCCATCCGCAATATATGAGAGTTCCAGTTTCTCCACATCTTCCCTGTCATTTATCATTGTCTGTCTTTTTGATTATAGCCATCCTTAGTGGGTGTAAAAATTTATTCATTGTGGTTTTGATTTGTTTCATTAATGACATAATGTTGATCCTCATTTCATTTGCTTATTGACCATTAGTAAATCTTTGAAGAACTATCTATTCAAATACTTTGTCCTTTTTAAAAATTTTTTAATTTTAATTTCTGAGAGAGAGAGAGACAGCATGAGCAGGGGAGGGTCAGAGAGAGAGGGAGCCTGAAGCAGGCTCCAGGCTCTGAGCTAGCACAGAGCCCGACGTGGGGCTCGAACCCACGAATCGTGAGATCATGACCTGAGCCAAAAGTTAGACGCTTGACCGACTGAGTCACCCAGGCGCCCCAAATCCTTTGCCCTTTTAACTTTTGTTGTTTGTCTTTTTATTGTTGTAAGGGTTTTTTTATGTATACTGGATACAAGTCCCTTATCAGATACGTGATTACAAATATTTCCCTTCACCCTCTGGATTGTCTTTTTCACTTGCTAGATAGGGTTGATGTTCTTGTAAATTTTAATGGTACTGTTTCTAGTATGTATTTTATTTTTGTGAACATGACTCAGATGTTTGGTTTTTTATTGAAGAAATATCCTGTTTATAGTTTACTAAGATTTTTGTCAAGAGTGAATGTGTCTTTTATTGGATTCACTTTTGGCATTGTCAAGAAGATGCATTTTACCTGCTTTTCATCTGTTTGTGTATTGTTACCGTAATTTTTTTTCTCTTGGCATTCCTAGAATTAATTTTCCTTAGTTGTGTTTAGTATTACTTCAAAAATTAGGATTTTTTGAAGTATTTTTGTTTATAAATGGTATATTAATGCAATGTGCTAACTTTGATAGGTGTTGATATCAGAATTATATTGAATTTATAATGTGAACTGAGAACTTTTTCATATTTCCTATGAGCCCTGAATTTTGTGGTCAAATTCTATTCTTTGTAAGTTTGCAAGTGCTTAGGTGTTCTTTTAGAATCAAGTTGATAAACCCTTAAATTTCATCCATGATTTTATATTTCTGTGTTTTATAATTTTGTTTTAGAGAGAGTGCACGTGCAAGCAGAGGAGAGGGCAGAGAGATAAAGTGTGAGAGAGAATTCAAGGCAGGCCCCATGCTCAGCACAGAGCCTGACACAGGACTTAGTCCCATGATTTGTCAGGGGCTCAATACCATGATGAGGGGATCATGACCTGAGTTGAAACCAAGAGTCCATGCTCAACCAACTGAGCCACCCAGGTGCGCCTATAATTTATATTTTTATAGACAGTCATGCAAAAGGTAAAACATCACTATATATTTATTGAGTTAATTAATTAATGTTATTTAATTTTAAAGTAATCTCTACACCCAACATGGGGCTCAAACTGAGATCAAGAGTTGCCTGCTCCACTGACTGATCCAACCAGGCACCCCAGTAATTTAATTTTTTAAAAATACTTATAGGGGAACCTGGGTGGCTCAGTTGGTTAAGTGTCCAACTTCAGCTCAGGATCTCACAGTTTGTGAGTTTGAGCCCCACTTTGGGCTCTTTGCTGACAGCTCAGANTACTTATACCTAGTCCTGTATTTTGTGTCTTTAGACTTGCTGGGAAATTGTCTTTTTTTAATGTTTATATTCTACTCCAGCTGACTTGAACAACATGGGGTTTGGCGGTGCTGACTCCTTCACAGTCAGAAATTGAAGTATAACTTTTGAGTCCCCCAAAACTTAACTACTAATAATCTACTCTTGACCAGCAGCATTATCAATAATAGAAATAGTCGATTAACAAATATTTTCTATATATATATATATTACATATTGTGTTCTTATAATGAAGTAAGCTAGAGAACAGAAAATCTTATTAAGAAACTCATAAGGAAGAGGGAGGAGTGCCTGTGTGGCTTAGTCAGTTGAGCATCTGACTTTGACTCAAGTCAAAGTTGACTTGAGCCCCACTGTGCTTGCTGCTGTCAGTACAGAGCCCTCTCTGGATCCTCTCTCTCCCTGTGTCTACCCATCCCCTGTTTGTGTTCTCTCTCCCTCCCTCTCATTCTGTCTCTCAATCACTCTCCCTCTCTCTCTCAAAAATAAATAAACATTTTTAAAAATCATAAGGAAGAGAGGAAAATACATTTATAGCACTTTTTCTGTTTGTAAAAAAAAAAAAAAAAAAAACCTATATTCTTCCCAGTGTTTTTCAGAACCATTTGAAAACAGATGACAAACTCCACTACAACCCAGGTTGCTCTTACAGGTAAACTTNCCCTTGAATGTGCGCAATCCAAAAACAGAACCAGCTCTTGGATTCGTTCATCATTTTTACTCTTTTCTAAATGATCAATTCCTGCTTTTTTCTTTATTTGCATCCACTAAATGGAGACATACAACAGGGAGTTGGATATGCAAGTCTGGGGTGGATGTGGGTGGTCTAGTCTGCAGTGTAGCAGACTCTTCTGGTGTCCAGCATCACATCCTCTTGGCTCACCTCTTATTTTAACTGTATGTGCAGTACCATAAAAGTACAAAGTTGCCTTAGGATATCCTTCCCAGTGAAAGTAAGCCCCAGTGATTTCACTGCTTTGGGAGGCCAGCTGAACCAGAAAGCAAGCATGGGCTGGTAGCCAGTGAAAATTAATGTCCATAGAGGCCACCCTTAATCAGTGGGAAACAGGAACAGATGGATAACAGCTTGTCTTTCATCCTATAGGCAGACAATTCTGAGAGATTGCCTGTGTGTTTCTCAAGATGTTTAAGTAGAATGGGCCCCTGTTGTCCTTTGGAATGACTTTGTCAATATACCATTCCTTATATTGGCTTTTCCTCCATCTCTGCCTTACTCTTCCTGCTCCCTCAGGTCATTTCCTGGACAGACTACCTGTATTTAAGTCCTTACCTAAGCCTTTGCTTTTGGGAGAACCCAGACTAGGAGAGGTATCATTCAAGTACTTAGTACTTGAAGAGTTGATATGGATTTCAAGACTTGAAACTGGATGATCCTCAAGGCTCTGGGTATGGGGAAAAGGGCCAAGATTTGTGTTGTCTGTCACTATAATGTGTTAAGTGGTTGGCAGAAAGAGGAGCAACTAGCAAAGGAGGCTGAGGTGTAACTAATGTAGGAACAAAATTTAGGAGCATGTGATATGTTGGAAACTAATAAAATGTTTAAAGTAGTGGGGAATGGGGCGCCTGGGTGGCTCAGTCGGTTAAGCGTCCGGCTTCGGCTCAGGTCATGATCTCACGGTTCGTGGGTTCGAGCCCCGCATCGGGCTCTGTGCTGACAGTTAGCTCAGAGCCTGGAGCCTGTTTCAGATTCTGTGTCTCCCTCTCTCTCTGACCCTCCCCTGTTCAGGCTGTCTCTCTCTCTCAGAAATAAATAAAACATTAAAAAAAAATTTTTTTTTTTAAGGTGGGGAATGATGGTGCTAATGAAATGAGTCAAGTGAGATGTGAACTTACAATTATCTATTGAATTTGGCAGTATGTAGGGCATTGATAAACTAGGAAAATAGTCTCCATTGAAGTGATAGGGCCAGAAGTATGATTGGAGTAGGTTTGAGGACAAATGATGAAGGAGCCCAGTTAGGTGTTCAACTTTGGCTCAAGTCATGATCTCACGGTTTATAAATTTGAGTGCTGCATCGACCCCGAGCGGTCCCCAGATTCTGGATGCTCGTTCTCCCTCCCTCATACGTTGGTGGCTGGAGAGGTATCTTGAGGGAGAATTTTTTTTTAAGATGGGGGGAGAAATGCACCTATTGGGTGTAGCATATTGCTGCATGTGGTCATAATCAATTATTCTTTTAGAGTACTTTAGAGAAGTAGGATTCTCTTTGGTTTATTGGACTATTTTGTTCAGTTCCCAGCAGGGCTTCCCAGATGATGCTTAATGAGTTCAAGGAGGAAAAGAAGTTGTTATTAGCAGTCATTAGCAGAAACTAAGGAGATTGGGTATTACTTTGGCATGGAGATGGATACTGGGAAGTAAAAAGAAGGGAATACACACAAGGAAGTTAATCCACCCACAAGACTGTGAGTTCTGGGGAAGCGTTGAAGATCTAGTCAAAACTGTATGATAAAACTATTTTTAGGTTCGAAATAAGGTCAACATTTACTTTACCTACCATAGTAAACATTATTGTGAATATACATTTGTGATCCGTATTGCCCAAGTAAGTGTCTTCTTTGCACAGCTTTTATTGACCTATTGTTGAAAATTACAGAATCCAGTCTAATTTCAGAAACAATGGAAATTAACCCAGAGACCTCCAGTATTCTTTTTCTGCACAATTTCATTTTCCCAGAGTTTGGTTATGAACCATATTGAGCTCCTTTCTTTCCTCATTCTTTCTATGCTTCCCCCTTCTGATCATAAAATGATGTAATGTTAGCCTTTCAGAGTTAAGCAAACCAATTCTATCAGGGTGTTTGCATTGTAGTGTTATTTCTAATTGTGGAACAAAAGATTTTTTTTTTTTTTTTTGTTAAAAATAACTGGGCCCTCTTCTTCCATAAATTAATGTTATTTTTTTCTAAATTGAGATGGAGTAGAATTCTGAAGTTTTTTTCTTCTACCTTGACCAAGTTTCCTTGACAAAAGAGTGTGTCAGGCTGGATATCTTCCTTGGGACTCTTTTTTCGTATAAATAAAACAGTGTCATCTACCTGGAAATGTCCTTTTATTTCTGCTTTTCATTAGGCTGGAAGAGGACAAGAAAACTTTTGGTTCTGTGATCAGAATAAGAAAAGCCTGGAAAGAAAGGATTCATGCTTTTAAAAACATGGGGTGGCAAAAATCAGCAGAATTAAAGAATCCTTAGTGAACTGAATTCCAGAGATAATTGCTCCTAGGTGAGTCAAGAGTGCAGCAGCTTCCCTGCCCAGGAACACGTGCCTGGTATCAGTATAGGATAGGGAAGTGGTCATCCCATAAATGGAAAGACTGAAAGGAATGAAGAGAACTCATTCAATTTTTGAATGACAGTATGAACTTTGGGAAAGGGATAGGAGTCTGATAGAGCCCCAAAGGCAAAATAAATCTTTAAGCCTGATAAGTTCCACCCACCTTGAATTTTGTCTTGGAGCAGCAGTAGAGAAGAGATTGAACAGCTTAAGAGAAAGGTCTAGTCTTGATATTCATTGATACTGGAGTTGTGAGACTCTGCTGGATTTGCATCTAAAGGTAAACTATGTGAAACAATACCTGGAACTGCATCCCAAATTCTTTATACCACAGACTGACAAGATAAAAAATTTGGCAGGCCGCCTGGGTGGCTTAGTCGGTTAAGCGTCCAACTTTCGCTTAGGTCATGATCTCATGGTTCGTGGGTTCGAGCCCCGCGTCGGGCTCTGTGCTGACTGCCAGCTCAGAGCCTGGAGCCTGTTTCAGTCTGTGACTCCCTCTCTCTCTCTGACCCTCCCCTGCTCACGCTGTCTCTCTCTCTTTCTCTCCTAGAAATAAAACATTAAAAAAAAAAAGATAAAAAATTTGGCTGTGTTTGGGGATAGAGAAGTTGTAAGTTGAACTGATCACAGATGAATTCAATCTAAATAAAGTTGCAGCTCAAATTGATTTCTACTAGTAAAATGAATTATCAGTCACCTATCCTTAGAGAAGACTGTAGACTCTCTCGGAAATAAGGAAAACTTAACAAAACAATATTGTGCTTAATTCTCAACTTTAGTCTTATAGCAGCTAGGATTCTATGAAAAATTATGAAACATACAAAGAAACAGGAAAATGTGATTATATAATTAAGAGAAGATAGTTAATGAAAGCAGACATACAGATGACCCAGTTATTAGAATTAAGAGACAAGGATTTTAAAGCAATTTACAGGATAATATATGAGGGATTGGGTATTTCAGGAGAGTAATAGACAACCTGAAAAAGAGCCAAGTGCACATTCTAAGAACTGAAAAATGCAGCATGTTAGAAAAAACCTGCTTAAAAAGGCTTACCAGCAAACTTGTAGTAAGAAACAGACTGAAGGAACTGGTAAGTGTGTGAATAAATATGAAATTCTGTTCTCTAGTTTTTAAATTTATACGAATAACAGTTGATAGTGTGAAGCAAAAAATATTGTGGGATTTATAATATGTAGAAGTAAAAAGTATGATAATAGCTTGAAATATGGGAGAGAATAAATGTAGGTATAAATTATACTCTTAAATTTCTTAGATCATATGTGACGTGGCATAACATTTGAATGTGGACTATGTGAATTAAGAGTGCATACTGTATATTCCTAGAGCAACTAGAAAAAAGTTTTAGCATAAAGGCCATAAAATGAGATAGTAAGGGAAAAATAGCATTATTTAGAGTCAGGAAAAAAGAGGAACAAAGAACAAATAGAAAACAGAAATAGTCTTAAATTAAGCCATACCAGTAATTATATTAAGTATAAATTGTTTAAGCCCACCATCAAAACATAACACACGGCAGATTGGATAAAATAGCAAGACATACCTGTATGCTTCATACAAGTAGATCCTTTAAATATAAAGACAGAGTTGGTTAAAAGTAATAGATGGGGAAAGATAAACCACATTAACATTTACCGAAAGAAAACTCCTATGGCTGTAGTGATACCAAGCAAAATGTATTTCAAGGCAAGAATTGTTAGAGAAAAAGAACATCGTTCAGTAATAAAAGGATCCCTTTATCAAGAAGATACAGAACCCTAAATGTGTATTCAGTCTATAACCGGGCTTCAAAATACATGAGATAAAAATTGACAGTAATAAAAGGAGAAATAGACTTATTTACATTGATAAGAGATGTCAGTACTTTCAATATTTAGTAGGAAAAGAATGCTATAAATTGGTAAGGATATAGAAGATTTGAACACCACTATCTACCAATTTAATCAACATTTATAAAACATTATACTTAAGAGATGCAGAATGTGACATTCAGGCACATATGTAATACTCACCAAGATAGATTTTTTTTATGGGGCTGTCTGAAGCTTCAAAATACTGCAAAGACTACAGATCATATGTTCTCTGACTATAATGGAATTAAATTTGAAATCAGTAACAAAATAAGGGTTAGTAGATCTCCACGTATTGAAATAAAGATGATCTGAATAACCCATGGGTAAAAATCAAATGGAAAAATCGAAAGCATTTAAAATTAACAAAACATCAACATTTATGAAGCACTGCTCAGAGAATTTGTAGACTTAATCTTTAAGAAAAAAGTATTAGTGGGGCGCCTGGGTAGCTCAGCCAGTTAACCAACCGTCTGACTTCAGCTCAGGACATGAACTCAGAGTTCGTGGGTTCGAGCCCCACTTCAGGCTCTGTGCTGACAGCTAGCTCAGAGCCTGGAGCCTGCTTCGGATTCTGTGTCTCCCTCCCTCTCTGACCCTGCCCTGCTTATGCTGTCTCTCTCTCTCTCAGAAATAAATTTTTAAAAAACGTTAAAAATTTTTTAAAAAAAGTATTAGAATCATTTATTGAATCTTTACCTGAAGAGACGGAAAAAAGAGACAAATTGAAAATAAAAGGCAGAAAACATAAAAAAAAATGAAATCAGTGGAATAGAAAACTTACCATAAGAAAATGAACAAAGTGTAAAGTTTCCTGTTTGAAAAAACCAGTATAGTTGATAAACTTATAAAGATTGATGGCTTAAAAAACAGCAGTTTATATTTTCTTGAATTTGTGAATCAACATTGTGTTCTTTTATCCCAGGCTGCTATATGACATCAGAGCAACATTCAAAGAAGGTAAAGGTGATAGTTTTAAATATTCTTAAGGCATAGGTACTGTTATTTGCCCAGCAGACTGCCATATAAGCAAGTCTTAAGTCCAGCCCGAATTCAAGGAATGGGGAAACGGACTCAGTTTTTGATCTTAAGTAGTATAAAGCACTGTGGCCATGTGTTTTAATTTATGTGGTTAAATCAGAAAACAGTGAAGAGTCTAGATTTTACCTTGTTTACAAGCTAGTAGGTTAACCTGTTAGAAGACACACAACCTCTAGATCAGAGACAAATAGTTTATTACTCACTACAAAAGCTTCAACCAGGGCATATCTTGTGTCAACTACCGGAGCCTCAATCTTCCCAGGGCTACAGGGAGGGTTGGATGGTACCTGCAACAAGCAGTAGTGTGCATTGCAGGGGAGGAAGCCCAAATTGGAAAACTCTGATTTTACATAGTAAAATGAGTCTGTGTCCTTTCCTCTGAAAGTGAGAGACAGAAACCTTATCTTTCCTCTGGAATTTAAGCAAATCTTAAGAGAGGACATTGTACTGTCTTAATGTTGCGAAGCATTATTATCTTGGAATGTCTCTTTATACAAACATCTTAAATTGGCTGTAAATGACACTGCTCAGAGAACCAAGACCATGAAGAAATGTGAGGTGTTCCAGGAGAATTATTTTCCAGCACAGTGGACCCTCTTGCACAATAATTTATTTTCCTCCCATATGCAAAATTTGATCACTCTCTTCTCCAAAAGTTTTATCCCATTAGGTTATCAGGGCTTGCAGTCCAGTGTCTTATCATCTAAATAAGGTCTAAGTACATATGAGGCTCTGCTATGCTGTTTGTAATTACAGAAGTGCAAAGCAAAAATACAGTGAGATACAGCTATGCACCCAACTAACTACATAGGTTAAAATTAAGAAAGATGTAGTATCAAGTGTTGTTGAAGATGTAGCTAAAACTCTGGGAGTGTTAAATGATGAAACCACTTTGTAAAACAACTTTAAAAAATACATATAATTAAACAAAGACTATGACCCAGCAATTTCACTTCCATGTATTTATCCATGAGAACCAAGGCTGCATTCTTATAATACTTGTACACAAATGTTATGGCACTCTTATTCAGGTTGATTTGCCTAGGGTGTTGATGGGAACCAGCTGGGGTGATGGAAGGATTTTTATGTATGCATGCATTGCACACATGCATGTATATAATTAACTTATTAACCCCCTTTACCCTTTTCTCCCACCTGCCCCCCACCCCCGCCTAGCCTCTGGCAATCATCACTGTTTCCTATATATAACAGGGGTTTTTTTTTGTTTTTATTTGGTTTTAGATTCCACTTATAAGAGAGATCAAATGGTATTTGGCTTTCTCTGTCTGGCTTAATTAGCTTAATGTCTTCAAGATCCATCCATCCAAGTTACTGCAAATAGGCAAGATCTCATTCTTTTTTATGGCTGAATAAATTTCATGTATATGTCCCTGAATGTGCTGCAGTGAACATGGGTGTGCATAAATCTTTATGAGTTAGTGTTTTTGTTTTCTTCAGATAAATACCCATACATGGAATTGCTGGATCATATGACTGGATCACTTTTTTTTTTTTTTTTTTTTAT
>NW_027531897.1:3203784-3247264 GCF_008692635.1 Crocuta crocuta | reverse complement strand
AATAATTGAATGGGTTCTTTTTTTTTTTTTTTTTTTTGAGGGATCTTCACACTGTTTTCTATAGTAGCTGCACCCATTTACATTCTCATTAAACATACAGATGGATTCCCTTTTCTCCAAATCCTTACTAATACTTATTATTTCTTGTCTTTTTTATATTAGCCATACTAAAAGGCAAGAAGTGGTAATTTTGTTATTTACAAATCATTTCTCTGATGATTAGTGATACTGAACATCTTCTTGTATATTCGTTGCCCATTTGTATGGGGTTTTTTTTTGTTTTTTTGAAAAGCATTTGTTCAGACCTTCTATCCATTTTTTATTAGCCTCTTGTCAGATAAATGACTTGCAAATATTTTCTTCCAGTTTGTAGGTTACCTTTTCCTTCTATTCATGGTTTCTTTTGTTGTGCCAGAGGCTTTTTAGTATGATGTAGTCCTACTTATGTTTGCTTTTGTTGCTTTTGGTGTCAGATTAAAAAAATCATCACCAAGTCAAGAAGCTTACCGACCCGTTTTCTTCTAGGAGTTTTATGGTTTCAGGTCTTATGTTCAAGTCTTTGATCCATTTTGAGATAATTTTTGTGTTTGATGTAAGATAGTGGTCAAGTTTCATTCTTTTGCATGTGACTGTCCAGTTTTTTTCCCCACTTCTCATTTATTGAAGGGTGTTCTTTACGCATTGTGTGTTCTTGGCTCCTTTGTCATAAATTAATTGACCGTATATGAATGGATTTTTTGAGTGTTCTGCTCTGTTCCATTGATCTCTCTATTTTTATGGCATTATATTATTTTAGTAACTGTAGCTCTGTAGCTTTGTAATATAGTTTGAAATCACAAATATAATCCTGCTAGTTTTGTTCTTTTACAAAATTGCTTTGGCTCTTTGGAGTTTTTTTGCTTGTTTTCTTGTTTTGTGTGGTACCAAACAAACTTTAGAGTTATTCTAATTTTTTGGAAAATGCCATTGAGATTTTGATAGGGATTGCATCGAATCTTTAGATTGCTTTGGGTAGTATGGACATTTTATCCATATTGATTCTTCTAGTTTATGAATATGGAAGAGCTTTTCATTTATTTGTGTCTTTAATTCTTTCATTAATGTTTTAGAATTTTCAGTATTCAGATCTTTCACTTCATTAACTTTATTCCTAGGTATTTTATTCTTAGATACAATTGTAAATGAGATTGTTGTCTTTATTTTTCTTTCTGAAAATTTGTTATTAGAAATTCAACTGTTTTTTGTATCCTGCAACTTTACTGAATTTACTTAATTAGATTTAACAGTTTTTTGATGGAGTCTTTAGGGCTTTCTGTATATACCATTAAGTCATCTGCAAATAGTGACAGTTTTACTTTTTCCTTTCCAATTTGGATGCCTTTTATTTCTTTTTCTTGCCTGATGGCTCTAGCTAGGACTAGATAGCTTCACTGGTGAATTCTACCAAATATTTAAAGAATAATTCATACCTATCTTTTTCGAACTCTTCCAGAGTCTATAAGGGGAGAGAAGTACTACAAACTTATTTTATGAGGCCTTTATTACCTTGATACTAAAACCAGACAAAGATGCCAAAAGAAAAGAAAATTACATGGCAATATCCCTGATGAACATAGATGCAAAAATCCCCAACAAAATGTTAGTAAACTGAATTCAACAATACATTAAAACGATCATACACCATGATCAAGTGACGTTTATTCCAGGGAAGCAGAGATGGGTCAGTGTCCTTAAATCAGTCAGTGTGATATATTACATTAACGAAATAAAGGGTAAAAGTCATAATGACCATCTCAATAAATGTGGAAAAAACATTTGACAAAAATTCAACAGTCAGATACGGTAAAATTTCTCGACAAAGTGGGTATAAAAAGAACATACCTCAATATAATAAAGGCCATTTATGATAAGTCCATTGCTAACATTCTACTCAGTGGTGAAAAACGGAAAGCTTTTCTTCTAAGATCAGGAACAATACAAGGACCCCACGTTTGCCACTTTTATTCACCATAGTATTTGATTTTATATCTTCATTGCTATTGGTTACATTCATGTATATAGTTTCCAAATTAAAGGATGTATTTCATTAAGTAATATGTAGGAATGTAAGAACTGAAGTTTTTGCAAATGTGAAACTCTTTAGTAACTTTTATGTGTATGCCTACTACTACTACGTATGTAAGGTTTTTTAAAAACATGTTTAGGTTAACTTCATTTGATACGAAAGTTGGATTAGTAGTGCTGATATTGAAGAAACTTTCTTCATTTCTTGCTGTATATGTTGTAGGCATAGCACATTTTATACATTTAGTTATTGAATTTTTTCCTTCAGTATCAAATGGTCTTAATAGCATTTATAATTTTTTTCATTGCATAGGTTTCTTACCTTTCTATTTTTATTATTTTTTCCTTACCATTTTCTTTTTCTTTTTTAAAAATGTTTTATTTATTTCTGAGAGAGAGAGATAGAGAGGCAGCATGAACAGGAGAGGGTCAGAGAGAGAGGGAGACACAGAATCAGAAGCAGGCTCCAGGCTCTGAGCTAAGTGTCAGCACAGAGCCCGACGAAGGGCTCGAACCCATGAACCATGAATTCATGACCTGAGCCGAAGTTGAACACTTAACCGACTGAGCTACCCAAGCACCTAGTCTTATCACCATTTTCATTGTTTACTATTCATGTATTTACCCATAATGGATTAGTAGTGTCCTTTATAAAATGCCTCAGTACTAAGGACAGGCATACCAAATATAAATTAGCAAACCACTGTGATAGCCATGATTAAACTAAAATAATCTTATACAACCACTAAGTGTCAACTAATAGCTGTGGGCATGTCTGAGGAACCTTTGTTGTACATTTTAACTTTGGAATTCATTTAGGAAGATTAGTCCAACATTAAAATTTCTCTCAAATCTAGTCAGATATATTGTGTGATCTCTTTAAATCAATAGGAAAATATAATGTACTGTTTTTTTTTAAACTTTTATGTTGACTTTACTTTTTAGTTGTTATAGTAATACCCATACTAAGAGTTTGTGAAAATAATAGCAGAGAATGGAGTTGGTGGTTTGAGCAAAGATGAAATAAGATTGACTATGTGTTTATAATTGTTGAGAATGTTGGACAAAAAGAAGTACATCAGCACTTTAAAATAAAGAATATTAAGTTTTATATATCATCTCCAAAATAAGAATCTCTTGAAAGAAGTTAAAATAATCTATATTTTTGAAAAATACCTGATGTGTGTTTTATTTGGCTAGTTACACCATTGCACCCAAGGCCTGGTTTTTTTTTTTTTTTTTGTCTGGTTTTCCTCACACACAGTTTTTTTTAATTGGTGGGAGCTCTTGCTAGGACAGTTTATGAATTGTTGCCCAAATCTTTTAATAGAAATTTAACAGTGGGCTCTTAAAAAGAAGCTGCCTGAGTGGCTCAGTCAGTTAAGTGTCCATCTCTTGATTTCAGCTCAGGTCATGATCTCACCGTTTGGGAGATGGAACCCCTATGTCAATCTCTGAGCTGATAATGCAGAGCCTGCTTGAGAGTCTCTCTCCCACTCTAGCTGCTCATCACTCCCCATCCCCCATCTCCCCCCCCCTTTTTCTCCCTCTCTCTTAAAATAAACATTTTTAAAAATTTTACCAATGGACTCTTCTAACTAGATTATTCCTATCTGCTTACAAATCAGCTGTTGTGACTCTTGATTTCATATTCTACTCTCCCAACTGTTCTATTTTTCTAATGCCCTTTTAGCCAAACTACCCAAATTATCTGTAGTTACTATCAGGTTATCCTCTTTTTTCTTGAATCACTCCAAACATTGTTTTGTTTCTACCACTTCACAATAAATGATCCTGTCAAGATAATCAGTGACCAATGACCTAGTTTAATACACAGTGACAGGGTTTAAAGAAATTTTTTTTTAATGTTTAATTTATTTCCGAGAGAGAGAGAGAGAAATCAGGAGGGTCAGAGAGAGAGGGAGACATAGAATTTGAAGCAGGCTCCAGGCTCTGAGGTGTCAGCACAGAGCCCGATGCGGGGCTCGAACCCGCGAACTGTGAAATCATGAACTGAGCCGAAGTTGGACGTTTAACTGACTGAGCCACCCAGTCACCTGGGGTGACACTTTTAAAATTTTGATTAACATAGTTGATAATTTTTTCCACCCTGAAACATTTTTTTCACTTGGCTTTTAGGATATCACTTTAAATCACTGACTGCCTCTCTTGAGTGTCTTTTGCTTTTTCTATCTCTTCTTTCTGATCTCTTATTTTCATAATATCTCAGAACTTAATCATGGACCTATTCTCTTTTCTGTCTGTGCTCATGCTCTTGATGCTTTCATCTAAATTCATTGCCTTAAATATCATCTGTAGGCAGATGACTTCCAAATTTATATCTTCATTTTGGATCTGTCCCCACGTCTCTAAATGCCCATATTCAGCTGCCTACTAAGGATCCCACTAGGACATCTTTCAAGGTATTTTAAACTAACATTTCTAAACAGAGATCTTCTGTATGCTGTCCCAAAACTGCTCTTCCATATAACCTTATTCTGTGTAAGCTTATTGGCAATTCCGTTCTCTCAGACTATCACATATGTAGGAGTATGTTGAATGACAAATTTAGTGACCATCTTTGCTTGCTGTACACAAAGATATTTTTTGTAGTGTGTCTTACAAAGAGAATTTGTGGAGAAGGTTAAACAACTCAGTAGTGCTAAACCATTTAGCATGGCTGAAAATAGCCCAATAAATTTATGGTAACTGAAATTTTGAAACACAAATTTATTAATATTACCAAATTTTTAATAAAAAGGTTATGATGTGTTACTTTTTATTAATGTTACTCTTTCAGGTTCAGGCTGTTTCACTTTGTAGTGTATTGGCTATACATACAGAAAACTTCGCAATGGCTTAAGTAAATGGAGGATTTAGTTTTCTAACATATCAAGAAATTAAGAAGTAGGCAGTAGTTAACATTGGTCCAGCTTGTTTTCTCTTTCTACCTTGTCAGGCTTATTAGTTGGTTTCTCACGCTTGTTGACTTATGGTCATAGTATTGTTGCAGCAGTATACATTTTTACATCTGTCGCTGGATACGGAAAACAAATGTCTGCCCATAACCAACCTCATTCTGTCCCCAAAGCAGACTTCATATGTCACTGATTTCAACTGTATCATCTGATCGCTTTTCAACCTTTTTGGAAGTCTCAATTGTGGATACTTAGCTGGGTCCATTACCACTCTGAATAAAGTAAAGTTTCTGGAAAGGAAGGAGTAGAATCTGATTAGCAATTAGCATTGTATGCCTCACAGAACAATCAGAAACGACTAAATTTAAATATAATTGGTGATTAGAATTTATTTGCTTGAAAAAATTTATTTCTCAGTAGGTTCAAATAAGTGGGATTTTAAGGGTAGATAGGCATTTGTTATTTAATATAGATAAAGTCTCACCGTAGTTGACAAATGTATTAAAAACCAGTGATTGGTTAAGAAGCTAGCTTTGTATTTAGAAGATAGCAAATATGTGTGTTTACACTGGTGAATTTTTGATAATTTTAATTTACGTTTTGAGGCAAATTAGAAGAGATGATCCTTAAAATTGTAAAGATCCTTTTTTTATTGTTAATTTTGCTTCTTTCTTTTGGTTTCCATAGAATGTTGGCTCAATTAAGAAACATCAGGGAGAGAACTTCAACCCAGTGGTAAGTAGCTTTAATTTTTTGTGTTAGTCTTATTCTTTTGTTTACCTTATTATTATGACTTTTTTTTTGGTTGGCTTCTCTTTCTACATCTGATTAGAATATTTTTTTATGTGTCCCATGTTAAGTCTGGTTTATAAAGTGGCTCTTACTTATCATTACATTAAAATTCTAATGAACATTCCCCATGTTGACCACTTCCTTTTCAACCTGACCAGGCTTTCTTTCTTTGGTTTACTTTCTAATAGTATGGTGTAAAGGAGGATCTCTTTGGTTCTTACTATTCATTTCTTTCTTTCATATGGTATTTTACTCCTATGCCTTCAATAATGAAGGTCCCCTTCCTTTCTTAACAATCAGCAGTTTTAGTCTGCTAAATTAGGGTCCATTTTTGTATTGGCTTGAGGCCCACTGAATATAATCTGAGGTCTGGACTGCTTTCTTCATAGCCTCAGTCCACAAGAGATTTTTACTTGAGATGTCAACTTTTTCCTAAAACATCTAATCTCCTTTTTTTTAATACAGTTTTTAAAAATTTATTAATTTTGAGAGAGGCAGAGATAGCTTGAATGGGGCAGTGGCAGAGAGAGACAACTTCAAGCAGGCTCTGTGCTGCTAACGTGGGGCTCAAACTCACTGAGATTGTGACCTGAGTGGAAACCAAGAGTCGGATGCTTAACCTACTGAGCCACTCAGGTGCCCCTAATCTTCCTTTTCTGAATTCATTTTCTGTTCTGAGATACTTTATAATTTCTGACTGTCTGCAGCATGATCTATGGTCAGCACTACAGAAGAACCTTGGAGGTTTCATTAACCTTTACTCTAGGCGTACCTGAGTGGCGCTTTTGGTTGAACGTCAGACTCTTGGTTTTGACTCAGGTCAATGTCTGTGGGTGGTGAGATTGAGCCCCACTTTGGGCTCAGTGCTGCATGTGGAGCCTGCTTGGGATTCTTTCTCTCCCTCTTTTTGCCCCTCCCCAGCTTATGCATACATGCTGGTGCTCTCTCTTTCTCTCTCTCTCTCTCTCAAAACAAATAAACATTAAAAAAAACACAATTACTCTGCCTTGTAAATTACTGATGCTTCAAGTGTGCTGCACACAATAACATCTAAAATACGCTCTTTTATGTTACATATATTTGGTAGTCAGCATTTCATGCCCAATTATAGTCCCAAATCCATTATGATTTCTGGGATTTATAGGCCATATTTTTCAAGGTTTGGGGTACTATCATGTTATATAAATAAAATCATACAGTATTTATAATATGATGAACCAGAACAATAGTTTCAGACATTGAACCAACATTGCCCCATCAAACTTTCTGCACTGATAGAAATGTTCTCAGTCTTTTTTTTATTGAGTATAGTATCCACTAGCCACATGTGGCTCTTGAGCTTTTTAAAATGTGTTTAATGTGACAGATAGAATAGAATTTTAATTTTATTTGATTTAACTTGAATTTTAAGGTTAATGATCATGTGTCCAGTGGCTGCCATATTGGAAAGAGCAGATTGAATTCCTCATTGTTCTTAAGTGGCCTCTTAAGTCATTATCAGTCGAAGTCTTAGAATCTTTGAAGGAAGAAATTTCATGATCATTTTTGGGATCTCATAAACACAAGTATAAGCTAAATTCCCCTTTAACAATGAAATTCTTATTAGATCAATAAAACTGCTTATTCCTGACAGTAAAACACACCTTCATATCAACGTAGACTATTAAGCATTCAATAAACTTTTCTGGATATTTCTTTGATAAAGTTTTTTTGTTTTTATTGAAGTATAATGGACATGTAACATTATATTAGTTTCAAGTGTACAACATGATTCATTATATATACATATTGCTAAATGCCCACCACAATAAATCTAATTAATTAACACCCGTTACCGTACATAGTTAGAAATTTTTTTTTCTTGGGGCGCCTGGGTGGCTCAGTCGGTTGGGCATCCAACTTCAGCTCAAGCCATGATCTCAGAGTTTGTCGGTTCGAGCCCTGCATCGGGCTCTGTGCTGACAGCTCACTCAGAGCCTGGAGCCTCTTTCGAATTCTGTGTCTCCCTCTATCTCGGACCCTCCCATGCTCATGCTTTCTCTCTCTCCCAGAAATAAATAAAAACATTAAAAAAAAAAAAAAAGAATTTTTTTTCTTATGATGAGAAATTTTTTAGAAGTTTTTTTTAAGTTTATTATTTCTGTGAGAGAGAGAGAGAGAGAGAGAGGGTGAGAGAGAGAGAGAGAGGGAGAGAACGAACCACAAGCAGGGTGGTGCCGAGAGAGAAGGAGCCACAGCAATCGAAGCAGACTCTGAGCTGTCAGCACAGAGCCCAACCTGGGGCTCTACCCCACAGTGAGTTCATGACCTAAACTAAAGTCAGATGTCTAACCGACTGTGCCACCCAGGTACCCCTTGATGAGAACTTTAAGATCTACTCTCTGAGCAGTTTCAAATACGCAGTACAGTATTATTATTATAGTCACCATCCTGTATATTTCCATGAGACAAAGATTTTACTTTGGACCTTTTATGTTTAACACCATAGTGTAGGAGAGGAACAATTTTTCCTTGACCCTTTTAGGGTCTTTGATTCAGAGTCTGAAAAGTAAACTTACAAAGACGAATTAACAGGAGAAAGCATGCAGATTTATTTAATGTAAGTTTAAAAAAATTTTTTAAATGTTTATTATATTTTTGAGAGAGAAAGAACGAGGGGGGAGGGTCAGAGAGAGAGAGAAAGAGAGGGAGACACAGAATCCAAAACAGGCTCCAGGCTTCAAGCTGTCAGAACAGCCTGACGCAGGGCTTGACCTCACATGTCGAGATCATGACCTGAGCTGAAGTCAGGTGCTTAACTGACTGAGCCACTCAGGTGCCCCTATTTCATGCAAGTTTTCAGTGGCACAGGAGCCTTCATAAGGAGTAAGGACCTAAAGAAACCATTAAAACTTCTTATTTTTATGCTACATTTCATGAAGACTGTAGAGTTCTGTAGAAGTATAAGACAAAGTATGAGCTAAGTGTAAATGGGGGGGGGAGTTTAGTAAAGCCTGTTTTAAAATTTTTCTCCATTCTTCAGAGATTGGGCTGCTATATTCCTCTAGGTATAAGGAAGGCACCTGTCACATGAAGATTTTATAATCTGTTTCAGGGGAGAAGTGTAGGGGGAGGCCAGCATGACCTTCCTGCTTCTGCTGTTTTCTAGACTCTTTCAGTTTAAAATAGTCAATATGGGTCAAGGTGCCATACCTTGGAGTGTTGTGTTCTGAACCACATCAGTATTTTGTTTTTGTAAAGTATAAAGGAGAAGTGCTAGTAAAGTCCTATCGATATTTAAATATTTTGAGAAGCTGAGTTCAAGTATATCATTATATACTGAAAGCATTCTAATGATAAGAGGACAGAATCAGTTTTTTTGGTGGAAAAGTAAGGATAATAGTACATGTATAGCAGGAAGAAATGAGAATATACATATATTTTATCTAAAGAACTTAGCAAGTGCCTGGCACATAAATTGACTAAGAATAGTCATTTTTTTTTTTTTTACAAATAGTTTATTGTCAAATTAGTTTCCACATAACACTCAGTGCTCATCCCCACAAGTGTCCTCCTCCATGCCCATCCCCCCCTCCCCCCCAAGAATAGTCATATTTTTTAAAAGATCTCAGGGGAGTGCTTACTGTTGTTAAACACTTTAAGAATTGCATGTAATTTGAAATAGACCGTTAGGAGCCATCCCTTGCTGAGCCATAACAATTTTGTAATACCAGTCCTGTCTTTATTTTAAAAAAGTCATTTTGTTCATAAACAGATTATTTTTCAGTGGTTTTAATTAAAATGTTTAATTGGATTACTGATTTTTTGGGTGCCTTCTTACAATTTGTGCTTGAGATAATTTGCTTCACTGGCTTCAACCTAGTCTTGACCCTTGTTGGAAGTAATCTATTACTCTAATAGTCATCTGTTTAAAGCAAGAATTTATCATTTTACAGAAAATTGATTACTGATTGGCAGTCATTCTTATTTATTGAAGTAGGTTTTCTTTGGTAATATAATCTTAGACTAGTTGGAATTAACCTATGTGTACACATTGTATTTTTAATAAAAATTAGCCTGAAAATTTTTCACTAATTGGGAATTAAACCTTTCCCCGATTTAGTTTGAAACAGTGAAATTGGTGTACATTGTAATAAAGCAAGTGTATTCTCTGACGTGTAACCTTACATAGATATGATTTATAAGTTCTTTAGAAAAAAATAAAAGACCAATATTTAATTGGAATAAAATAAACTTGGCATGTATTGGAATTTTGATGTGGAAGAGTCTTGATAAGTTAAAAGGGTGATTGATTCTGATGGCTCTGTTAGGAAAACTTCAAAAATACCTTTGCATTCTACTTCCTACTCAAAACTGCATACAGACAAATTCTTAATTTTAAAAAAATAGCTCTTAAGCAGAAATTAAAGAAATCTTTTTGTTTTATTAGGGTTTTTAAAGTTGAGAATAAGCGAGACTGGTAAAATATGGTTCTTACAGAAGCATATAAATGGCTGCTTAACAGGTCATTTTTTTTAAAGTATGGAAGTACTTGAATTCATTTGAAATTTAATACATAAATGTATATAAATTTAGATAGTAAAACAATGTTAAGTATGTTCCATTGGATATGTGTAAAGGAGAAGGTATTTATCTTTGATATATAAACTGTGGTGAATAAATTAGAATTATTTGTTTGGAAAAATTATTGCTTGTGATATGTATAACTAAATTTCTTTTTATTTGACTATTGCAGTGTCTAAAAATGACTACAAAACGAAGTTTGTTTGTGCGGTTGGTACCATGTCGGTGTCTACGAGGGGAAGAGGAGACCGTAACAACCCTTGATTATTCTCATTGCAGTTTGGAACAGGTTCCCAAAGAAATTTTTACTTTTGAGAAAACTTTGGAGGAGCTCTATTTAGATGCTAATCAGATTGAAGAACTTCCAAAGGTATGTTAATACTATCTTTTAAGATTTGCCTTTGGTTATTGTTATGCATAGAATATGATGCCACCAGTGTTACCATAATGCTGCCAATATACATGTGTTTCTATTGTTTTCCTTCTTTTTTTTTAAAATATTAGAGTATGCAACACAATTCACAATTTTGTAAAATAAAATTTTAACCTTTGTGTCTTTAAGCCAGTTGCTTGAATATTTAAGCAAATAATTAAAATTTTATGTTTAATTTCAGTTTTTTAAGCCACTGAGATAGGTAAGACTGTAGCTTCAGCAGCCAATAGATTTAGTTCGACAAATCATTAAAATTAATGTTTTCTTTCTGTAGTTTTCGTAAGACATTGGTCTATATTATTGTGATTGAGAATAAATTGTCCTTTTAGTTGTCACATACTATGTGATTAAACAGTTTTTTAGAGGTATTATTCTTTTTGACCCATTTCAGTTTGGGAAGGTTTTGGAGGACTTAACTTTTTTTTTTTTTTTTTAAGTTTATTCATTTATTTTGAGAGAGGGGGAATGTGAATAGAGGAAAGGCAGAGAGAGAGAATCGCAAACAGGCTCTACACTGTCAACACATGCCCAGTCTCACAAACTGAGATCATTATCTGAGCTGAAATAAAGAGAAGAAAGGAAAGGAAAAATAAGACAAAGACAGACTAGGAAGCAAAGCATAAGAGATTCTTAAATACAGAGAACAAACTGAGGGTTGCTGGCATGCTGTTGGGCTGGGGCATGGGCTAAATGGGTGAAGGCATTAAGGAAGAGGCTTACTGGGATGAGCACTGGGGGTTGTATGTAAGTGATGAATCACTAAATTCTACTCCAGAAACCATTGTCACATTCTATGTTAACTAACTTGGATTTAAATTAAAAAAAAAAAAAAGAGAGAGAGAGATGCCTAACCATCTGAGCCATCCAGGTGCCCCACGACTTAACTTTTCTGAAATGTAAGAATAACTAGGGGAAGAAAGTTGGTTTGTTGCCATGAAACATCCATCCTCTCACATTATCAAAATTTTTCAGTGGCTACTTGTTTTCCCTTAAATCTTAATCCCTCTTCATTCTCAATTTAAGAAACAAGTTTCTTGTTTATTCTGGAAAAGTTGCAATAGGTTTAATTTAATTGTTAGATTGTTTTACTACCCAAACAGTAGTGTTCATCACAACTGTGTGGAGAGACATTGGTGGTTCAGTAATATGTGTGGCATTTCCAAGAAGCAAACTATGATTTGCACTGGCAGACTTAGAAGTTAAAAATAGAGGACAGCAAATTATAATTTTTATATGAATAGTGAGTAATTATTAGTACAGGTGTGTTTTATGCAATAAATAGGACACATTTCTACCAAAATTATTCATTGTTCACCTGAAATCTGAATTTCATGTGGCAACCGTAACTGAAATCAAGAATAGAAAATAGAGTGTGTTGCATGTGTCCATTGTTGCATGAAATATTTGTGTTAAATGTCTGTGTGCGTATACATATGGATGGCAGTGCTTTGAAAAACACTTTTCTTTCAGTGGCCAGGAGTAAAAATATTTTGAAATATTTTTACTTATAAAGAAATCTTTATAAGTAAAAGGGTTGTCTTATAAAGAAATCTTTATAGGGGCGCCTGGGTGGCTCAGTTGGCTAAGCCTCTGACTTCAGCTCGGGTCATGATCTCATAGATCATGGTTTCGAGCCCCGTGTCAGGCTTTGTGCTGACAGCTCAGCCTGGAGCCTGGTTCAGATTCTGTGTCTCACTGTCTCTCTGTCCCTCCCCCACTCACACTCTGTCTCCCTCTCAAAAATAAATAAACATTAAAAACATTTTTTTTAAAAGAAATCTATATCTGGCTAAGGATAAAATATTAAAGATTGTAGGTTATATGTTTATGAATTATTTCCCTGGGTTGTAATAAGGAGCTTTGTAATTTATTATTTCCTTATATAGTATTCTTTAGAAAATATTTTCTCTTCCTTTTGTTGTTTTGGAGAACTTGAAAGTCTAAGAGTAGTCTCTGTAATAAGTACTAATAGGGTCTCAATCTGAGGATTGAGGGGAAAAGAGAGGCTTGCTGTGAAAGTGCAAATAACTGAATCACTTAGTGTACTTCTTTCCAGTTTTGGAAGAATGCTCTTCCTAAATAGGGCTTGCTCAGTACCATCCTGATAACAGTTTTTTGTTTTTCTAAACACTACTGTTTAAGAACAGTTGTAGAGGGGCGCCTGCGTGGCTTAGTCGGTTAAGCGTCCGACTTTCGCTTGGGTCATGATCGCGGTTCATGGGTTCGAGCCCCGCGTCAGGCTCTGTGCTGACTGCTGGCTCAGAGCCTGGAGCCTGTTTCAATCTGTGACTCCCTCTCTCTCTGACCCTCCCCTGCTCACGCTGTCTCTCTCTCTCCTAGAAATAAACAAAACATTAAAAAAAAAATTTAAGAACAGTTGTAGATTCACAGCACAATTGAGATTTCTCATCTATCTACACTGTCCCTACATATGCATAGCCTCTATCATTGTTCAACATACTCTGTCAGAGTGGTGCTTGCATTAAAATTGACAAACCTATGTTGAAAAATTAGTATCACCCGAAGTCTATCGTTTACAATATGGTTGTACTTTATGGGTTTGGACAAATGTATAATGAAATGTACCCATGATTGTGGTATCATACAGAGTATTTTCATTGCCCTAAAAATTCTCTGTGCTCTATATAGTCCATACAGTTTTTTGGTATGGAACTTAGAAGTGACCTACACTTTTGGTTAAATATATTTTATTTCAAATATTTTGTATTTAAAAAACTATATTGTATTGTAATGCATTTTATTATTTTAGCATAACAGAATATTTGTTCCCTTATTTTTTTGTTTTCTCAAATTAGAACTGTATATTTTGATTCATTTAATTTCTTTTTTTTATAAGAGAGGAACAGAGAGAGGGAGGGAAAGAGAGAATCCCAAGAAGACTCCACGATGTCATCACAGAGCCCAACTCAGGGCTTGATCTCACAATCCATGAGATCATAACCTGAGCTGATATCAAGAGTCAGGTGCTTAACTGAGCCATCCAAACACCTCTATTTTGAGTCATTTTAAATTATTTGTATTTATTTGAATTTAATTTATATATAAACTTTCATTTTGGAATAAAGATTTTGAAATACAAGTTCCAAAGTTTAGGTTATTTAATAGCCACCTAATTTTTACTACTTTAGCCAAGAATACAACCATATAATTATTCTAACTAAGTGCATTTTGCTCAGGGCAGAAGTAGGTATAATTCATTCAATTTTAATTACACTAATAATATTTTATATGTTAATAAATAAAATATTTAAGGAAATTTAAATAATCACAAGCTTTTCTTTCCTTGTTTCAATAGCAACTTTTTAACTGTCAGTCTCTACACAAACTGAGTTTGCCAGACAATGATTTAACAACATTACCAGCATCAATTGCAAATCTCATTAATCTCAGGGAACTGGATGTCAGCAAGAATGGTAAGATTTTTTTTTCCCTCTGACTTAAGTGGGAACATGTTACTTCATTAAGATTTCTATTGTGTTTTAACAAAAATACAAAATTAAAAAGTATTATTGTATTAGCTTCTATATACATTAAACTTATGTATATGATAGTTTAAAGCAATGTGGAGAATAAATGTAAAAATTTTAAATGACCTTTTAATTAAAATGCTATGGATACATGTATATTTATGTATCCTTACGTTTATATATTTATAAATATTCACTTTTGTTTGTAATGATGAGAAACTACTAACAACTGTAATGTCCATTGTTGATTACACTGTTTGATACAGCTGGAATCTAATCTGCTCCATACAGTTTGGTTTAGTATGTTTAGTTTGATATATGCTGAAAACAGTGGGGAAGACACATTCCAGAATGTTAAGTGCTTACCTTGTCTGAGAGAGACAAGTAAATACTTGAAAATTTTAGAATGAGCATGTATTTCTTACATAATTACAAAAACAAATCACAAAATTGTAAATCTTTTTTTTTGTTTTTTGTTTTTAATTTTTTTTTATGTTTTATTTATTCCTGAGAGAGAGATACTATGACCCGGGGAGGGTTAGAGAGAGAGGGAGACACAGAATCTGAAACAGTCTCCAGGCTCTCAGCTAGCTGTCAGCACAGAGCCCAACGTTGGGCTCGAACCCACGAACCGTGAGATCATGACCTGAGCCGAAGTCAGCTGCCCAACCTACTGAGCCACCCAGGTGCCCACAAGACAGTAAATCTTAAATGGTCTGTCAGAAGATGACTTCAACAAATAGTGAATACTAAGTCATATTCAAATAATTCTTTATAACATTTGGAGAAAATCTTTATAAACAAGTCCCCAAGGGGCGCCTAGGTTGCTTAGTCTGTTTAGCCTCCGACTTCAGCTTAGGTCATGATCTCGTGGTCTGTGAGTTATCAATTCCATGTTTTAGGACTCATTATGAAAACCACTTTAGGACTGATTTAAAAGGATCATCCTCTTGTCACAATTAACAGTTGACTTGGAATTAATTCACAATGGTGTCTACCCATTTCCATAAAAATATGCTTTAAAATAAATATATACATTTATTGCATGCCTTCATCTGCTAAGCCCTAATTATCTTAGTAGTTGGCAGTCCATATCAGTAATTGTGTATCTTGTAGGCAAATCATCAAATTTATACTTCTTTGAGAATTAAATCCTTTTTAAGGAAGTGTAATGTGTTCATATTCACTCTAGGTTCAGGTTCAGGTTATAGTGGTTAGTGCTCTACTGGGTTTCAGTTATCAATAGCCAGGAAATTTTAAGTTTAAAAGTTTTAATTTTTAAAATTGTTATTGAATCATTTAACTTTAGGGTTAAAATTTTATTACATGAAAAATCTGTGCTTTTAAATAAAAATTTAGAATTTAATTACCCTTTAGATTCATTTATATCTTGTTTTTCTTCAGTTTATTTAAAAAATTTCATAGAATAAAAGCCTACATAAGAATTGACAAAACACTCATGGTTTCACCCACTGTTAGCATTTTGCCATATTTGTTTTCTTTCTCTTTAAAAATATATATGAATTTAAATATGTTCACGGAAAAGATACATTGTTGCTTATATATAATTTCTCTTTGGTAAACTTATTTAACATTTTGGATTGCAGGCATAAACTTTACCATTAAGTACTGGAAGTAACATTTCGCAAGAACTCAGAAATCCTTACATATAACCACAATACCAGTATCACTTTCAAGAAATTTGACATTACATTTTCCCTCTTGCTTAAAAAATGCCCCTTTTAGCTATTTCCTCCCTCCATCCCCCCACCAAAGTTAAAGATCACATAGCATTCGATTGTGTCTCTTTGATATTTGAAAATCAGGAATAGTTTGCCCATCTTTTTGTGTTTTTCATGACATTGCCATTTTGAAGAGTTCAGGTCAGTTGGTTTTTAATTTGTATGACTTTTTCCATCATGATTATATTTAGGTTAAATAGATTTCCTGAGCTTGAAACTTTTCTTTAAGAGCAGTTTGAAATTATTTCAATTCCTTGTGCTTAGTAGAATGACAGGTATTGTGTGATAAATTTCAAAGTAAATGAATTTAATCCATTGCCTTTGTAGCTCTCCATTTGCTGATAGTTAAGTCAACTCCATAGTATTATAGAATTCTGACATTAGAAGTCGTCAAATGTAACCTTTCATCCCAAAGGGGTATGTTTTCTATTTCTTGATCTTTTTAAATGGGAAATGTTGAGGTATAAGGAAAGAGACCTGAAATAATCTGACTATTACTAATGCAGTTGTAAGCACCTGGAAAAGCCTGGTAAATTGATGCCACTCTTCGTGGTGTGAAAATGTTAGTTGGCTTGGGGCGTCTGGGTGGCTCAGTTGGTTAAGCTTCCAACTTGGGCTCAGGTCATGATCTTATGGTCTGTGCGTTTGAGCCCCATGTTGGGATCTCTGTTGAGAGTTCAGAGCCTAGAGCCTACTTCAATTCTGTCTCNCTCAGTTGGTTAAGCTTCCAACTTGGGCTCAGGTCATGATCTTATGGTCTGTGAGTTTGAGCCCCATGTTGGGATCTCTGTTGAGAGTTCAGAGCCTAGAGCCTGCTTCAATTCTGTCTCTCTCTCTCTCTCTCTCTCTCTGCCCTTCTTCCGCTCATGCTCTGTCTCTCTCTCTCAAAAGTAAATAAACATTAAAAACACTTAAAAAAAAATATTAGTTGGCTCAATAATGAGAATGTTTGCATATACCTCCTAAAAATGCTTTAACCCCAGGTTTATTACTCTGAATTGAAAATGGTGCAGTTATGGCGCTGCAGCATCCTTAAATCAATATTTTAGAGTTTCGTGCAACTTTTTAAAGAATAGTGTGTTTGAGTTATGGGAACCTATTGGACTGTAGACTTTTTCTCTTATTTTGAGAGAAAGAGGGAGGAGCAGAGAGAGAACAAGAGAGAATCCCAAGTAGGCTCCACACTGTCAGTGCAGAGCCTGACATGGGGCTCGATCCCACCAACTGCAAGATCATGACTTGAGCTGAAATGGGATGCTAAACCAGCGGAGCCACCCAGGCACCCCCTTTCCCTCTTTTTTCATCAGTTTCTTGTTGCTTGTATTGAAAACCTGTTTTATACAATTCCATCAGCTTATGAGTGTTTTTGAGGAGTTAGAAATAATTTTTATTTAGTGTGAAAAGATTTAAGATGAGCACTCAAATAGTACAGAAAGGGTATGACCTTAGTTATTCCTGCCAGTAAACCTTACAATTTATTTTCACTATAAATTAAATTGATTTATCTATTCTTTTCTCCTCTTTCTCTTTGATTTCACATAGGTAGGCCCTCATCTGTTTTTTAAATGGTGGAATCAGTCCTTTGCCTTTTACTTGTTTCCATCTCTTTTTTTTTTTTTGTCTTAAACTGATATCTAAATGAAACTGCACTAGCTTGTAAATTTATTTAATTTTATCTTCCTTTTGTGACTAAAGTTTTGGTTTATTGTTAGCTTTTTATAGAAATAAAAGTTCACCAAGCTACTATCCCAAGTCATTGCAAATAGCTAGTAGTGTTCGAGAAGTTGTTACCTCTTGTGTTCAAATGGCCTGTCCTTCTTGAGGAGACTAATGGGGATGATGATTAAACATTCTGCCAAAGTAATTGATTGGGGAAGCTGTTTGGGAAGGGGAGATAAAAGAAATGAAGACTACCTACTTGTTAATTCATCTGTTTGAGCACATGGAATAGAAAGCCAGGAAATTATAAGAAAAACTAGAGAAACCAGAAAGAGTAGCTCAGATCTTTCTGATATGGGAATGCTGGAGAGGTTAAATAAGGCCTGCCTTTTTAACTGAGTCAAAAGCCCAGGAAGAATGAATTGAAAGTTCATGGTGAAAATGGAAAACAGTTCATTGAACCTGAGAAAATGTTATTGGGGACCAACTGCTGACAAAGACTCTTCACTTTAAGCTCAGAAAAGTTAAATTGATTATGAGGAAAATTACAGTTGGCTTGGGAAGTCATTTTTCTCCTGTGTTTTCAAATTTGTAAAATTACTAATTTGATTTTCAGTTGTTTTAAGTTGAGCTCTTTAAGATAATGAAAAAGAAAAACCTTGTGTTAAACTAACCTGGAACTTAAAAATATTTAGACCAATATCACAGCCAAGTATGTTAATGATGTAGCCTGTAACTGGGATGTGCACTCACTGTGCCTTACCATAGGCCTCATCACTCATTATGTTATACTTGGTCAAATCATACATCTGTTATCCTTTGGTCAGTATAATTATTTGAGTTTCCTGGTTTAGTCTGTTTTGAATGGAACTCCCTGTTTATATTCTATAATTAGGGCATTGGGGTATTGATGCACTTTCAGCAGAGATCACCAGGAACTGACCTGTGATTGAACAGTTTAGATTTATTACTTGATGCAGTGAGTAAAATCCCATACTATGGAGATCTAAGTGGTGTCTCGGGGTACTGAAGATAAAAGACTTATTATAGGATTTGAGCTTTTGTTTTGTGATTTGGAGGAAGGTTTAGAATATGAGGTTTTACTCTGGATACATTGCTGTCAAGAGTAGGGGTAGTTCTATAATTGGGAACTAGAATAAACCTTACCTGTTAGGGCATATTAGAGCCAGGCTTAAGTTGTAATTGGTAAAGAAACAGCAGACACTCAGTAGTTGGGAGAAGGAACTGTTTGATATTTTGTGTTTTGGACAGTGTTCGTATTTGTTCAGATGTGATTACATTTGATTGTGTTTGTTCAGACATGATTATAGTTGACCCTTGAATGATGTGGAAGTTAGGAGCACCAACACCCTACACTGTTGAAAATCTGTGTATAACTATAACTGTGTATAATCCCCTCAAACTTAACTAATAGTCTACTGTTGACAAGAAGCATTACCGCTAATATAAACGCAACATAACATACAACATATTTTGTATATGTATTATATTTTATATTATTAAAATAAAGTAAGCTAGAGAAAAAATGTTATTAGGAAGGTCACAGGAAAATACATTTACAGTACTGTAAAAAAAAAAAAAAAAGATCCTTGTATAAGTGGACCTGCACCATTTAAACCCATATTGTTTAAAAAGTTAACTGTAAAAATTTGCTTCTGTCTTAGTCCTTCGTCATCATAGAATGGCCTGGTCTGATGTTGATACTCTTTGAAATCATTTAGTTGAAGAAGAGAATACCAAAACCTCTCTTTGAATGCCAAGTAGGTAGTCCATAGTCATACGCAGGACTAGCTCATAGTACCAGGCCAGCTCCTAGATGTCAGAAGGTACATTCTCTGTCCCAGTAGTAGAGAAAAAGTTCTTCTATTACCAAGCAATAGTAATGTAAAGAGGAAAGCCACATTTTGTAATATCTAATCCAGTGTTTTCCAATATTAAGTTTGAGCAAGAGTCAAATTCTTATAAAAAGGGTATATGACAAAGAAGGAGCGCTATTCAATTGAAAATGAAAAAGGAACAGATATTTGAAATTGTTAGAGAATTAAGAAGTAACTCATGATAAAATTCAGGTTCTGCACACTTTAAAGATAAGATGAGCCATCTTTGAAGACTGGCTAACACAGGCATTGAGAGTAGGCCTCCTTGAGAAAGTGACTTGAGCAAGGACTTGAGAAGTTAGCCATGTAGGTATTTAAGGTAAGAATGTACCAGAAAGGGAACAGCAGCGTAAAGTTTGTAAGGTGCAAGTAAGTGTCCATAATATGTGTGTAGTAAGCAAGATGGGAAAATGAGAGGAATAGTGGTCGGAGAGTGAGAGCCTTGTAGGTAATAGTATGTTCTTTGACATTCACTCTGTGATACAGAATCATTTGGAAAGCTTTGAGCAGATCGATCAGAGCATGATCTGATTTGTATTTTATGTTTTATTAATTTTTTTAATGTTTTATTTATTTCTGAGAGAGAGAGAGAGCGAGAGACAGCATAAGCAGGGGAGGGTCAGAGAGAGAGGGAGACACAGAATCTGAAACAGGCTCCAGGCTCTGAGCTAGCTGTCAGCACAGAGCCCGACACGGGGCTCAAACCCACAAACCGTGAGATCATGACCTGAGCTGAAGTCAGACACTCAACCAACTGAGCCACCTAGGCGCCCCTGATTTGTGTTTTAAAGATTTATGCTGGTCATGTGTAGAAACATTCTGAGTACAAGGGTGAAAAGTAACCAGTAGGGATGTTATTTCAGTCACCTCTGATGATAGTGATAGAAGCACTGAGATGTGGACAGACTCTAGATGTCTTGAAGGCTGAGTCGACAAGATTTTAAGATGGACTGAAATGTGGAACATGAGATAAGAGGTAAAGATGCCCTCAGTGGTATTGATCTATGGTAGTGGAAGGATAGAGGTGCTGACAGTCAAGATGGGGTCATTTCTGGGAGTTTTAGTTTTTAGTGGAAAAAAATCAGGTCATGTTTTATTTAAAATAAGATACCTAATTATTCTCAGGAGTCAGCAGTTCTCAGTTAAGAGAGAATTGTGCCAGCTTTACATATATGGGAGTTGTCAGCAGAGAGATGGTATATACAGCTGGAGATTAGAAATAGAATTAGAAATAACATATGAAAGAAAAGACACCTAAAGAATGAGCCCTGGGGGGCAACCCAACATTAAGAGATGTAGAAGAAGAAAGGAAAGGTGCAAAAGATCCTGAGAAGGAAGACTACTTAGGATGGAAGTAAACCGGTGGGGTGAAAACATTTTTTTGGGCGGGGGTTGGTAGGGAGCTCAAATTTAGCTTCTCAAGCAAGAAAAGGAACCTTGTCTTAGTATCTACAGTCTTTAGCGTAGTGTCTTACACTGTGTTTAGTTGATACATATTTGGTGAATAATACAAAGTATAGGGAATTGCAGTTTGGGCCATGTTTTGAGATACCTAAGCAGTATGTAAAAGGCATTTGAAAATTTGTTTTTGAAGTTAAGGAGAGGGCAGGGAACCAGAGATACAGATTTGGAACCTGTAGGAATTGCAGTCATAGTAAGTGCAATGCTAAAAATTTGTAAAAGTAGAAAACCCATGAGTTTTTCAAAAGTACTTATTTATGGAAAAATTATTGCTATGTATCTGAAAGCTGAAGATGATTTAGAATTACTAATTTCACAGGTATGGATTGGTTACTTTTTATAAACCTTAAGCTATGGAGTAAAGTACTTTACATTTTTAAAAATATAAAATACATGTTTATTTGTAGAGGATGATAAAAACATTACTTTCCATTAAATATTAAAATTATAGAAATCTAATATAGAACTCTTGAAATTATTCCTTTTCCACATAAAAGTTTAGATCAGTAGAACATACACTATACTCATTGGTCTTTTTTCTCCTTAAGAGACTTGATCATGTACTAAAAATATTATAGCTCTTGGATACTATCTTTTATATAGACCATTTCATGATACTTTAAGGACTTAAAAAAAGGCCAAGGAAATGAGATATTTAGCTAAGTTTTAAATGAAGTGGGGTGCTAATGGAAACTGTGGAATGTCCTTCACCTGTCCCTCCTCTAAGTGTGGAGTGTTATATTTAAAAAAAAAAAAGTATTTGATAAGAATAATACACCACAACCAAGTGGGACCCATTGTAGATATTGAAAGCTACTTCAGTATTTGAAAATTTAATTCGTGTAATTCACCACATCAGTAGCCATATACCTAACTCAGTAATTCCATTCCTTGGTGTTCACACAAGAGAAATGAAGTGTATGTTCGTAGAGTGATTTTTTTTTTTAACAGATGTCTATAATACCTTTTTCATAATATTCCAAAGTCTTTGTCTTTTTTGCCCTTTTCTTCTGTGTCACTTGCTTTTGACCCTTGAGCACCACATCTACCCTGGAAGCCCTGCTGCCACCCCATACAATTTTTTGTTTGTTTGTTTTTGAGAGCAAGAGTGAGAATGAGAGCAAGCAAGTGGGGGAGGGGCAGAGAGAGAGAGAAGGAGACAGAGGATCCGAAGTGGACAACAAAACCCATAAACTGTGAGATCATGACCTGAGCCAAAGTCAGACACTTAACCAATTGAGCCTACCAGGCACCACCCCTAAATTTTTTAAGATATAAAGTCGGTTTAGCAAAGAGGTACTGTTTTAATCTATATTAAAGTTCTTTTAATGTATCCTCAGTAGAATTACCACTGGAGACCGATTGTCTCAAATTATTTAAAGGATTGATAAGAATTTAACTCCCAAAGAACTTGATTCGGTAACCTTAAATATTTCGTTGTTGTTACTTGAGAGAGAGAGAGAGTGAGCTCAAGCCAGGAGGCGCACAATGAGAGGGACAGAAAGAATCTTAAACAGACTCCACCATCAGTCCAGAGCCCAGACTCAGGGCTCGATCTCAAGACTGTGAGGTCATGACCTGAGCCACAATCAGCCTGAGCCAAAATCAGGAGTTGAATGACCAAGTCACTGAACCACTCAGGTGCTCCTTACATATTTTGTATGTAAATGAATGAGAGAAAAGAAGGAAGAAAATTGGTGTAAAAAATAGGGATGTTATGGGTGGTAAGTCAAATTTAACAAATGTTTGTTGTGCAAAAAGGTAAACAATACTAAATAATTACATGTGCTTAGAATAGAAAATCTAATCAACTTAAATAAAACCTTTAACCAGTAACAGAAGAAACACAGATACTATTAATTAATTGTATACATATACTAAAATGCTTAAGTGAGGTGTTAAATTTCTAGGTAAAAGGGTTGCTTTGTAGATCAGTATTTCCAATTTTGTGACTTCAAACAGGGTTGTTTTTATCATTAAGGAAATTCTTGTCCCCCATTCCTATTACCATCATTTTATTAAAAAGTGACTTTTCAGTCAAAAGAAAAAGAATGGATAGTATAGAGCCACTACATTTTAAAACTTAGATGAAATGAAAAATAAATTTCCAGAGTCAACTCAAGAAGCAGAAAACTTGAAAAGACCAATGCATACAGTATTATATTGGGTAGTCAGAAATACCATACCTACATTGAAAACAAGTTTGATTAAGCCTTAATGGAATTAGGATAATCTCTAATTTATAAAAAACTATCATGTAGATTAGGATAAGTGGGGAAAGTATACAACTCCATCCTTAAGGTAAAATACACTTTGGTAACAAAACTAGTAAAGACTGTTAGGACAGTCTCAGGTTAAGTACTCTTGATCTCTGCTCAGTTCTTCATCTCAGGGTTATGAGTTCAAGCCCCACATCAGGCTCCATGCGGGGCATGAAGCCTACATATGTACATAAATACATAACAAAAGTATTAAAAAAGAAAAAAGACCTGCTTAAATTGCAGTGTTGGGGATCCTATGCTGGGATGACAGGAATCACTCTGCCACAGATTTCATTCTCCATCAGGCTAGTCCTAGCAATCCCAGCCATGTCCTCACAGAGCAATGAGAATTCTGAGAGCTAGTGGAAGTTAGCCAGAACTTATTTAAACCTTTGATACTTCATCAGCTCTGTTAATGTTTCATGGTCAAAGCTGAACACGTGACTGAGCCCAGAATCAGGAAGAGGGAAATTATACTTAATATTATGATGGGAAAAGTTGAAATACCACATGGTAGAGAGTGGGATAGGGAGCAAGTCCATGAGTATAGTCAATCTATGACACATATCTGGAAATGAACTTAATAGAAAATGGGCCGTATAACCTAAATGGAAGAAAAGCATGAAACTATGGAGTAGGTCAGAAGGATCTAAAAGAAAAGATTGTCAAGAAACAAAACAATGAGACAATTTGGAATATGACAGAGGTGCCTCTACAAATCAATGGAATAAGGAAAACAACTATTTTGTAAGCATTGGAACAATGTTTAGTTTTGTTTTTAATGTTTGTTTATTTTTGAGAGAGGGATTGGGGAAGGGGTGCTCAGGATCCTAAGTGGCTCCATGCTGACAGCAGCAAGCCCAATGCAGGGCTCACAGTCAAGAACCCCAGAATCATGACACAAGTTGAATGAAGACTAATGCCCAAATGACTGAGCCACCCAGAGACCTATAGAACAGTGTTTTTATATGAGAAATAAACAAAGGTATCCTTAATAGTATGTGTTAAAATAAATTGCAAATGAATTAAAGACAATAATATGAAAAACAAGTTATCATTGGCAGAAAATGTGGGAGAATATTTTTATGACTTCGAGATAGAAAAGATAACTCATTTAGGATATAAGGAGCATAGTAGTAAGGGAATGAAATTTCTTTATGACAAAATATGTAAATAAAAACACATGACAAGGCGTGAGGAAAACTTGATATACTAGTATTTCTAAAGAATGCCTCCAGTCAATAATGAAAAGATGATCCAGTAGAAAATGTGTAGTAGGCAAAGTGTTCAAGAAGAATAAAATAAAAATGATCACTAAACACATGAAAAGGTATTGAATATCATTAGAAAATATCTAGGAAGTGTATTCAGTATCACTGGAAAATATCAAGAACACACCTAGCTTTAATTAATTTATTTATTTTAAATTTTTATTTATTTCTGAGAGAGAGAGAGAGCGTGAGCAGGGGAGGGTCAGAGAGAGAGGGAGACACAGAATCTGAAACAGGCTCCAGGCTCTGAGCTAGCTGTCAGCACAGAGCCCAACGCAGGGCTCTAACCCACAACCACGAGATCATGACCTGAGCAGAAGTCCGACCCTTAACTGACTGAGCCACCCAGGCGCCCCCTAGCTTTAATTTAAATTTAAGTTTCTATTATTACTGCTGGTGAGGTTCAACCCCTTATATTGGCATGTAAAGATAATAGATGTCAACAAGAATATGTATAATAGGGGCACCTGGGTGGCTCAGTCGGTTAAGCATCCAACCCTTGATTTTGGCTCAGGTCATCATCTTGCAGTATGTGGGTTCAAGCTTTGCTTCAGGCTCCACGCTGGTGACATGGTGCCTTCTTGGGATTTTCTTTCTTCCTCACTTTCTCTCTGCCCCTCCTGTCTTGTGTGTGCATGCATGCTCACTCTCTCTTTCTCTCAAAAATAAATTAATGAACTTTAAAACAAACATAGAATATGTATAGATGTTGTGGTATGAAATTGCCACCCTGGAGAGGAGTTTGGAAGGATCTAGTGACATTGATAACTGTGCCGTGTCCAAATCAAGTAGTTAAAAAAGAGAAGACAAAGGTTCTCCCTTCAAAAACCAAGAGCACACTTTACATACTGTATGTTAGCCAAATTGACAATAAACTTAAAAAACAAAAACAAAGAGCATGTATTCTTAGTTGTAGGCTGGTAAGTAAACTTCTAAAGATAGATAAATACATGTTAGCCTGCTTGACATTGTCCACATGTTCTCAGTTTTGTTGATATTTTTTTCATTCTATTTTTTTCCCTATGTTTCAGGTGGGCTAAGTTTTGTTTCCATGTCCTCTAGCTCACCAGGATTTTCTCCTACAGTATCTAGTCTTCGTCTTCTTCTTTTTTAAATGTTTATTTTTAAGAGAAAGAGCATGAGTGGGGATGGGGCAGTCAGGGGGCCGGAAGAGAGAAAGCGTGACATACAGAAGCAGGCTCCAGGCTCCGAGCTGTCAGCACAGAGCTCGACACGGAGCTTGAACCCACGAACCTCGAGATCATGACCTGAGCCTAAGTCAGATACTTAACTAAACTGACTGAGCCACGCAGGTGTCCTGTGTGATCTTTTAATCCTGTCCTGTGGATTTTTCATTTAGGTACTATATTTTTCATCTGTGAAGTTTCTGTTTATTTCTTAAATAATGTTCCATTTTTCCCCTTTAAGTATAGTAACTGTTTTTAAGTTGTTTCATCTGAGTCTGTTTTAGTAACTGAACAGTCAATAATCTTTTATAGGGAAACATTCCAAGCATTTACAAAAGTAGAATAATATAATAAACCTGATATACCTATCTGTCAATTTCAGCATTTATCAGTATTTTAAATACCTCCTATTCTGCCTCCATCCATATCTCCTATTTTGACATCTCTGATTGTTTTAAAACAAATCATGGATAACCTTTTTCATACATAAGCTTGTCAAGATGAAATCACTCTGTTGTCATACGTAAACCCAGCTAACAGTAATTCCTTAATATTATTAGGTATCCATCATTGTTTATATTCACTGATTTGAAGATTTATGTGAACTCAGTAAATTCCAACAAAAGTAAAAGTTCCTAAAACTGAAATTGAAACAATGGGTTATCTTGACTTTTAGAGAAATTGAATTTGTAATAAAAACAATGGTAATAAAACCTTCCCCTAAGAAATCATTGAGCCCAGATTTCTTTAATTAAAATTTTTTGAGATAATTATAAATTCCTGTACAATTGTCAGAAATATATAGAGAGTAGTCCTTTCTACTTGTTACCTAGTTTTCCCCCAGTGGTAACCTTTTAAATATTCTAGAACAAGATAGATACTGACATTGTTACAGTCCCCCAGTGGTACTCGGGTTCCCCCTTACAGAGACCTCAGTCTTTGTTTTTCCTTTTTTGACCTTGATAGTTTTAAGGTTAGTGGCCAGTTACATAGCGGAATTTCCCTAAATTTGGATTTGTTTGGATGCTTGCTTATGACTAACTTCATGTTATATATTTTTGGCAAGAATATGACAGTAATGGTATTGGATCTTCTCAGTGCATCGTAGATTAGGTGCCACATGCTGCTGCCGCTAACTGGTGAGCCTGACTTTGAAGCAATTTAAGTTGGTGTCTTTGAGATTTCTTCACTATAATTGCTTTTTTCCTTTTATTATTAATAAGCATCTTTTTTGAAGAAACTTTGAGACTATATTAATTTCCAATTTTTCATCATTATTTTACCCACTAATATTAGTGTTCACTGATGGATTTTGAGTGAACAGTTATTACTGCATTATTTGCTAGTTGGTGTTTTTTTTTTTTTTTTAAATGTTTTATTTGTTTCTGAGAGAGAGACAGCATAAGCAGGGGAGGGTCAGAGAGAGAGACACACACAGAATCTGAAACAGGCTCCAGGCTCTGAGCTAGCTGTCAGCACAGAGCCCAACGCGGGGCTCGAACCCATGAACCATGAGATCATGACCTGAGCTGAAGCCAGACGCTTAACCGATTGAGCCACCCAGGCGCCCCACTAGTTGGTGATTTTGTATCATTCATATTTCATCACCTGAAATTCCATGTTTGGCACTGTGGTAAATTTGCTTACTTAGAATGATAGTGATAGGGGCGCCTGGGTGGCTCAGTCACTTAACCGTCTGACTTCGGCTCAGGTCATGATCTCACACACAGTTCATGGCTTCGAGCCCTGCGTCGGCCTCTGTTGACAGCTCAGAGCCTGGAGCCTTCTTCGGATTCTGTGCCTCCTTTTCTCTGTGCTCCTCCCCCGCTCATATTGTCTCTCTTTGAAAAATAAACATTAAAAAAATTTTTTTAAAGAATGATATAGTGATGAGATTTAAAGAAGTTTAAATGATCTTCCGGTGTCAACCATGTGGAATAATGATACTGTATCAGTATAGGAATGAGTCTTAACAAACAGTTTTTGGAATATTTGAAAAAGCTTTAACATTCTTTTAGTTTGGATTACAACGTTGCTACTTAAAGTTTGTGGGTTATTGTTCATAAATTATTGTTCGTGTATTTTTGCTGAGATAGTTTGTGAAAATAAGATTAAGTGCTTAGAAAGCTAATTGTAATTTGGCTTGTCACAACGCTTGTGGCATTTTACAGAAATTTTCCTCAGCAGCTGCCTTCAGGCCTATCTGCTGTCATATCATGTGTAGATTTTTTACCTCTTCTATCTTCAGCTTTGTTTTCAGCTTAGTCATTATATATATACACATGTTAGGGTCCACCTAATCCGGCGCCCAGCATTTAAAAAAGTAATGCATCTTTTTACAGCAGAAAAATAGGAAGAATGCTAAGTTTTCTCCATTTTGTATCCTTCACATCATCAAATAGAGAAGGCACTAACTAATTTTCACAAGAACTAAGGGGAGGAAAGGGTGGTAAAATTAGTAATTGATGGTTATAAAGAGGCACATGAAAAAAATGAAAGAGAAAAAAGAGGAATCTTTGTAGTGGTAATTCTGTTAGGCTGATGTTGGTGTCAGTTTATCTAGATCCTACTTAGTTGGTAAATTTTGAATCTGCAGGCATATGGTAATTAATTTTGTTATTATTTTATTTTTTATAAAAGATCCTTTTCATTTGATTGTTGATCTTTTCATTTTCTAGGAATACAGGAATTTCCAGAAAATATAAAAAATTGTAAAGTTTTGACAGTTGTGGAGGCCAGTGTAAACCCTATTTCCAAGTAAGTTCTCAATTCAATTATAAGTTAATTTTGGGAATAAAACGTCTATGAGATAGTAGTAGAAAATTACTTTTCTGTTTTAATGATTAGTCGGTATCGGCCTTAAATGTGTACAAAATTTCAATGTTAGATTAAAAAGAAACCTTTTAAATAATTTTTCTAACCCCATATTTTACAGAGGTCAGTTAGACAGCCAGAGAGATAATACAGCTGTTTTGTTCCAGGTCTCGCAGATAGTTTGTATCAGAAATGAGGCTAGAATCCAGGTCTCCTTATTCAGTGATACTTGCAAAATGTAAGAATATCTTCACTTACAAATCAGCTGTGCAGCATGCTAAACCTTTCGAAAATAATAAAAGACACTGAAAGATCAAGAAGGTAAAAACAACAACAAAAGAAAAACCTTGTGATTGGTTGCACCATATACAAGAGGTCATAAGTATTCTTTGATGATGGTAATGGCTATAAATAGAATGCTTTCCTGACACCAGAGCTGTTAAATTTTGCAAAAATGGAATGGTGAAACAAAAGATGAATAGAGCATAGCTTAGTATAGCTAAGTCAAACACTAAAAGCAAGTTTCACGTATTACAGTTCTGTTTTTTAATGAGTTTTCCGAACTGTGGTGCTTCATTTGCTCTGGTAGATGAAGGAATGTAACATAGAGGAGAAACAAGATCAGTCAAAGAGTGGGATGTCTCACTGCCAGAGAATTTTGTACTTGTTAAAATCCAGGAAAAACATGTATAGATGATGATTTATTTTCAGCTGAAAATATTACTCTAGCATCCAGTTCTAGATCTGTAATTTAATTTGCAAACCAGGGGAAATAAAGATAAAGTTAATACATGTATAGGTTCTGAGATGGCCTTAAAATACCATTTAGCTTTTTTTTTTAATAATTTCTTTTCATTTGTTTACTATAAAAGTATGCAGTCTTGACTTAATTATTTAAGGGCCAGATGTTGAAATTGAAAATAACATAAACCTAATGGCTCTAACCTAATGGCTAAAGCCCAGGGTTGCTACTAAACAGAAGCAGAAGATAGCCTACCCACTAGAAAGAATTATCCAGCCCCAAAAGTCAAAACTGTCAAGGTTTTGAATTCTTTATCTGGTCCTTTGGACTGACATTATAAGACAAATTTTAGTAGTGCCTGCTGATGTCATAGTTATGTACTAACTACATTTCTGTGTATTTTGGTTCATTAGACTTGATCTTTTTGTGCACATTTTATCCTCTTGAGATGAATACTGTCTCATTCCCTTTTTACAAAGAGATGAAATTATAAACATTGAAACGGGTAAATTATTACAAAAGGGAAATCTTTGAGGATCCTTCATAAAAGTAAAAAGGTGACGATGATCTGTTAAGAGCATGTGCTGGTTAGTTCTTAGATTTGGTAAGAGACTGAAATTCTGTGTATTAGTGTAACTTAAATTCTGATATATTTTGTATAGGCTTCCTGATGGATTTTCTCAGCTGTTAAACCTAACCCAGTTGTATCTAAATGATGCTTTCCTTGAGTTCTTGCCAGCTAATTTTGGCAGGTAAGTTATGGTTTCTTCTAAAACCTTTTCTTGTTAAGTCTTAAAAAGTTTACAGAACAAGTTGCTTCAGTTATACTATTAATTACACTTTCACAGCCTCTTGATTTGTAATTATTTCCAACCAGTATGGTTTTTACACTTTTTTCACAACTTGTTATTTTGTTTTTGAATTTATTTTCCGAAGTAAATAATAAGCAGTGAATATTGAGAAGAAAAGATAATATAAGACTTGAATTGGTTTTTTAAAGTATGCAGAAATGGTTTAAATGTGGGTAATTTGTGTATATTTGAGATACTGAATGCTTTTTTCTTAACATTTATCACAGCTCAAAATGGTCTTTATTATTGATTTATATGTCTTCTCCACTAGACTCAAAGTTCTGGAGAAAAGAAAGTGTGTTTCTGGGGTTCCCCCCCCCCATTACACACCTCTACCAATATCTGAACATGCAATTCTTTTTGTCATTATAGTCTTTGAGTAATTTTTCTTTTTTCTTTTTTTTTTTAATGTTTTTTATTTATTTCTGAGAGAGAAAGGGAGACAGCATGAGCAGGGGAAGGTCAGAGAGAGAGAGGGAAATGCAGAATCTGAAGCAGGCTCCAGGCTCTGAGCCAGCTGTCAGCATAGAGCCCAACGCGGGGCTCGAACCCATGAACCATGAGATCATGACCTGAGCTGAACTCGGACGCTTAACTGACTGAGCCACCAGGCGCCCTGAGTAATTTTTCTTAATGAAAAGATGAGTCAGTGAATGAATGAATGAATGAATGAATGAATGAATGAATGAATGAATGAATAATAGGTATCAAATTATTACTGTATTTATTTTTATTTCTTTAGTGTTTATTTACTGATAGGGAGAGAGAGAGAACATGTGGGCATGGGAGGGACAGAGAGAGAGGGAGAGAGAATCCCACGCAGGCTCCTTTGGTGTCAGCTTAGAGCCTGACGGAACACTTTTATCTCACAAACCATGAGTCCATGACCTGAGCCAAATTCAGAGTTGGATGCTTAACTGAGCCACCCAAGAGTCCCAGAGTTATTATTGTTTTTAAACTAATTACTAGAGAAAATGCTATTCAGTGACATGTTAATTTTGTCATCTTTGTGTCTATAAATAAAGACAGTACTGTATGATCTCACTTATGTGTGGAATCTTAAAACAAAACAAAACAAAACTTGAGCTTCTTAGACAGAGAACAGATTGGTGGTTGCCAGGGGGTGAGAGTGGGTGAAATGGGTAAAGGTGGTCAAAAAGTACCAGTTATAAAATAAATAAATTATGAGTATATATGTACAGCATGGTGACTATAGTTAACAATATTGAATTGCATATTTGGAAGTTGCTAAGAGAATAGATATCAGAAGTTCTCATCATAAGAAAAAAAATTTTTGTGGAGCACCTGAGTGGCGAGTGGCTTAGGTTGCTTAAGCGTCTGACTTCTACTTAGGTCATATCTCACGGTTAGTGAGTTCGAGCCCCGTGTCAGGCTCTGTGCTGACAGCTTGGAGCTTGCTTCAGATTCTATGTCTCCATCTCTCTCTGCCCCTTCCCCCACTCACGCTCTGTCTCTCAAAAATGAATAAACAGAGCCTAAGTGTCCATCAACAGATGAATGGATCAAGAAGATGTGGTTTATCTATACCATGGACTACTCCATGGCAATGAGAAAGAATGAAATCTGGCCATGTGTAGCAACATGGATGGACCTTGAGGGTGTTATCCTGAGTGAAATAAGTCAGGCAGAGAAGGACAAATATCATATGTTTGCACGTATAGGAGGATTAGGAGGAACTTGACGGAGGAACAAGGGGGAGAAGAAGGGGGGAAATGGTGGGGGAAAGGGAGAGAGGCAAACCATGAGAGACTCTTGAATGCTGACAAAAACTGAGGACTGATGGATGTGGGGGGGAAGGGGGGATGGGCATGGAGGAGGACACTTGTGGGGATGAGCACTGAGTGTTATGTGGAAACTAATTTGACAATAAACTATCTGTAAAAAAAATAAAAAAAATAAAAACAATGTTCAAAAAACAAACAAAAAAATGAATAAACAGTAAAAAAATTAGAAAAAGGAAAAAAATTTTGTAGCTGTGGTGATGGATGTTAACTATACTTACTGTGGTGATCATTTCACAATATATACAGATGTCACATCTTTATGTTGTACACCTGAGAGTAATAATGTTATATGTCAACTATATTTCAATTAAAAAGGAAAGAATTCTGGGCAATGTGGCCCAGTGACTGTCTTGTGGGAGCTATGTTATCATGCTACATATATTTATATACATATATCTATATGTGTATATATGTAATATGCATATGCATTATATATGAAAATATATAAAAATTAGTGTATACTTGTTAGATTCCTTTTCTGTGCCTGGCTTTTGGACCACTTTTTTTTTAAATTGTATTTGACTCATAGTATAAGTTTAAGGTATACAAATATGTTAAGGTATACAAAGCATACAGTGCATACAAGAGTGTGTATCCTATGTGTTAAGGTATACAAATACAAACAAATCATATTGTTTTGACAATATTGTTTGAAAACAAACAATATGATTTGTTTGTATTTGACATATTTATATATTATAATATGATTAATATTGTGGCATTAGTTAGCACCTGTGGACTGCCTAATCTGCTTATTTTCCCTCTATTTCTATTGAAATGTGCGTCACTGAATGGCCAGAGGATATCTCCTTTTTTTTTTTTTTTTTTTTTTTGGATTTCTCCTTTTTTATGTTCCCTTATGTTCTTTTATTCTTTTTTCTCTCAGAGCTGGACTCTTGAAATGAATTATTGTTTTCTAATTTATTACCGGCTAATAATTTGGGGAGGCATTTTCACGTGAAATACTGTTAGATTGATATTTAGGGACATTATGTGCTTTAAGTATGTAGAAGTGTTTAATTCTCCCCCAACCCCACACCCCCGCCACTAATTCTGAGGAGCAGAAATTGTCTTTTCTTACTTCATAATTACACAATAAATACTGATTGCTTTGAAACTTTAGCACGTGACATTACTTTGGTAATTAAATTCATTGTCTTTGTCATAGATGCTTGATTTGTTACTTTGTTTTGCAGATTAACTAAACTCCAGATATTAGAACTTAGAGAAAACCAGTTGAAAATGTTGCCAAAGTAAGTAAAGGTGCTGTCTTTTCTAAAATAAGAATTTTTAAAGATTTTATTTTTGAAGATTTTCATTTTTAAGTAATCTCTACACCCAATGTGGGGCTTGAATTTATAACCCCCAAGAGCAGAGGTCACATGCTGTACTGACTGAGCCAGCCAGGCGCCCCAAGAATTTTGAATTCTTGTGTCCTTAGAGAAATGTTAACTTTGTAATACCTAAAATATGAGTGAAAATTATTCTAAAAGGCTGACATTTGTGTTCACATTATAATTAGTTGTGTTGAATATAAAACTTGTGCATCTGTTGTTGGTATTTTGTAGTGATTGCATAGCTTTCTGGAACTCGGTCTTGTGTTACAAATATCAATATGTATGTAAAGCTCACATGAGCCCCAAATAGAGGTCCCAGTTCATATACTAGAGCTCTTATATCGTATTTATTATTGAAATCAGTAGAGTCTTCATGTGAAGTCAGATAACTATAATTCTAAGAATTTGTCTGGTTTTGTAGTCTGCTGTAAATTAAAAGTGGGATGGAGGGCCCCCTACTGGTAAGCTAACATTAGAAGAGATGGCCATCCAAAAGCAAATAAGATCAAACTAAAACAGGTCTACGGACTTATAATGCCCTGTAGTCTGTGTCCACTTATGAGTACCTTAAAACTTACTGAGTTCATTGCTACGTTCTTACATTGTAAGCATTGGCAAAATACAGTCTTTTTAAATCTGGCCCACTGTTCATTTTTGTAAATAAAGTTTCACTGGAAGCACATTTATTCATTTACAAATTGCCTATGGCTTCTTTTGCTTTATAGTGTTAGAGTCGGGTAGCTGTGACAGAGACTGTATTCAAAGCATAAATTATTTATTACCTGGACCTTTACAGAAAATGTTACCAACTTCTGTTGTGATTGAATTGTCAAGAGTTAATTGTTACCTCTTAAGGGAGGTTATCTCCAGTTACCCAGGAGTTAGTTCTCATTACTCAAATTCTTTGGCATCTTATTTATATCTGTTATAAAATTTATCACATAATTCTTAGGTTTTTATACATTTTACTCCCATTTTTACCCGACCAATTTATATGCATGTGCATATGTGCTTGTAACCTTCCCCATGACTATAAGTCTTTGGAGGACAAAGAACATATCTAGTTTTGATTCCCAGAAGACATTATGTATTAACTGAGTAATTGTTCAGTGCACGAATGATTGTACTTACAGTGACAGTTGTGAGTATATGGAAATTCTCCATATTAAATTAAAAAAGATTTAAATATTTTACAGATATGGTACTGGCATTGATAACTCATTAGTTCAAAACTTGACTGCTTTCTAAGAGATTTGAATAAGATGTAAATTGGGGCACCTGGGTGGCTTAGTGGATTGAGTGTCTGACTCTTGATCTCAGCTCAGATCTTGATCTCAGAACATGAGTTCAAGCTTCACGTTGGGCTCTGTGCTGGGTGTGAATCCTACTTAAAAAAAAAAAAAAAAAAAGTTGTAGGGGTACCTGGGTAACTCAGTCAGTTAAGCATCTGACTTCAGCTTAGGTCATGATCTCATGTCGTGAGTTCAAGTCCTGCTTTGGACTCTAAGCTGTCAGCATGGGGACCCACTTGGGATCCTCTGTCTCTGTCTCTCTCTCTCACTCTGTCCCTCCCCCATGCTTTCACTGTCTCTCAAAAATAAATAAAACTTAAAAACAGATGTAAATTATTTGCTGAAATAGATCTTTCCTGTTTTCTTTTTTTTTTTTTTTTTAATTTATTTCTAGGAGAGAGAGAGAGAGAGAGAGAGACAGCGTGAGCAGGGGAGGGTCAGAGAGAGAGGGAGATACAGACTCTGAAATAGGCTCCAGGCTCTGAGCTGGCTGTCAGCACAGAGCCTGACACGGGGCTCGAACCCACGAACCGCGAGATCATGACCTAAGCGAAAGTCGGACGCTTAACCAACTAAGCCACCCAGGCGCCCCTCCTGTTTTCTTTTTAAGACTTAGGATTAAAACTTTTGAGCCTTCACAACTATAAAGAGTCCGGAGTTTAAAATGTTTCAAAAGTAATATGCATTCACGTTATGTGAATGAACCCTTTTATAATCAAAGATTAGAGCAGTGGGGAAACTGTTTTAGATACGTAGCTAAGTGAAATTTAATCCCATCTCAGTCTGGAGGGCTTGGGACCAAACACACGAAGATGTGAATTTTTCCTCTGTGACATGAGAAGAAATGATAGAAAGAAGTCAAATATAAAGGAATTTTAGAGATACACAGGAAGAAATTTGAGGGGTATTGTTTTTAGTTTATCCTTGAAGAAAAAAGCTGGATCATAAATGAAAAGACTTGGAAATGAAAACATAAAATTTTGTCTTAGCATTTGAGACTTTTTAGGTATCTAAGTAGGACCAAAGTTGCCAATAATGCAGGTTGAGATGGAGATGCTTCTAGGATTTTACACTATATTTCCTTGTCTGGTTTTTATTTGTTTTGAGAAAGAAAGAGAATCTTAAACAGGCTTCATCTCCGGTGCAGACCCCAATGTGGGGCTTGATCTTGCAAACTGTGAGATCAGCACCTGAGTTGAAATCAAGAAGAGTTGAACGCTTAACCGACTGAGCCATCCAGACGTCCCTGTATTTCCTTTTTAATTATGTACATCTGTTACTCACTTTTTCATTAGTCACTTTTAAAACCTCACTTCCTAAAGATATCATTCATAATTGAATTTTTCCAGTGCACTACTTTTCTTTTTTGTACTCTTGTATTACTTAACTGTTGATGTAGTGTTTAACTGGTATGTGTAGATTTGCTATGTTCTTTTGTCATTTTTAAGAATATTGAATTAAGAAGAATAAGGTTGTTTTCTTTCAGTCTTGGCCTCCTTCCTCAGAGACCTCTCTACTTTTCTCAAATGTTTACCTGGTATGATATTATGGACATAAGAGTTTAATATCATAGCATGTAATCTTTCTACAGAAAGATCCTGGAAACACCTTTTGCTTTGTTACAAAGCAAACTAGAACTGACTTCGAGATTTTCTGGACAAAGACAGATTTGAGTAAGGGAAATAGAATTAAAGTACTTTATAGTACCTGAGATTAGGTCCTTAATAAATCTAAGTTAAGTAAAGCAGCTTTCAGGAAAAATTGGTGTAAAATAATTTAAAATAAAGGAATGTTGATAGAATGGCACATTTAAAATGGAAGGGTTGGGGAAAGTTAGCTTCCTCTTAACATTAGGTCAGTAACACTGTGGCATTACATTTATGTGTGTTTTTAAGTTTGTTAGTTTTTTCATCAAAGAGCCAGAGAAATGTTTTAAGTGAATTTTATTTTGCTTTTTCTAATTTGTTAAATTCCCAGGGAAGATAAAAATAGTCTGTGTTCTTGTGTTGTAATTTAAGGAGGCTGTTGTTTTTAATGATGTTAGTTTTTAACTTACTAGCATATTAATATATATTGATAATATGACAGTAACTATATTTTGCTTTCCTTTTGTCATCCAAAAAAATTAAAACACAGAGTTCTTTATCTGGGTAGCTGGTAGTACCTAAATCTGTCAAAGACTAGGTTTCTCTAAAAATAGCAACTTAAGAGTATAAATATGTGTTTGAATTAATTAGTTAAGTTTTCTAAAATACCATTTTGATGGAGACAGAAAAATACAACTCCGTTTATTTCATTGTGAAATTAGTTTTTGTGCATTTCTCAAGTCCGTAATTGCAGACAAATATTAAGTTGGAAGTTAAAAATAGTGTATTGTGCCTTTAATTTAAAATAAATTTCATCTAGTCTTGTTTTTGATTCTTATAAAACGTTATTTTGAGTTATATTGAATTTAATTTGAAACTATGGGGAGAAATGTCCTATTTACTATTCTTAGAATTTTGAGTATTTTCAGAATCAGCTATATTGAAATTTTATAAATATATGACAAGTCTTGAAAGAAGTTAATAATAACTATATACCTGCCAAAGAATCTGATTTATTAGTTGGCTTATATGAAAATTTATTTTGTGAAAAAAATGAAAACTCAAATTCTGGTCTGTGGATTTAAACGTACTATAATTGCTTATGAATAGAAATAAAAAACTGATGAGAAGACAAAATTAGAGAATAATTTATAACTTATTTTATTTAGAAATTAAATATAGTTGACTTCTGAGAAATTATTTTTACTTTGTCAGTATGTGAAAGCCTATACATTAGATGTTACATAAGAATGTTTAATACTATTAGTTTTCAAAGCTTCCAGGTAATTAATATTTTTCCATACTTAATTCTTCATTAATCCCTTATACATAGAACCATGAATAGACTGACCCAATTGGAAAGACTGGATTTGGGAAGTAATGAATTCACAGAAGTGGTAAGTTCACACCAACCTCTATCCATAGGTCTTATGTTTGAGAACATGTGAAAATTAATGTATTTATTTCTTTACATTTTTTGAATTTTTTTAAACTGTTTATTCTTGAGGGAAAGAGACAGAGCACTAGTGGGGGAGGGACAGAGAGACACACACAAACACAGACTCTAAAGCAAGCTCCAGCCTCTGAGCTGTCAGCACAGAGCTCCATGCAGGGATTGAACCCACAAACAGTGAGATCTTGACCTGAGCCAAAGTCGGATGCTTAACCAACCTAGTAACTGACGCACCCCTATTTCTTTGCATTTTTTAAATATAAAATAGGGTAAAGATAAACACATTTTTAAGAGAAAAGATATGAAAATTCTTAATGGAAAATTAAACAGTAGTGAGAATAAAATGTAAAAAAAAATGAGAAACCCATGGAAAAGGTAACTAAAAGTTTTTAGGCACACTCAGTAAACAATGTGAGAGATTATAAAGGAAAAACAAAGTTATATCAGCCTAGAGTGTATCAGAAAAGTATTTCTTGGGGTGCCTGGGTGGCTCAGTCAGTTAGGTGCCTGATGTCAGCTCAGCTCATAACCTGGGTTCGAGCCCCTCGTCGGGAACCTGCTTCAGATTCTGTGTCTTCCTCCCTCTCTCCTCCCCTTCCTCACCTTCCTCTTCATTTCTCTCTGTCTCAAAAATGAATAAACGTTTTTATTTATAAACATAAAGATTTTTAAAAAGCACTTCTGAATCAAAAGCTCCTTAGGTGTATTGGTCAAGAATTTATTCAAAGATAAAATATTTTTCTATAATTTTACTTAATAGCTAAAGGGAAAACATTGAGTGAAACAATTGTTATTTTTGAGTTTGCAATAAGACTTCTGGATTGTTTTTGCTTTGTGTGCAAAGTGTGCAATGATGTGGAATCAGAAAGGAAAGGAGTATGTAAATTGATTTTTGTCTTTAGTGAGTTCTCCAAAAGAACTCGGAAAATAAGCTAGATATTTTTTTTTTTAAAGGAATTCATGGACCTAAATATCCTCATTAAAATTTTTTACATTGTTTTTTTTAAATTACGGTTGATTTCAAAAGACCGTCTTTTTTTTTTAATTCTAGTATCATTGACATGCAGTGTTACGTTACTTTTAGACGTGTCATATAGTAATTCAGCACATGATCATAATGTAATTCTGTATGTTACTCATCAAGAGCACTCTTAATCCCCTTCACCTATTCTTCCCATCCCCGCATCCATTTCCATCAGTTTGCTCTCTGTAGTTGAGATTCTGATTCTGGGTTTGTCTCTCTCTTTTTTTTTTTTATTCATTTGATTTGTTTTTTAAATTCCACATGTAAGTAAAATCATGTGGTATTTGTCTTTGTCTGACAGACTTAGTTTGCTTAGCGTTATGCTCTAGAGCCATTCATGTTGCAGATAGCAAGGTCTCATTCTTTTTTATGTTTGAGTAATATTCCGTTGTATCTGTATATACTACATCTCCTTTATCCATTCATCTATCGATGGACACTTGGGCTGCTTCCATATTTTGGCTATTGTAAATAATGCTGTCATAAATATAGAGTACATATGTTTTTTGAATTAGTGTTTTGTATTCTTTGAGTAAATACCCAGTAGTGAAATTGTTGGATCGTATTTCTTAATTTGTTAAGGTACCTCCATACTGTTTTCCACGGTGGCTGTACCAGTTTGCATTCCCACCAATGATAAGAGTATTCCTCTCCACATCCTCACCAAAACTTGTTTCTTGTATTATTGATTTTAACCATCTGACAGGTGTGATGTGATCTTTTATTGTGGGTTTTGATTTGTATTTCCCTGGTGATGAGTGACATTGAGCATCTTTTCACGTCTGTTGTCAAATGATAAGCTTAAGAACAAGAATTTCTCAGTATTGTCAGCTTCATAATTACCCAGTGGGTTATTGTATTATACATTTGTTCAACAAATAGTCAGTGAACTTTCCATCTAAAGTCAATGGAAGAGCACGGTTGTTTTGGATACTTCATTTGTTTTCTGAAATACTCTTTCATATTTATTTTAGTTGAAGATGGCTTATGATGGCTTTTATTGTGTGATGTGGAAGTTTTTACTCCTTTTGAGAAAAATACATATACTATGCTTCTTAACTTATTAAGCTTAATATTTTTACATGTATTAATCTATTTCCACATTAACTATTTGAAGAATCTTAATTATTGTTAATCCTGTAAATCAGCAGCTTTCAAATTCCTTAGTATTTGTATGTTTTGGTCTCTAGCATTATACATTTTTTAAAAACTTAACCTTAGGATGACAACAGGTAAAGCACAAAAGAATATTTCTTTTTATCCAAGTTACACTTAGTATTCTTACCTGTATTTTTACACTAGCAGTAAGTCTAAACGATATGACTTTTATGTATTAATCATGTTATTTATTATATTGGTTAGATATTGATGGTATTCTCTGCCATCACGGTGTTAATGACTGGACACAGGTTTGTGATGTGGTGACAGAAATACCTTTGAAGAAGGTATTCAATAGAGCCTGCAAGGGCAGAATGCCAAGATCAAATTTTGACTCAATACAAAGGTCCACTGCAACCCTCTGATTAATTTTTTGGTTGCCAACAGCATACTAAAAACAGTATTTCACTTTGTAATTGCTGGAAGTTCAAAATAACAGAATATGTGTACCATGTGCTTATGCCTTGATTTACTTACCTCTTCCTTATTAGACATTTAAGATGTTTTTTCCTCTCTCAGTCATTAGGGAGTATCCTTGTGGTTTTCATAAAAGACTAAATGTTTTTACAGATAATAATTGAGAGTATCTTTTGATTCTGCTCTTAAAAGCAGTGGGTCTTATTTCCATTTTTTTTTTTTTTTTTTAATTATTTACTGTTGAGAGAGAGAGAGTGTGTGTGTGTGTGTGTGTGTGTGTGTGAGTGGGAGAGAGGCAGTGAGAGGAAGACACAGAATGCAAAGCAGGCTTTAGGTTCGAAGCTGTCAGCACAGAGCCCGATGCGGGGCTGAAACTCAGAAGCTATGAGATCATGACCTGAGTTGAAGTCAGACACTTAACCAGTTGAGCCACCCATGTGCCCCTTATTTTTATTTCTTTATTTATTTTATAAATACTTGAGCCTGCTCTGTAATGAAAAGCTTAACTGAGTTTTATGCTCTTCTGGAATGACTATCTTTGAGTTCTTTTTTAGTAATATAACTGTAATAACTATAATATAGTGGAAAGTCTCAAATCTTGGCTCTGCTCCCCACCCCTACCCCTCCAGTTATTTACTTAATGTTTTAAAATAGAAGTCATCATTAGAAGTTCCCTGCAGCTTCTTTTGCCAAACAAAAACTTTCAACTAAAGTATTGAACCTCTTTACCCCCTTCTTATCCAAATAGCCTGAAGTACTTGAACAACTAAGTGGATTGAAAGAATTTTGGATGGATGGGAATAGACTGACCTTTATTCCAGGGGTACGTATATCAAACTTTAAATGGATTCTCTTACTGCTCTCTGTTCTTTGCAGTTTTATGAATTGTACATTTTCTGATTACTTTTTTTTAAAAAAAAGAATAGTTGTCTAATTTTTAATAGTATTAAGTAGAAATAAATGACATTTATTTTTTTTTTTTACCATCAATACATCCTTGATTAAGATCAGAAAATTTCCATAGTAAACATTTGTAATATAATCTCTTTTTAATAATCTGGACTGTAAGCTTCCCCATGGCTGCAGTTGAGTTTATATCCTAATTCATTTTGTCCAGAAAATTGTTAAGTAGGATATTTTCCATGTAATTTCGGCCTTATCAACTGATGTTTGTTTATTCCCATACCTGAAGAACATAAGATTTACCTGTATGTGCTATTGCCCTAGCCAGTGGTGACAGCTGAGTTCCCAAAGAAAAATGTGTTTTCATTGTCACTCTACTGAGGTCTTAGCAGAATCTCTTAGCTTTATTACTAAATACATTCCTTATGGCATTTTTTAAAAGTTTGTTTATTTTGAGAGAGATTGAGAGAGAGAGAGAGTACACAAGCAGAGGAGGAGCAGAGAGAAGGGGGGAGAGAGAACCCCAAGCAGGTACCACAGTATCAGTGCAGAGCTGGATACGGAGTTCAGTCTCACAAATGGCAGAGATCATGACCTGAGCCGAAATCAAAGAGTCAGATGCTTAACTGACTCAGCCACCTAGGCATCCCTACTCGTGTCTTTCAATAAAAAAAAATGAATCTTTTCTCTCATATAAGCATGTAGTAATGAATTATAACTTAGTATTGAGCTTATAACCTAAACTTGCCATAAATTAACTTAATAGATTCATTAGATTTCCGTTTTTTACTCCTAGTTTATTGGTAGTTTGAAACAGCTCACATATTTGGATGTTTCCAAAAATAATATTGAAATGATTGAAGAAGGAATTTCAGCATGTGAAAACCTTCAGGACCTCCTGTTATCAAGCAATTCACTTCAACAACTGCCTGAGACTATTGGTTTGTATTGCTTTCTAATTCATGTAATTCGTTTTTACTAATTCACAAATTACCTTTCTGTCATTGCTATGCTGAAAGTTTTCATATATCAAATTTCAGTTATTATGAGCTTTTTTTTTGTTTGTTTGTTTATTTAGTTAGTTTTTTGAGAGAGATAGAACACATGATGTGGGAGGGACAGAAAGAGAATCCCAAGGAGACTTCACACTATCAGCTCAGAGCCCAACATGGGGCTCAGAACTCACAAACTATGAGCATGACCTGAGCCAAAGTCAAGAGTCTCTTGCTCAACCACCTGGAAGCCACCCAGAGACCCTCATTATGACCTAGTTTTGTTGTACTGCCAGTCACAAATCTTAGATAACTTGTTTTCCTCATGTGATCACTTACACATTTTACTTCCTAGTTGATATTACTCCAATTGTCTTTATGGAAATGTCATTTTTATCACTCTAATAAAACTGTGACTAACTTCTAATCATAGCCCTTATCTAGTAACTTTTTTCAGTCTTCTTTCATTTTAGACTCACAAATGAGAAAGCAAATCCTATGAGAGTCTATATATGTATAGTTGCTTGTAGTCTGATGATGCTTCAAGGAAGTGGAATTACTTTTTTGAAGAACCAAAAATGTAAACGTTGCCATCTTCATGATGTTTAAACATAAGCACCAAAAAATATTTTTACACACTTGTCAAGTTACATAGTTGTTTTAGCTCATGTTACATTTTGCAAATTCTGCTACAACTTATTCACCACTTTTAAATTCAGGCTTGGTTCTTATTGTTTTAGTATTTAGAATACAGAGAATAGTTTGTTACACACCTACTATTTCCTTTTTGTTTGTGTTCACTTGTGCCATGGCATTGTTTTAAGGAGCAGGGCTACAGCTGTGACAAAGCAGACAGAAGTCCCTACATTTATGAACATTACATTTTAGCAGGAGTAAAATAGATAAATACATACTAATGTTAAAAAGTGATATATAGGTGAAAATTGAAAATACAGAGTAAGGGAGTACAGAGTGATGAGATTAGGAGGGATGAGGTGAGATGAGGTTGGTTTCTCTTTTAGGTAGGTTGACTAAGAAAGTTCTACATGATTCCTGTCAAATGTAATATGTGCTCACATTGACCATTGCTTGACTTGCTTCTAGTTCAAGCTGGAAAATTGTGTATTATTTCTTCCCTCAAATAGGTTCGTTGAAGAATATAACAACTCTTAAAATAGATGAAAATCAGTTAATGTATCTGCCAGACTCTATAGGAGGGTAAGATTTTTCTGACTCACTAGATGACTTGGCTTTCATTCAATTGTATATATCTGTGTTTATATGTATATTATGTATGTTTCATTCATCCAAATTTTATATATATATATATATTTTTTTTTTTTCAGATAAATGCATTAACTAGATTTAA
>NW_027531897.1:2973079-3203567 GCF_008692635.1 Crocuta crocuta | reverse complement strand
AAATAGTATCTGAGGGAGATTCCATACACATTTAAATAAGTAATTGGTTACAGGTTGGATATATTTATAACAGAGACTATTTTAATTGTTAAGTTTAGTGGAGATACCGATTTGCTAGATTTGTTACAGTCAAGTTCCAGTGTTTATATGTTTTAAGGATTTGGGTTATATATAGGAAACTTTAAAAATAATGTATTTTCTATTTTAATTAAAGGTTAGTATCAATAGAAGAACTGGATTGTAGCTTCAATGAAGTTGAAGCTTTGCCTTCATCTGTTGGACAGCTTACTAATTTAAGAACCTTTGCTGCAGATCATAATTTCTTACAACAGTTACCCCCAGAGGTACTGTATTTTCAACTTGTCTTGAATTTTTTTCATATTGTTTATTATGGCTATCCAGTGTGGTTTTTTTCTGTTTTCTTTCAGAAATAATTATGTAACTAAGTTATTTATTTTCTGATAATAATTAGCTATGCTGTTTTACAGAGATACCAACTTTTCTTTATACATGAAAATTAATAATTAAAAAGAGAAAATATGATTCCTTTCATAAATGAGAAGAACATTTTCATAACTCTGGAAAATTATATTTTACCTATATCTTTTAAGCAGTAGGCCAGAATTTTGATCCCCAACTTCATGTTTCTCTTTCAGATTGGAAGCTGGAAAAATATAACTGTCCTATTTCTCCATTCCAATAAACTTGAGACACTTCCAGAGGAAATGGGTGATATGCAAAAATTAAAAGTCATCAATTTAAGTGACAATAGGTTTGTAATGATGTTGGCTTATAGAAGACACTGAATGGATGAAATTAAAGTTTCATTTTATGCTAGAAAATCAAATGCATGCTGTTCTATTCATACATTTTATTTTTATTTATTTATGTTTTCAATATTTTTAATGTTTATTTTTGAGAGAGAAAGAGAGAGAGCATGAGCAGGGGAGGAGCTGAGAGAGGAAGACACGGAATCTGAAGCAGGCTCCAGGCTCTGACCTTTCAGCAGAGAGCCCAACATGGGGCTCGAACCCACAGACTCTGAGATCATGACCTGAGCTGAAGTCAGACACTTAACTGACTGAGCCACCCAGGCACCCCTTATTTTTGGTTTTTAAATAGAATTTTCATTTGAAAGAATGACCTGATTTTACCTGTGGTTTTATACTGTGGTTATTTTTCACAGTTCATTTTGTGTCCACTTCAGCCATATAACTTACAGTTTTAGCTGCACAGCTATTCTTTCCTTATAGTCACCTTTAAAAAAAAAATTTAATATTTCTTTTTGAGACAGACAAAGAGTATGAGTGGGGGAGGAGCAGACAGAGCAAGACACAGAATCCAAAACAGCCCCAGGCTCTGAGCTGTCAGCACAGAGCCTGATGTGAGGCTTGAACCCATAAACCGTGAGACCATGACCTGAGCCAAAGTTGGACACTCAACTGACTGAGCCACCTAGGCACCCATCTTATAGTCACCTTTATTATCCCTAAAGTCCGATCTTCACCCTAATACTGCTGCTGAATGGCACAGCTTTTAATCTGATCTACTACTCCCTCTATATTCTGAGTAGAGATGTGATCAGGCACCCATTCACATAGCTTCGGCAACACAGTCAAGGTGCAGAGTAAATAGATCACTAGAGCTGCTAAATTGGAATAACGTTTAAGTTAAGAACAGATTATCTGTAATGTTTCCTGAAGTAAAGTTACTAATGATAAAAGAATGGTTGTAGAGCAGTTTTACATTTTGCTTTCATAGTATCTTACAAAGCATTCAAAACCATACTATGAAATAGTACGATACATAATGCCATTTTATGAGGAGAAAATTAAAACTTGAATTTAAGATGACTCACTTAGCTTGTAAAGCAGAGCTTTAACATGAGCCCAGTTTTCTGACTAATCAGCATATTCAGACTGTTCCATTTTATTTAAGAATAACTACTGCTTCTTTTTAAAAAATTCAGTCCGGACAATAAACTATTTTTAAAAAATAAAAAATAAATAAAAAAGGAAAAAAAAATTCAGTCCTGATTTCTGTCCATACTTAGTACCCCAAAGCTAGAGCTCTAGGTTCTAGCAAATTGCGGTGAAGGATAGGCACAGCAGAGCAGATAGGTATGATAAGATAGAAGGTTTAAGTAGATACTCTGTTTTAAATAGGGTGCTGTTTTAATGACATTTGGCATTCTAATGAGTTCTTTATACTACTTTGTGTTTTACTCATTACAATGTTTAAATAGTCTTTGGAAATGAAAAGTCTGTCTCACAATGAAACATAGAACAGGGCATTTTTTATTAACAAAATTTAAGAGTTCCTGTAATAATTTGTTCTTTTAAAAAAAATATTTTTCAGGGTGCCTGGGTGGCTCAGTCGGTTGGGCATACGACTTTGGCTCGGGTCATGCTCTTGTGGTACATGAGTTCGAGCCCCACATCGGGCTCTGTGCTGACAGCTCAGAGCCTGGAGCTTGCTTAGGATTCTGTGTCTTCCTCTCTCGCTGCCCCTCTCTCTGCTCATGCTCTGCCTTTTCGCTGTCTCAGGAATAAACATTAAAAAAAATTTTTTTAATAAAATAAATAAAATAAATTTTTTTAACATTTATTTATTTTTGAGACAGAGACAGATCATGAGCAGGAGAGGGCCAGAGAGAAAGGAAGACACAGAGTCAGAAGCAGGCTTCAGGCTCTGAGTTGTCAGCACAGAGCCTGACACGAGGCTTGAACTCACAAACCGGGAGATCATGACCAGAGCCGAAGTCGGACACACTTAACCAACTGAGCCACCCAGGCACCCCATTATAGTTTGTTCTTTTAAATACAAATAAAATATCCAAAGCAGTTTTATGAGACATTGCCTAATGTGTTCTTGTGTAAAGTAGGGATAGTTAACATTTTTTTCTTAGCAGATAATATTTTTGAGATTATTAGATTACTCATTTTTTTCCAGCTAAATTGATTCAATTGAGAATTATATTTTTAAATGAATTCTTATAAAATAATATTTTGTTTTATAACTTATGTCAAAGACCTATATTGGGTTCTCTCCTAAATTAAGTATTTTTCTGTTTTCATATTCAATAATATAACATTATTTAGAAGACCATTAGATTTTGCTCTATTTTAACATTTCTTATTTTAGTTTTGTTTGTATTTTTCTCACAGATTAAAGAATTTGCCCTTTAGCTTTACAAAACTGCAGCAATTGACTGCTATGTGGCTCTCAGATAATCAGGTAGGCATTCTGATTTTGTAAGTTACTGGAATTCCAATTGTGTTATATGTTTATGCATAATAATTTATGTAGGCTCATTTAAGAGCAGATGTACTCTGGTACACATTTGAAAATGTACGTAAGGAATAATGAAAACATTTAGATACAGATAATTTATGTGTAATTTGTGTAGATTGAAAACAATAAATCCTATTGGACTATCTGATTTCTCCTGAATCTGTAAAAAGATAAATTAAGAAATCAAACTCCATAGTCTCTAACTTTAAACTTTTTTTAGTGATTCTTTCAGGTATGTCTATAGATTTGATAATGAATTTAAATTATGCCTCTAATCAGACACTTTCTCACCTTAAAGAAGTGTTTCTAAGGAATTAAGAGTTATTTCCTGGACTTTTCTTTGATACATAAATGTTTATTGAAGGCTTACAATAGTCCATGAACTGCTCTGGGAGCTTGAGATATATTGGTGAAGCAAATAGAATATTCTAATAGTCTCATTAAGCTTACATTTTCAAGGGAGATAGAAATAAGTAATTATGTAATAATATGTCAGAGCTACAAAGAGAAACAGAACCTGAGACATTAGAAGAATAGCAGGGCATCCTGCTATTTTAACATCCTATTTTAAATAGGGTAATTTAGGAAGTGTCTCTCTCTGAGGAAGAGGACCAGTAGAGCAGACACACACATGAAATTAGGAGTGAACCATACATAGACTAGGGCAGTGAGTTGGGGGAAAAAGGTGCATTTAAATAATTTTAAGTGTAGAAGTCTTAATATTCAAATGAACTTGGTGTAACTGAAGACTAGATAAAGCCCTGAGGGCTGGAATATAGTGACTAAGGAAGAGAATTGAGTTAAGATTAGATCAGAGGGGAAAACTAGCACTACAGATTACATATGACCTTGTAGGCCTACTAACCAAGTGGGGTTTTAGTCTGACTTAGATAGAAACCTGTTGAAGTATTTCATGCCAGGGAATCCAAGATGTGATGTACATTTTTAAAAGATTACTTTGACACTTACATGAGGAACAGTCTGTGGGTGCTAAGGGTAAGAATGGAATATCCTATATCGGAAGGAGAGAGTTCAGTAAAGAGGCTTTTGTAGTAGTTTTGAAGGAGGTGTTGCTGGGCTTCAGCTATTGAGTGGAGATGGTGAGAAGGAATGTAAGAATGTCAGGCCAGTAGTTGACCAACAGGTATACTGGCTGGAGATAAAATATGGGAGTCAACATTGTACAAAAGGAGGATTTAACACCATGGAAGTGCATGAAATTATGAGGGAGAGAGGATAGAGAAGAGGAGGTCAAAGATTGAGCTCAGGAATGAGAGAGGCCCCAAAAGGAGAATAAGAAGAACTAGCCAACCAGGGCGGTGTGTTACCTAGAGAGCCATCTGAAGGAAGATCAACCGTGACAGATTATAGCTGATGGGTCCAGTAGATGAGCACTTATAGCTGACCATGAGGTTTGTCAAGTCTGAAGTAGTTACTGACCTTGAGGAGAGTACATAGTTTGAGCAGAATGGTGAGGATTAAATACTGATTTAAGTGTATTATAGTGCATGGGTGGCAGGAAGGCCACAACAGTGGACTTACCTAGTACTCTGGCTAAGTTCCCATTTGGACAGTCAATAGATATGTCTCTTTGTATTTGCCTTGGTCATAGAATTAAATGTTAGTATTTTATCCTTGCAAATAGTAGCTGTAATTCAGCTGTGAAAAACATTCAAGAACTGTTTATTGAACAACTGTTTTGTGCCAGGCAGACTAAGCTGGGCCAAATAAGGCTAATATTAAGAAGGTCATTGTAATACAACATGATAAAAGACTTGGTAGGACTGAGCTTCAGGTTCAAAGAAGAGGAGCTTAACTTGGGAGCGTAAAGGCAGGTTTTTCCAGAGGAGGAGATTCCTGCAGTGACTAATTCTCAAAATAATCATAGGGTTTAAACAAAGAAAGGGAAAGAATATTCTGGTTAGAAGGAATATTATAAACCTGAGCACTTTTTGATGAGGAAGTCTAATGTACTAGGTAACTGTACAAGTGGTTCATTGTGACTAGAACTTAACCTTTGAAATGGAAGAGTAGAAAATGAGGCCAAAAAGGTAAACAGATCATGGAGGATCTTGTATACCAGGCAGAGAACTTGCATTATATTTCAAGAATGGTAAATAGATTTTTTTTTAAATCTTGCATGTTAAATCTGATAAATTATGAGTGCTTTCTGAAAGATTGTTTTAAGGATTTGGAAGTCTAATTCAGGCTCAGTGGAAAATTTCTGTGATTAGGGTGACTGTGTAATCTATTCTCCATGCTAGTGAAAAGGGGCTTTATGATAATTGTGTCAAAACAGCATGTGTAAAATGTGAATGTCCCAGGTATATTGGGTGTTTGGTCATCATACCCCTAATCAAATTATTCATATATGCCATCAGTTTAAAAGGAATACATTATTCTTGATACATGTCAATCCTACTGTAGTTGATGGTGAACCATAATTAGAGCTTATGAATAAGCAGGTAGTAGGATCAGATTGATACTTTGGAAAGCTTTCTGGGCTGCATTGTGAAAGATGGATTTAGCCAGGATTGGTGATGCCAGGTGTAAAGGCAGGCGAGACTGGTTGGAGTGTGTTTCTATTGCCTTGAGTACAGCAAGTACTGCTGGCAAGTGTTGCCGTACTCAAGGTAATAGAAGATGTTGGCTTGAAGTAAGATAATGACAATGGGGCCAAAGAAGAGCTGGTATACCTATTTAAGGCATGACTTAAAAGGTCACATCAGTGGAATATATGTAGAATGCATGTGTGTGAAAAGAAAGGAAGTAAAAGCAAACATGAGCTTCAGAGAAATGACTAGATGGATATTGATACTATAACTGAGATGAGGAACCACAAGAGAAAGAAAAGTGCTTATGGGAGGATATTAAATTCCCATGTTTAGACATGTTTATTTTTTTGGATAGGCATGTTTAGAACAGTGCTAATGGCCCTGCCGTGACTTTAGACTGTGGTTTCTCTGCTCTTGGTTTCTCCATTCTTTTCATTTCTCAGAATTGCTCCTGAAGGCATGATTTCCTTTTTCCCAGGATCATTATAGGTCTATTTTTTAGCATTTATTATTTTTGAGAGAGAGAGGGAGAGAGGCAGAACCCGAGCAGGGAAGGGGCCAAGAGAAAGTGAGATGCAGAATCCGAAGCAGGCTCCAGGCTCTAGGATGTCAGCGCAAAGCCTCACACGGGGCTCGAACTCACGAACTGTGAGATTGTGGCCTGAGCCAAAGTTGGACACTTAGCCAACTGAATCACCCAGGTGCCCCTGTTTCTTTTAAAAAAAATTTATTTTAAAGATTTCTGTTACAAGAAGAGCTATAAGAGTTCATCCCATCATCTTAAATGCTTTTTTTTAAGGCGTGGTTTTATATAGCTTTTACTATTTTTCAAAAGGGATTCTTTGGATTTATTTATTTCAATGTTAGGGATGGATGAATCCTAAGTAATACTAACATTTAAGTGGCAGATGGATTAAAAAGCTTTGAAAGAGTGGCCATAGAGGAAAAAGAAAATCTATATGGTAGTGGATTCAAGTCAAGTATGAAGCACATAGCTTAAGGGAAGGAGTTGTAATGGGATAAATGCTGTTGAGGTGTCAATTCACATGAAGTCTGAAAAATATGCAAGTTAAGCAAAACTTGCCAACTTCTTTTGACTATAGCTAATGTAATTTTAGAGGTGTACATCAAAAACCCGATTGACACAATTTAAAGAATAAATAAATGAGACAATGGTGCCATACAGTAGTTGATTAAACTTTTAAGAAGGTTGGATGAGAAAGAGGAGTGGAACATAAAGAAATTGGTAGCTAGGTGCGCCTGGGTGGCTCAGTCGGTTAAGCGTCTGACTTCGGCTCAGGTCGTGATCTCACGGTTCGTGGGTTCGAACCGCTCTGCGCTAATAGCTAGCTCAGAGCCTGGAGCCGGTTTCAGATTATGTATCTCCCTCCCTCTCTGACCCTCCCCTGCTCATGCTGTCTGTCTCTATCTCAGAAATAAATAAAACATTTTAAAATTTAAAATAAAAAAAATTGGTAGCTAGAGGCAGCATAAGAAGGAATTCTTTAATATTAGAGAGCATTTTATAAGTTGTTGTGAGGAGACAGACTATGGAGAATGAGATTAAGGATATGAGAAGAAATTGGATAACTGGTGTGTAACTGATGGAATTTAAAACTGTGGTAGGGATTCTTGTCCTTTTCAAGGCAGCTTGGTCTGAAGTTTGTGAGAGGAAGAGCAAATATTTATGTTGAAACTCTTAGAACATAGCAGTTTCCAAGCAGATTGTACATCCTATTTTTGTTCTTTAAAAAAAATATATATATTTTAAAAAATAGTATCTTTAGAATATAATTTAGGAAACAGAAGGATTTTTAGGCACCATTGAGAATCCCTGCTGAAGTTGGTTACCACAGACTTGTAGTTACTTTAATTTGCTTGGTTCTGTAATATAGAGAAAGCACACAGTTGGAACAATTCTGGGTTGCAGCTTTGCCAAGCCGGGTGTAAAGAGAAAGTGCAACAAGGTGGTCTTGGTAATTGGCAGGAAAGTGGTTATAATGAGATCTGGTGAGGTACAAAGAGAGAAGCAAATAAAAGAATGATGGTGATAAAGTTGAAGGTTCAAGGGTATGTCAGTATTTGGGAGCTTGACTAGCAAGTATTGTGGAAACAGTGGAGAGAGAGCAGGTATGGTGTCTACATTACTATACTCTGCTGGTTGTCCTTGTGCTTGACCACTCCTCACTTTCCTTTTCGGGAATTTTTCTTCTGTCATTCTTAGATATTGGTGCCTATATGGTACTGAAGGCTCTTGTTTAGTTTCTTTCCTTATACTTACTTCTAGAAAAGATGCAATTACTCTCCATATGCCCATTATTCCTAACAATTATCCTCAGTTCAGTTCTCTTTCTTTTACTGCACACTCATTTTCTACTTAATATTGCCACCTAGATGTCTCAAATTGAACCAGCCTAAAAGTGAACATACCTTCTACTCACAATCTTTTTCTTTTTCTGGGTTCCCTAGGTTAGTAAAAAGTACTAGCTAGAGACAGAAACTTGGGAGTATAACTCTTAACTACTGTTAATCACCAAGCTCTGTTTTGTCTTAACTCTTAAATATCTTGGGTGTTTTTCTGCTTTGCTTTATCCCTGCTTTCACTTCCCTTAAATATAATAATCTTAGGGGCGCCTGGGTGGCTCAGTCAGTTAAGCGCCCAACTTTGGCTTAGGTCATGGTCTCACAGTTCATGGGTTCGAGCCCCGCATCGGGCTCTGTGCTGACAGCTAGCTCAGAGCCTGGAGCCTGCTTCAGATTCTGTGTCTCCCTCTCTCTCTGACCCTCCCCTGCTCATGCTGTTTCTCTCTCTCTCTCAGAAATAAATAAAAACATTAAAAAATTTTTTTTTAAATAATCATCTTAAATATAGTGTATCGTCTCCAGTATCGTAGGCACTAGTGTCATGTGTCTAGTCCAACTTGAGATGTGCTCTAAGCATAAAATATATTATGGATTTTGTTCAGTTCATATAAACAAAGAAAGCAAAATATCACATTAACAATTTTTATTACACAACGGAATTTTATTTTGAATATAGAAGATATGTTAAATTTAATATATTATCAAATTTTAACTTATTTTTGATTTTTAGAAACGTGGCTGCTAAAAATTTGTAAATTATCTATGGTTCTCTTCTTTGTCTCACTATTTATGTTAGACAATGTTGATTTGGACTACTGAGATATGAAATAGGTCTCTGCCTTCAGTGTTCCCACCACCTCCAGTGTCAAACCACCCTAATTTCATTCTGAACCACACGACAACTCAAGTGATCGTTTTATCTGGTTCCAGCACTAACCAGGAGATCGGTGGATATTAGGAAAGGATGTAGAATGATAGAGGCAGAATTTAATACTCTTCAAGTATTTATACTTGAAGAGAGAAGAGTGATGATCCCACAGCATTTGTAAGCTCTAACTTTACTTCCTGACCCAGAGTTTATGATTTTGAGAGATCATAAGCAACCCTGTTTTTGAGAAGACTACAGGGAAGCACTGTCGTTGAAGAACGAATAAGTCTACCATTTCTGTTATCTGAGGAGATCAAGAAAAGTTTTCAGTAAAGACGTTTGAGTTGCAGGGCAATTTGTTTCTTGTGGAACAAGTTGAGGGCCATGGAGAAAATGTTTGAATGGGAGTAAGATTACAGGATGACATTAGCTAGCTGCAAGGTTTTCACAACAGTAAGTCTAAAGAATTAATTGATACGGTGGCAAGGGAGAGAGAGATTGGGTAGTTTCCTGCCTGTCTGAAGTCAGCCAAGGCATGGATTAGTAGGATTTTAGGTTAGACTGGCCAAAGGTATTAGTTATATTAAGAATAAATTGAAAACACTTCATAACCAGTTAGGAGAGAAGTCTTAAGAAATAAGGAGGTCCTAAGAGAAGTCTTATAGTTCCACCATTGAGTGAATAAACTTGTGGTATCCTTAATGGAGACAGACACGGGAGAAGAGAGAAGCAGGTTACAATTTAATGTTTGTTGTAAGTACTCTCCTTTCAGCTACAATTATCCATGGGTAACTAGACTAAACCTTCTAAGCCATTTCTATAAAAGCCTCTTCCCACAGGGGAAAGATAACATAAAGGAGGCACAGTAACATAAAACCCAAAGTCTTGTTTTATAGTTTAATTAAATTATTGTGGTAAGTAATTATTGGACTGTGGATATACTTAGTATGTGAGATCTTTTCAAATTGTATTGAAAATCGGTGATAATTGCATTACAGTGTGAGTTTTGTTTTATACTAAAACTAAATGATATATTTTAGATTTTTATAAGGTTTCAAATCAATGCTTAAAGTCTTACTATGTGTATATAAGCTTGTTTTTGTAATCTACACATTGATACTTTATACAAAAAATGGTGAGTACTTATTCAGAGGAATTACTGAGTATGTATTTGCTTTAGGATTATTAAAAATTAAACATTTATTTTCTTTCCCTAGTCCAAACCCCTGATACCTCTTCAAAAAGAGACTGATTCAGAGACCCAGAAAATGGTGCTTACTAACTACATGTTCCCTCAGCAGCCAAGGACTGAGGATGGTAGGAATTTAAAAATCTCTTTTCTTTTGGGGTACCTGGGTGGCTCAGTCCAGTGAATGCCTGAGTTTTGATTTCAGCTCAGAACATGATCCAAGGGTAATTGGGGTTGAGCCCCAGGTCGGGCTTTGTGCTGGGCATGAGGCCTGCTTGGGTGTCTTTCTCCCTCTCTCTTCTCTCTCACTCTCTTTCTCTCTCTCTCTCCCCCAGACCCTCTATTCCTCTCTCCAAGTCACGTTCTCTCTCTCTTTAAAAATAAAAAAAAAAAAAGTACTTTTTAAAAAAACAAATATAGGGGCGCCTGGGTGGCTTAGTCGGTTAAGTGTCCGACTTTCGCTTAGGTCATGATCTCGCGGTACGTGGGTTCGAGCCCTGCGTCAGGCTCTGTGCTGACTGCCAGCTCAGAGCCTGGAGCCTGTTTCAGTCTGTGACTCCCTCTCTCTCTGACCCTCCCCTGCTCACGCTGTCTCTCTCTCTGTCTCTCTCCTAGAAGTAAATAAAAAACATTTTAAAAAAATAAAAAAACAAATACAAATCACAGCAAAGGTGTGAGTGAATTTTAAGTCTTAATAGACTTTTACTAGCTTGAAAGTAATTTGGAGAATTGGTCAATAAAGTTCTCTGAAAATGAGAAAATAAGTCAGTATGTCAGGGTTATAGGTAGTTGAATTTGGAGGTACATGTAGGCCATATGCTTCCTTAAATGATTTCTTGAAATTAAACAGTCAACTTCATTTGTTATAGATCTCTCTATTCTTTGCTAAATGTCAGGAGTGCATGTTAAATGTTGTATAATTAGGACTCTTGAAGCAGGAAATGTTTTGTTCACTTCTTTTGTTGTAGACTAAATACTATCCTTGGATCTGCATACCACATAAGGATAATATGTAGAATTCTGCCTAAAATGTTATTTCTAAGTTCTTAGGGTTTTGCCTAGAAATGGGAAAATACCCTTTTCTATTGGCCATACATGTTTTTCACCAGTTTTGGTGTGAAAGCCATTTACTAAGGAGCAAATTGGTTCTAATACATCTTGTTATATGTCTGTGTGATGAAGTTTTGAGTGATGGTGGGGTTTAGAGCTGATGGCCAAGAAAGATTTCTTAAAGACCTCTTTGGTGCAAAAAGGTGATTTTATTAAATCACAAAGACAGGACTCATGGTCAGAAAAAGCTGCACTGGGGCTGTGAGGAGTGACTGATTATATACCCTCAGGTTGGGAACGGGTTACGGACAGTATAAGTCTCTAAGAATTTTGGAGGCAAGGTTTCCAGGACCTCTAGGGGCTAGGTGTTAGGAAAATATCATTTACATTTAGTAAAACCTTACTCACGAGACCTTTCAAATGTGTATGAGGGGCCATATACTGGGAGTATAATTGCCAGCATATACTTGGGGGCTCAAGATAAAGCTGGTTTACAAAGGAGTTTTTAAGTGTGTAAGGAGACTCACAGGATCCCAGGCATCAGGATAATATTAAGCCAAGATTCCCTTTTACCCTAGCAAAGTGTCATCATTGAGGCAGCTGAGCTCTCAGAGGAAGCTCCCTCTGCCTGTTTCATGGACTTGTCAGTGGGCTGTAGGCACTCGGAGAATTCAGTTTTTCATTTGCCTTATTTTCCCACAACACCACGGCAAGCACTTAAATGCCTTTCCTTTGTTCTTGAGCAGCTGGGAGTATCCAAGGAATATCACACATACTCCACCAGGGGCTAGGGAGGGTGCTCACTTGTACTTTGCCCTCAGCTTGCCCTATGCTCCCTCATCATGTGTGTAATGTATACTTTATGTTACACTTAAAAATACAATTTTTATGTGTATATTTTTCTGAAACCAGTGAAAATCTTTATGACTCAAAGTTATTTGTAAATTAACTCTTAACACATAAAAACACTGAAGAAAAAAATCTAAATCGATCATTAATTTTAATTTATAAGCTATACCAGAGGCAAGTTAAATAAATTCTGGAGCTTCAGTTTCCTGATCTTGAAATAATGATAATAGTATCAGTTTTTCAGGGTTTTTGTACAAATGAGAAGCACTGAATGTAAAATGCTTAGTTAGCACTATGACAGAATCACATTGGCTGTTATTATTCTTACATTGTTTTGGCGGTTTTAGCAAATAGTTTTGAAATACTTAAGTAGATGAAAAAGTAAAATTATTTAACGTCTTCCATTATTCGTGATAAATAATTGGAAAATTCATTTATCTATGCTAATTATTTCTTGTTCTTTACAGGAAGGAATAAAAGATTTGCTTTGATAAGTTATTATTTCTTGGGAATATTTAATGAGATTTATTTGGGTAAAGCAAAACTCTTTAGCTTTTGAATTAAATTAAAAGTTAAGACTTACGGGGGTGCCTGGGTGGCTCAGTCGGATAAGCATCTGACTTCGGCTCAGGTCGCAGTCCATAGGTTTGAGTCCTGCATCAGGCTCTGTGCTGACAGTTTGGAGCCTGGAGCCTGCTTCATATTCTGTGTCTCACTCTCTCTCTGTACCTCCCCCACTTGCACTCTGTCTGTCTCTCTCTCAAAAATAAATAAACTTAAAAAAAAAAAAAGGTTAAGACTTAAAAAGGTGTTAGATGTGAATAGTTTACTTTGTTGGGAATCTGTAATTAATTTTTAGGGAATAGGTTTTAGACAGTCAGTGTTGAAGTTTTATTTTATGCAAGTAGTCTATATGGACATTGGAAGTTAATGAGTTCAAGGGCACCTGAGTGGCTCAGTTGGTTAAAGTGTCCAATTTCAGCTCAAGCATGATCTCATGGTTTGTGGTTCAAGCCCCGCGTCGGGCTCTGTGCTGACAGCTCAGAACCTTGAGCATGCTTCAGATTCTGTGTTTCCCTTTCTCTCTCTTCCTCTCCCCTGCTCATGGTCTCTCTCTGTCTCAAAAAAGAATAAACTTTAAAAAAAAAACTTTTTTAAAAGAAGTTAAGTTCAAGGATGCCTGGCTGGCTTAGTCAGTAGAGCATGCAACTCTTGATCGCAGGGTTGTGAGTTTAGGCCCCACATTGGGCATAGAGATTACAAAAAAAAAGAAAAGAAAGAAAGAAATTCAAAATAGATTTACCAACTCTGGTTTATGCCCAATTGTGCATTGTGGTGAATTATAGTGGATGTTTAGATACATCAGTAGGTGTTTTTTTTCTTCGTTTGCCATAGTCACTGGGATTCATGTCTCAATTTTCCATTTCATCTCTGAAGATGATTTCTAGATATTACAAAATAATAAGAGTGAGTCTCTTAATACTGTAAGTAATATTACAGCCAGCCAGCTGCGTAAAATATTCTAATAATTGTTCTTTCATGTGGGAAGATAGAATGCTAATACTTAAGATATTTGTGAGGAAAGGGAAGAATAAATTCTTATTGTAAGAAGAGCCACTAATGTACTTCCTCTATTGCATGGAATAGCAAATTATTTAAGTAGAGGACCATTTAATAACTATTATAGGCTGTGTAAACCATAGGTTTCTGTTGCAGGTGCTTGATGCTGCCTGTTTAGTACAAAAAACAGTCACAATATGTAAATAAATGAACATAGGTGTATTCTAATAAGATTTTATTTATGGACAGAGAAATTTAGATTTCATATAATTTTTATGTATCATGAAAAATTACTTTATGTTTTGGGGTTTTTCCCCCAACATTAAAAAACTAAAAACTATTCTTAGGTTGTAGACTATACAAAAACAGAAAGTGTTCCCCATCTTAAAGGATAGGAATGACAAATGGGGAAAATTTGTTCTTATTTTCATTTTGCTATTTCTACTTCAGAAAAATAATAAAAATTGGTAATTATTAGACATCAGATACAGATACCATTCTGAAGGAAGATTCTCAACAAAATTATTTTTTCCTTGTGAAGAAATCAAGTCTACAAAGGCCATATTTAATCTTAGATATTTTTATTTTATTCATGTGTTATTAGTGCTTTGTCTACATGCTTTTGTCACTACCATATAGAGACCTAAGATGTTTTATTTTTCTTTCATTTTAACACACACACTAAAATAACCAAGCATGATTCCAACAATGAATAAAACTACTCAAAGGCATATATATTTTTATTTGAGTAATGATCTGAACTATTAAATACATAATGTGAGATATTGTTGAAGACCCCTTTCCAGGGAACAACGAGATAAATATCTTCTGTCATAACACTCTTTGTTCCAGTCAGAGAGATTGACACACTGTGGCCCATGGGTCATGTCTGGCCTGCTACCTGTTTTTGTGTGCCCCATAAGCTAAGAATAGTTTTTACAAGTGACTGTTTGCATTACTTTGATGGTAGTCTGTACCAGTTAAGCAAAATGCAACTCCAGAGTAAGACTTACAGTGTTCTCATTAGTAGAACTATAAATAGTACTCAACTATTCGTACATATATCTTAAGTTTGTCAGAAATCTTGTGGAAATTTGATCTCTCTCATAAGTACCTACCATAGTGTCCTAAAATTTGTCTCTTGGCTCACAAAGCTTACCGTATTTATTATCTGACCACTTAACAGAAGTTTGGTGACCACTGCTCAGAATGGTTCTAATCATGGGTATACTCATGCCTTGATCTCTATTATTGTCTTCTGTTTTCATGATTCAGATTTACCTGGCTTCCTATCATTTCTGTCATTTCAATTTATTCCCTTACTGTTTCTTTCTAAAAGCGGTCATAGTTCAGGTAAGAAATTTATTTCTGATACGAAGAGTAGAAGTAGCAAAATAAAATCTTGCTACTTTGAATTTTTTATTTGAGAGATGTGTTTTAGAATGGAAGAGTCTTAAAAGGATAAGTTTAAGATTAATAATGCTTAAGTCCTTGTAGAGTTAACATGTTTCTTAAAGTATTTGAATACAGTACTGTACCATATTGCACTTACAATACCAAATCAGAAACTACGTTCACATGGCCAAGTGTGTGAATTTCTTTTCAAAGACAGGAAAAGCTTTTCCCTTCATGACTTTGCCTCAAAGAAATAAACAAGTCAGAAAATACAGTGTTCTTGGCTTGGAGTTTTATATACTTTAAGAGGAGTAGATGCTTTGTTCACATTTAATTCATTCACTTTTTATTGAGCACCTGTGTTAGATCTACACAGTGCATTAAATCTAAATATTTAAAAATAAAACTCCATGCTTTCAAGAAGCTCATGTTTTGGGGTGCCTGGCTGGCTCAGTTAGTAGAGCATGCAACTCTTGATCTCAGGGTTGTGAGGTCAAGCTCCATATTGGGTATACAGATTACTTAAAAATAAAATCTTAAAAAAAAATGAAGCTCATGTTGTGGAGAGGGATAATAATGGGTAAATTTGAAAGGGAAGGCTTGGTATTTTGGGCCTACTTAGAGGAATAGTTGTTGAATGGGAAGTATGCATCCATATAACAGTTTGTAACTAGGGAAAGCTGATTGTTGCCAGTGTGGGGGCAGTTATCAGTCTGAGGCTTTTGATCACTTTTCTTTACTCAGTGAACTCAAAACAAAAATTGCCTCTGGAGGTTGAGGGAAGGGACTTTAAGATAAGTGACTTGTAGTGGGAGAAAAGACCCAACTAGAAATAAATAGAAGGATTCCTGGGCAGCACTGAAGATGAAGCACAGATGAGGGGATACCATAAATTTGTAATGGTTCTAAACAATAAGGTGATGTCTCTCTTCTCCGGGGGAAGTCAGCAGTCCCACATGAAGAAGGTAATGCAAATACCACATTATGGGTTTTGTTGAATAGGTATAACATAAGGAAAAGGGGCAAGAAATGTGAGTGGTTAAAATAGTATATTATGAAATCTAAGGTGAATAGAAAAGAAAGTAAAACCTTGAGTGGTTTCATAGGGAGAATAAGAAATGAGAATAAGGAACTCAAAGTTTACGAACAATAATAGAGAAGTGAATGATTTGAAAGGACAAGTGCATAGTGGTCAGGAGGAGGAAGAGTTTTACAGAAGCCTAGGTCTTGAGTGTGACCATGGTTAGGAAACACATTGGTGAAATGCAGATGGACGTTGGAATTGAGGAACTATGAAATTTTAGTTTTGGTGTTAGGGGGATGGTCTTCACACATTGTTAATCATTCAGGGTATTGACAGGTTTTAAGTGGAGAGAAAGACTGTAGGCAAACACTGGAATCTTCAATGAATATGCCAGGTGATCAGTCTTAGTAGCATCTAAAATACAGAGAAAGTTGTAGTATCACCTGATACCCTGAAACTCAAAAGATGTGAGTTTTATACTAAAGGGTAGAAAGTGTAGGTGACCAGAAGTTGAGAAGAATGAAAGGCATGGTGAAAGTTACTTATCTTGGGTTTCTAAGAGTTCTAGTGTAAGATTGCTTTGGCATGATGTAAAAACCGTTAAGAGATTTCTGACCTAGGCTGGTAATTGATATTACTGCCTGGAAGTAGGTTGTTGCAAACTGCTTGGGTTGGTTTGCCTTTTCAAGTCTACCACAGAAATCTGTAGATATTCCTAGGATTTGAATCACAGTCCACAAACAAACAAAAAAAAAAAAACAAACTTTCTAATTCATTAGCTATTAAGCGGTGCCACAAAGTAATAAAAGAAAAAAATTCTCAAACCAAGTAATGAAAACAAGGAAAACCTGAGGACAGAAACTCGATTCCAGTTGTTCATATTTGGTTTTGTGGTATTTAGTTTGGATATGAAATTAAAGTAAGGTAAGAAACCCAAAATAAGGAATAAAAATTAATGGTGATTATGCTATTTAGGAAAATATTCATACTGACCACATATGGGTAGTCCAGGAATTTCATTTTTTTCTATTAGCTAATTTTAGGTCCCTTTTAAGTCCTTCTGTTTTGAGTAGGTATAGTCATTTTTAATTGACAGAAAACAGTCTGTGATTTGATCTTGTATTGCACAAACTTCTGTATAGTGATATAGACAAATGGATTAATTCTTAAGTCTTGGGTCTTTTTTAGTTGTCTGATTGAAAAACTGCAATAGCTATTAAATCTTTACCTTTAATATAATAGTATATTGCATAGGAGGGTATAGAGTGTTGAGTTTATATTGGATTTTTAATTTTCCTAGCATTTTGGTATAGAAAATATCTTGTAAGCACTTTACTTAGGAAGGCCATATAAAGTATAATGTTTAATGCAAAGATATAATTACAAGGCATCAGGATAATCTTTTTTAGCTCAAAATAATTCACTTTGTCTTCACCTTCTGGTCCCCCATACGTAATGAACAATATTGGAATTGGAAAGATTATACTGAATGCAAAAACTTGGATGAAATAATTTATAAATACCATATGGTATATGTGTCGCTGAAGTGAGCACTATTTCCATGCTGCTTTTTGTAGGGAACTGCACAAAAATCACCTATCTACCATGTTGTAATTGTTAGATTCTTATCAGGAACCCTTCTAGTAACAAGACAAGTTACCTTTAAGGAAGAAAAGATTCGTGATTAATATTGTAAAGAAATACTAGAATCACAGCCTACGTCTTAATGTAGCATTAATGCTGCTGGCACTGACCAGTCTTAACTTAGTGAATATAACTCATAAAGAAAATTATGAACAAGTAATAATTATAGTAGGATATAGTGGACTTTTTTGTTTTTTGTTTCTCTCTAGTTATGTTCATATCAGATAATGAAAGTTTTAATCCTTCATTGTGGGAGGAACAGAGGAAACAGCGGGCTCAAGTAGCATTTGATTGTGATGAAGACAAAGATGAAAGGGAAGCACCTCCCCGGGTAAGTCCTGAAGACAAAAACGTGATTGTTCTTCCCTCTTCCCTTTCTTTAATGATTTATTTACTTATATCCTAGAGATAAAGAATTCTGTTATGAACATTTTTTTCTTTATCACATTGAGTGTGTTGCAATGACAGAAGTAGTAAATAATACATTTGTAAGTTACTCGTAGATGTAATTATTTTTCCCTTATATAAACTAGCTGAATCCCAGAAAATGACATCAGACTGACTTTGGAAGTACTTGGTTCCTGGCATATAAGATAGTAGGTAATTATAGGAGTTTTATATGTGTTTGGATAAATACTGGAAAACATAACTGTTTGAAAGCCTAACAATGGTATTGGCAATATCCACACCGTAAATCTTAAAATGGAATACACTTAAGTCTGATATTAAAAAAAAAGCTTTCAAAACATTAGTTAAATCTGTAATTGTAAATTCTTTTACTATTGATAAAACCATGCTTTTATTGTGTCTAAAATGCTTTCAATGGCCTATCCTCTGTTCTTAAAGTTACCCCAGGAGTCAGGTAACCAATGTAATTAAGGTGCATTGTAGATTAAATTTTGAGCTTGATGTTAGAAATATTTATCCATATTTCAAATTTCATTTCTTTTATTTCTCTAGGAGGGAAATTTAAAGAGATATCCAACACCATATCCAGATGAGCTTAAGAATATGGTCAAAACTGTTCAAACCATTGTACATAGATTAAAAGATGAGGAGACCTATGAAGATTCTGGAAAAGATTTGAAACCTCATGAAGATCAACAAGTTGTAAATAATGATGTGGGTGTGAAGGTTAGAAAACTCAACTTAAATCTTTGTTTTGTTTTGTTTTGTTTTGTTTTGAGAGAGAGAACATGAGCAGGGGAGAGGGGAAGAAGGAGAGAGAAAGAATCTTCAACAGACTCCACGCTCAGCTCAGCACCGAGCCTGATATGAGGCTTGATCCCACAACCCCAGGATCATGACCTGAGCTGAAGTCAAGAGCCTGACGCTTGACTGACTGAGCCACCCAGGCACCCCAGAAAACTCATTTTAAAAGAATTGACTAGGGGTTCCTGGGTGGCTCATTCAGTTCAGCATCCGACTCTTGATTTCTGCTCATCGTCTCAGAATGTGGGTTTGAGCCCCACATCGGGCTTTACACTGACATCTCAGAGCCTGCATGGGATTCTCTCTCTTCCTCTCCCTCTGCCCCTCCCCTGCTCTCATTCTCTCTCTCCCTCTCTCTCTTTTTTTTTCTCTCAAAATAAATAAACTTATTAAGAAATAAAAAATAAAAGAATTGACTAAAACTTCAAGCACTTTAAAACTTTATAATAATTGATACAGTGGTCTTTTTTGTATAAACTATAATGTCCTTCCAGATTTAGGCTGTTCCCAGCAGCTATTTGCAGTAAAAGCTGGAATAATCAGCAAACTCTCTAATTGCTATTCTCACCACTTCAGTATAGTTATAGGCTTTCCAGATGGGCAGAATAGCATCAGCATAGCTTTTAAAAAATCTTGTCTGAATAAAAATAAGATAATGAATATCCTTAAATTTATTGTTATGGAAGTACTTTCTTCCCATGAGAACATTGATCCACCCTACCCAATTCTAATTTTAAATGTAATTGCTATGACAGACCATGGGACTTTCCTTGGGATGTTTCAGGAACCTACACAAATCCTCTAAGTGTGTGTTCCTTTAATGAGCTTCTTTCCCACATTATATCACAGAAACAGAAGTTGTATCAGGTCACTGGAGTTGCTATACATCCCACATTCAGCAGAAAACAATCTAACCATCCTGATTTTGAGCTTGCTGAGTGAGCTAAGTGACTCACTCTTGAACACCAGCTTTGTTTGCAATCTATGGGATGAAATGTAGCCTCAGCTAAATTGTAAAGTTTAATGTGGTTCATGAACCTTTAGGGTCTACCTGCTCCCCAAATGCGCATTTTATCTGTGAGTGCTACAGATTTCCGTGTTTAAAGTTTCCTTGATTTATTCAGAATAGGAAGATGTGAAAATACTTGTTTTTTAGTAATCTCAACACCCAGTGTGGGTCTCGCACCCACAACCCCGAGATAAACAGTCACACCCTCTTCCTACTTAGCCAGCCAGGTGCCTCTACTTTTAAAGTCTAATCTGAACTGTAGTACAAAAATAGATACAAAGCTTTAAGAAATATGCATTCTTTATCTTTTCTTTTACTTAGACTTCAGAAAGTACCACTCCAGTGAGAATCAAAGCTGATGAAAGAGAAAAGCATATGATAGGAAACTCTCTACAGAAGACAAGTGAATCTGAGGCTGAGATTAGTCCTGGAAGTCTACCCGTGACTGCAAACGTGAAAGCTTCTGAGACCTTGAAGCATATTGTTAATCATGATGATGTTTTTGAGGTACAGCTTTATGATTATTCTCTGAAACAATTGTTAACAGCTGTAAGACTTTAGTATTTCATTGTTGCTAACTAAAGATAGGAAAAAAACTGATACTGGAAATAGAAAGCATACTAACTCATTTGCCATTAACAAATCTCATGATATTTGCTATAGTATCCTTTATTTATCACTTTGAATTTAAAATTTTATACCTGCATTGCACTCAAAAGTTTACTTTGTAAATTAGATTGTGGTGGTTCTCTTCTAATTCTTTAAAATATATAATAGCTGGGGTGCCTGGGTGGCTCAGTCAGTTGGGCGTCCGACTTGGGCTTAAGTCATGATCTCACGGCTCGTGGGTTCGAGCCCCATGTTGGGCTCTGTGCTGGCAGCTAGCTCAGAGCCTGGAGGCTGCTTCAGATTCTGTATCTTCCTCTCTCTCTCTGACCCTCCCCTGCTCACGCTGTCTCTCTCTCTGTCTCTCAGAAATAAAACATTTAAATAAATAAATAGATAAAATACATAATAGCAATTGCTTAACAATGAAAAGATGAAAAGGTTGCCATTTGGTACGTTTAAATTATTTCGCTTGTTTAAGCATTTATCATTGATTGTGAAGTATTTTTTTTCTTGAATGTCTGAGATTTTTTTAATTTCAGTATAGTTATCATACAGTGTTATATTAGCTTAAGGTGTACAATTTTATTTATTTATTTTTTTAATAAGAGGGACCCAGACACCTGCGTGGCTCAGTCAGTTGGGTGTCCAACTCTTGATTTTGGCTCAGGTCATGATCTCACAGTTTATGAGTTCAAGCTTCACATCTGGCTGTGTGCCAGAGCCTGCTTGGGATTCTCTCTCTCCCACTCTCTCTGCCCCTCCGCCTGCTTGCACGCTCTCTCTCTCTCTCAAATAAACATTTAAAAAAGATAAAAGTGACTAATATAAAAAAATAAGGTGTACAATATAGTGATTTAACACTTCGATACAGTATCTGGTGCTCACTATAACAAGTACTCTACTTAATTCCCATCACCTCTTTCACTCATCCCCCCACTGACTTCCCTTCTGGTGACTGTCACTTTGTTTTCTGTAGTTGAGAGTCTGATTCTTAGTTTGTCTGGATTTTTTTCCTTTTGTTTATTTCTTTTTTTTTTTTAATGTTTTATTTATTTCTGAGAAAGATAGAGACAACGTGAGCAGGGGAGGGTCAGAGAGAGAGAGGAAGATACAGAATCCGAAGCAGGCTCCAGGCTCCAAGCTAGCTGTCAGCACAGAGCCGATGCAGGGATTGAACCCACGAACCGTGAGATTATGACCTGAGCCAAAGTCAGATGCTTAACTGACTGAGCCACCCAGGCACCCCATCCTTTGGTTTACTTCTTAAATTCCATTTGTGAGTGATATCATATGGTATTTGTCTCTCTCTAACTTATTTCGCTTAGCATTAATACTCTCCAGGTCCATCCATGTTGCAAACTGCAAGGCGTCTTTCTTTTTTCTGGCTGACTAATACTCTGTTGTATGTTGTATGTATATTCATTCATCTATCTCCAGACACTTGGGCTGCTTCCATATTTTGGCTCTCATAAATAATTCGGTAAACATAGGGGTACATGTTTCTTTGCAAATTAGTGTTCTCATATTTGGGTGAATACCCAGTAATTAAATTACTGGATCATATAGTAATTTTATTTTTAATTTTTGCGGGGAACTTCCATATTGTTCTCCACAGTGAGTGTATCAGTTTGCCTTCCCACAAGCAGTGCAAGAGGGTTCCTCTTTCTCCACATCCTCACCAACAATTGTTTCTTGCTTTTGATTTTAGCCTTTCTAACAGGTGTGAAGTGAGATTTCATTGTGGTTTTGATTTTCATTTCCCTGATGAAGAGTGATGTTGAGCATCATGTGTCTATTGGCCATCTGTATGACTTTTTTGGAGAAATGTCTGTTCATGTCTTCTGCCCATTTTTTAATTGGATTATTTGGAGTTTTTTGGTGTTGAGTTGTATACTTTTTTTATATATTTTGGATACCAACCCTTTATCAGATGTGTCATTTGCAAATATCTTCTTCCATTCAGTAGGTTGTCTTTTAGATTTATTGTTTGCCTTGCAGAAGATTTTGTTTTGATGTAGTCCCAATGGTTTGTTTTTGCTTTTGTTTCTCTTGCCTCTGGAGACATTATCTAGAGAAATACTGCCATGGCCAACATCAGAGAAATTACTGCCTCTGCTCTCTTCTGAGATTTCTCACATTTAGGTCCTTAATCATTTTTTAGTTTATTTCTGTATGGTTTTAAGGAAGTGGTCCTGTGTCATTGTTTTGCGTGTTAAAGTCCACTTTTCCCAATACCATTTGTTGAAGAGACATTCTTTTTCCCATTAGATATCCTTTCTTGTTTTGTTGAAGACTACTTGATCACATTGCTGGGCTCTATTCTCTTCCATTGGTCTATGTTTCTGTTTTTGTGCCAGTATCATACTGTTTTGATTACTGCAGCTTTGTGGTATATCTTGAAATCTGGGATTGTTACCCCTCTAGTTTTGTTCCTCTTTATTTTGTTTTGTTTGTTTTGTTTTAAGTGGGCCTTTAAGTAGGCCTACTGTGGGGCTTGAATTCCCAACCCTGAGATCAAGAGTCATACACTCTTATCACCTGAGTCAGCCAGGTGCCCCCCCCTTATTCTTTTTCAAGATCGCTTTGGCTCTTTGGGGTCTTTGGGGGTTCCATACAAATTTTAGGATTATTTGTTCTACTTCTTTGTAAACTGCGGTAAATATTTTGATATTGGTTACATAAAACCTATAGACCTACTTTGGGTAGTGTGAACATTTTAACAATATTTGTCCTTCTAGTCCATGAGCATGGAATATCTTTCCATTTGTTTGTGTCAATTTCTTTCAACAGTGTTTTGCAGTTTTCAGAGTTAACCTCCTTGCTTAAGTTTATTCCTGGGTATTTTATTATTTTTGGAGCAGTTCTAAATGGATTGTTTTCTTAATTTCTCTTTCTACTTCATTTTTAGTATGTAGAAATGCAACAGATTTCTGTATTTTGATTTTATATCCTATGACTTTCTGAATTCATTTTATCAGTTCTAGTAGTTTTTTGGTGGCGTCTGAGACTTGAAAGAGTGTCTTCTAGTGGACCAATAAAAGCTGTAACTTGTTTTTAATGTTTTATTTATTTTTTGAGAGAGAGACAGCGTGAGCAGGGTAGGGTCAGAGAGAGAGGAAGACACAGTCTCTGAAGACAGGCTCCAGGCTCTGAGCTGTCAGCACAGAGCCCCGAAGCGGGGCTCGAATCCACAAACCATGAGATCATGACCTGAGCCGAAGTCGGATGCTTAACTGACTGAACCACCCAGGCGCCCCAGAAGCTGTAACTTTTTTTAACAGCTTTATTGAGGTATAACTCACATACTATATAATTCACCCATTTAAATACAGGGTACAGTTCAGTAGCTCTTGGTATACTAGATGTTGCCTGTTTTTCTCTGCATTACTTGTAGAACATTTTTGTTACTCCAGACAGAAATCTAGTACTTGTTAGCTGTCTCGCCACAACTTCTCTGTCCCCCTGAGTCCTAGACTTCTTATCTACTTTATCTGCCTCTGTAGATTTGGCCATTATTGGCATTTTATATTAATGTAATCATATGATAGGTGGTCTTTTCTTTAACTTAGCATTTTGTCTTTTAGATTATCCATATTATAGCACGTTTCAATACTTTTTTATTGTATCAGTTCCTTTTTTTATGTATCAGTTCACTTTTATGTTAGTAATACTATTGTAATTGTTAACAGTGGATATTTCGGTTATTTCCACATTTTGGCAATAGTGGATAAAGCTATTGTGAATATTTGTGTACAAATTTTTGTGCCAGTATATATTTTCTTTTTTGTTGGATATAAACGTAAGAGTAGAATTGTTGAATCATATGGTTACTCTGTGTTTACCTATGTGAGAAACTGCCAGTTTTCCAAAAGTGGCTACACCTTTTTTTGCATTCCCCTCATATACTGGTGGAGGTCATGTAAGATGGTTAAGCTCTAACTTTACAAAATGAAACTCTGGAGGATTTTTGATTTATAGCTACATTGTCCACTATGTATCCACTAGATATAAGTGGCTATTTAAATTTAAGTAAATAAAGTTAAGAACTTTGCTTCCTAGATTTACTAGCCTACATTTAAAATGGTCATTAGCCACAGGTCTAGCTAGTTAGTGGTTACCAAGTTGAATTGCACAGATAGAGCAGTTTTGTCATAGAAAGTTATGTTGGAGAACAGTACAGAAATAGGGATAATGTGAGTGTATAATTAGAGCGTCTTTATTGCTGAAAGTTTAAATGCATTCAAAGCACTCATCTGTCTTCAGGTTATCCTTCAAGCTAGTATTTACTATAAGAAAGAAACCTCATGGTTTATGAAGGTACTTTTAATGGATCACAGCTATCAGTACTCTTACTTTATACATTCAACTTAATATAACATAGTCTTTGAAAAGGTTACAAGGTTTGTCCCAGTGTACTTAATATAACTTCATTTAGTATAATTTAGTGTAAGGCATTGTGTTTGGAGCTAGGGTGGCAGAATGGATAAATGGGTATATGGAATATAATTAGGGTTAGACGATGCTGAGTGTGTAAGAAAAATACTAAGTGATAAAAATATTAAGTGCTACGTAAATTTAGAAAAGAGATACTTTCTGCCTAGGAACAACCGAGAATGCTTTAGGGTAAAGGAGGCATTTAACCTATTCCTTAGAATAGTTCATCTAGCAGAAATAGGAGAACTGAATAAAGTAGGAAAGGAATAATGGTAGCATAAGAGTGGTGTTTGAGAAATATAGAAAAAAAACATGTTCCATCTAGCTGAGTATATCAGGGTGGTAGAATGAAACAAGGTTAGTAGAGTAGATTGGCTCCTGATGATGGGGTTCATGAAAGCTGTGCCACGAAGTTTGGATTTGGTGTTGTGCAGTCTTTGAGGAGCCATGAAGGCCTTTTAGAAGAGCATTACTTGTGACAGAGCTATGTATTAGGGTTATCTGGTAACAGCTACTGTATTCTCCCAAGTTTGAATAATAATAGACAATGTGGACTGGAACTTAGTTGTCCAAATGTAAGAGATTTAGTATGGAAATATTCCTGACTGTAAGAAATGGAGAAGACGGAACAGTCACATAACCAAGTTTGAAAGGGTGATGATGCCATTAACTAAAGTGGGATGTTAAGAGAACAAACAAGCTAGAAGGTCTAGTTTGTTTTTGGATTTGTGGAATCTAAATACTTAACAGGACCATCCATTAGACATATTCAGTAGGTAATTGGAAATGTGTATCTTTAGCTCAGAAGAGAAACGAAAGCTGGATTATAAACTGGAGAATTATCTACATTAAACATAATCATTGAAGAAAATACAACCTCCAAGGGGAAAGAGTAAGAAAGGCAAAAAGAAATGCGAACTGCAGGAAGATTAATTGATGTGAGCACAAGAGGCAGAAAGGTGGAAAGACATTTAGGAGACTGCAGCTCCAGACACCCAGATGTAGTGTAATTCATAAAGGAGGAAGTCTGCTCAGCAGTTCAAAGTACCGCACATGTCAAAGATTAGGACAGAACATTTGCCCTTCTTCTGTTCTCTCATTTTTTGCATTCATTTTATCATTAGGTCCTGTTAATTTCAAATTTTCTTTCAAATTACCTCTTTATTAGCTGTCATCACTACTATTTTCTTTAGGACTGTTAGGATAGCTAGATCTCTTTCTGCCAGTTTCTTTCTCTTCCCATACATTCTTAATACCAGAGTTACCATTTTATTTATTTTTAAAATGTTTATGTATTTTTGAGAGAGCATGAGTGGGGGAGGGGCAGAGAGCGAGGGAGACACAGAATCTGAAGCAGGCTCCAGGCTGAACTGTCAGCACAGAGCCCGACACGGGGCTTGAACCCACGAACTATGAGCGCATGACCTGAGCCGAAGTTGGACACTCAACTGAGCCACCCAGGTGTCCCCAGAGTTACCATTTTAAAAGATAATCTCAAAAAAGAAAAAATAATAAGAACAAATAAAAGATAATCTCATGTTGAGAGTGCCTGGCTTGGCACCTTTCAGTAATGACCAACATGTAATTGAGTCCTTACTCAGCACATACCCTTTCCCTATTCACTCCAACGTAACTTTTCTGTCTCTCCTGCCAGTTATCTGAGCTCCAACTACATGGAGTTGACATGCTCTACATACCTTCTCTTATTTCTATGCTTTCATCTGTTCAGATTGTCATTCTTCTCTTTTCCCCCCCTTCACTTCTCTTACTTCCACTTTTACTTTCTCTCACTATTCTAGTTAGAAGTCTCTTTCCATTTTAATACAGTTCTGAATGGGGTTTGGCAAACTATGGCCTGTGGTCCATATCTGGCCCACTGCCTGTCTTTATATGGCTTGCAAGCTAAGAACAGCTTTTACATTATTAAATGGTTGAATAAAGATCAAAAGAAGAAGACTTCACAACATGAAAACTTAGATGAAATTCAGTTTTTCTGGCATAGCCATAGTCATTTGTTTACATGTTGTGTGTGGCAAAGTTGTGCCACAGTGACAGAGTTGGGTAGATGAACAGGGACCTTAGGGCCTTTGAAGTGTAACATATTTATGATCTGGCGTTTTTACTGAAATAGTTTGCTGACCCTGGTCCATGTCTTTATCATGTCACTTATGAGTACCTAAAAGTCTTAGTGTTTATAACAGAACAATTTTTAAGACTTTTTATTTATTTTCATCATATTATTTATCTTCATCATTAACTAAGAATAACTTAACATGCAGAGATTTGTTTTTATACAGAGTATGTGTGGCATTAAAATTTTTGCATAAATATTCGTTCACTACCAGGTCCTCCCCGCTACCTGCACCCCCTTTCACTTAATAGCCCTCAATGGCAGATAATCTGGGACAGTTGCCAAATATTAGAGAAAAATTCATGGAGATAAATAAAAAATTCTATCTTCAAATTGGGCACAAATTGCCATTAATTCATTTTAATAGAAGAATACCTCAGTCCTTCCGATTCCTTGGAACCTGATAATCTTAGAATAAATTTGAAAATTAGGAAGAGTTTTTTTTTTTTGGAGCACCTTCACTAAACTGAGTTTTTCTAAGACAGAGATTGTGTTTTATTCATTTTTGTATTTGTAGCACTTGACATAGTACCAGCACATAGCAACCATTAATACGCTTGAATTAAGGCCTACCACTGAAAATTATCCCATAGTCACTTTGACATACTGTTAATAAATGCTATAATTTTATTGCCATGTCTTGAAAAATCATATACTGGTTTTAGTCAACATTACCATAAAAATGTCTCATCCATGTTCTAATAAATATTCTTTTCTCTTTGAAGTTCTTATGAGTTAATATGTGTTCATTTAAAGAAACCGAAATTTGGGGCACCTGGGTGCCTCAGTCGGCTAAGCATCTGACTTCGGCTCAGGTCATGATCTTGCGGTTCGTGGGTTCGAGTCCCACATCAGGCTCTGTGCTTACAGCTAGCCTGGAGCCTGCTTCTGATCCTGTGTCTCCCTCTCTCTGACCCTCCCCTGCTCACGCTGCCTTTCTCTCTCTCTTAGAAATAAATAAAACATTAAACAAAAAAGAAACTAAATTTTATTTAAATATTTTCTTTCTTTTTTCTTTACATTAGGAATCTGAAGAACTTTCTTCTGATGAAGAGATGAAAATGGCAGAGATGAGACCGCCATTAATTGAAAGCTCTATTAACCAGCCAAAAGTTGTAGCTCTTAGTAATAACAAAAAAGGTTAGATATTCAAAGCACTAAGAATAGAAATGAGCTGAATTTCTCAAATTTATAAATTTTTTTGAAATAAATTTCACTAAATGTCATTATGTTATTTAAACACTTTTTAGAAACAATTTTTAAAACATGCATTTCTAAAAGGTCTCTTCCTTATCTCTCTTGTTTTTAAAGAAAAATCTTGTTAGATATTTTCTCTTCCCTCATACATGTTTACTTATAAGGTCATGGGCTTTACAGGCACACAAGCCTTGATTATGATTTCATTTCTACCACTTATTTTGCTATGTAATCCTTGAGCTACTTAATTTTATTCATATGAACTTACCTGACTTGACATGCATACAGTGAGGCTAATGAAGGAGTTTGTGAGTATCAAATGTATTAGATTATTCAATGTACTCAGATCTAGCATAGTACCTGATGTAGAAGAGATGCTTATTGTTATTTTATCTGTCTGAGAATTCTTTTTCAAACCATCCCCACACCCTAGCCATTTTTCATATAATACAGAATCTCAGGCTCTTCTTAGAAATGAAAGGAAATTTGAAGGATATCTATCCCTTCCTTTCATCCTTCCCTCACTTCTCCCCATAAGTGCCTGACCTGGTCTATAGTATCTCCACCAAATATTCATCTAGTCTTTGCTTTTATGGCATTAATGAAACTTACTTTCCAGGTAGCCCTTAGATAGTTTAGGTTTCATGATAATAGTGGTACTGATATTTGAGTACTTAACTAGTTACTGCTTATTACTATGCTGAATATTTTACATATTACTATCTAACTGTCACGAGGTAGAAGAAGAGGATTATATCTAGGAAAGAACTCACCTACCATCTTGTTTAACGATGTTTTAAAAATTAAAAATCTAGCGCCCACATATCTTAAAATCGAAGATCCTGAGCCCCACCTACTATTACTGCCAACTATAAACACAAATTCAGACCAATTGAATTGTTCTCCTAAAATACTTGGAGCAGGAAAAATATCTTTAATTCATACAGTCTCCTGTGACTGTGCCTATATATACTGTTTCCGTGATTTGGGTAGAATTGCATTAGTTAAAAACAGCCTGTAGGGTTGTAAAAATACTGTTAACTATCTTTTTTTTGTTTTATTATTAAGTAAGCTCTGTGCCCAACTTGGGGCTTAAAGTCATGACCCTGAGATCCAGAGTTGCACGCTCCACCACCTGGACCAGCTAGGCACCCAAGTTATTATCTTTTCATTATTACTTTAAAAAATACTTTTTAATAGTACCTGCCTATAATTGAATATTAATATTATCTACTTCTGATTATATAAAAAACAAACGCCATTTCATATATTGATAGTTTATTTTTCATATCCAGTTATTTAAAATGGTTGAAAAACAGGAAAACAGAGCTCACCTTGTGAAAACTCCTTTATTGGAATTTTTTTTTAAATTGTATTGCTCATTTTTATTTTCATAAAAGATGAAAACAATTATATACGTGTATGAAATAATTTTTTCCCTGGATAAATTTACGTAGACTGTGAACTGCCTGTTTATTCTTTATTATTGTGACTTTTTAAAGTCGTGAATGAGGGGGCACCTGGCCGGTTTAGTCGATAGAACATGCAACTCTTGATCTCTGAGTCATGGGTTCAAGGCTCATGTTGGGCATAGAGCCTACTTTCAAAAGATTAACTGTAACTGAGTGGAAGAGCCATAGTCACTGAAACTAATTGATGGCCTTAAAAAAACATTGTGTAATATCATCTTGGTAGTAGTAAAAACTAAATCAAAATCTGGGTAGCTTTAACATAGGTTATATTTGTCAAAAACTAAAGGTATCACAAATTTTAAGTTTTTTAATCTTTGTGTGTATTAAGGCTGAATTTTGAGAAGTGGCCTTGGTTATCTTTTTATCTGTATAAATTTTTATATATTTGAACCAGAACAATATAAATGCCATTTGTCATCACGTCAAAGTATTAAACACAAATTCTTAGTGACTTTATCAACGACTTAACTTTTTTTGTTTCAGATGATACAAAGGATACAGATTCTTTATCAGATGAAGTTACACACAATAGCAATCAGAATAACAGCAACTGTTCTTCTCCATCTCGGATGTCCGATTCAGTTTCTCTTAATACTGATAGTAGTCAAGATACCTCACTCTGCTCTCCAATGAAACAAACCCATATTGGTATTAATTCCAAAATCAGGTTTGTGAACATCTTAACAGAATAATTTATTTGTACAATAGAGATAATAAGGCAAATAAATATATAGACTAAAACAAAAGATTTCACAAATTAATATTATAGAAGTCGTTCAGATAGTATATGATTTCTTCCCCATTTTACTACTTAGCTTTTCTACATTTCCATTTTAAATTAGTTTTTAATTTAAAAGAAGGAAAGAAGAGGGGTGCCTGGCTGGCTTAGTTCCAACAGCTTGTGACTCTTGATCTCAGCGTTGTGGGTTCAAGCCTCAGAGTGGGTGTAGGGATTACTAAAAAATAAATAAATAAATAAACTTTAAAAAAATAAATGGGGAAGAAAAGATTTAAAATATTCTAATTCTCTTCATAAAAAAGTTGAACACTTTTACAGTATTTGCAGGTATTATAACATAAACAGCTTGTTTGGAGTTACTCAAGTTGAAATAGGTATTTTTTAGATACTCATTTTGGGGGAGTGTCATTAAAGGACATTCAGTACTGTTAATTACTTCTGTATCTTTGACTTAGACTTAACTTTGTAGGTCAGACTGTCTAAAACAAGACTTAATTCCTATAGGCTGAAATTAGCTGAAGTTTAAAACAGTTGTTATTTGGGCTCTTAATATATTTGGCTATCAAAATAAGACTGTTGTTTTACCTTCATGTTTTATCAGCTAGGTGCTTATTAGAAAGATTTGGGTTTCTACTGAACCCAAAGCTTATTGTGTGAATATTGTTAACTACTGTTTAGAGGCAAATGCTTCCTAAGTTCCAGGCATAGTTAAGTCAAATTTTATATGTATTGATTTGAATTATTATGAAAGGAAAATGAATTTTATGTCTCAAAATGAGTTTAACTATTACATAGTGTAATTGTGATTGTTTATATCTATTTTCTGAATTTGAGGCTAGGACTTAGTGTGGTAAAGTAATAATTTTTATAACCTCTAAAATATTAACATACTGAGAAATTTCTTGAATAATAAAATGTTACTGATATTTGTTGGGAATTAGTTGAGTATTTTATAAATTATGTTTTTTATATAATGATATAAAGGCTAAAAAAGGGGTATATCCACATCTTTCTTTGTTGTATTTCTAAATATATGGTCTGTTACCTAATGGGAGGATCAGTACTAAGGAATATTTGTTGAAACATAACATATTTGTGTGAAATAGAAGTAGGTTTATTTATTTCCACCCAGTAGAAATAAAATGTTTTCTATAATTCTGGAAGAGCACATTTATAAATATTTGTGAAATATAATGAAGTCATTTAGAAGTCATTAGATCTAGTTTTGCTTTTCATCTTCACATTATTTTTTGAATGTTGCATTGTTTAATTTTTTTAAATCAACATACAGTAAAACTGACAACTTTTTGTTGAGTTCTATAAGTTTTTTTAGTATTGTTGACTTTCTTTACATTTTGTAGATCTTTGAGTAATTGTTTAGTTCTTAACTTTTATAATTTATATATTTGAATCTAATAAATACTTAGTTAATTATTAATTACAGTTAATAATAATTCATTAACTGTGGTTAATAATGTAAGGTTTCAGAATTTGTAAAAATGGTTTGTGCTCTTCACTCAATTCAAGTTATTGGCTTTCCATGTATCTACCCATCTTTCAAGCATTTCATGGGTTTAGCACATTCGTGGAAAGGTGCCTAAGTCCATTTTTCTTCACTGTTTAGCCTTATTAATCTATATTGTGACAAAGTGGTGATATTGATTATCTGTGAATTTTAATGTTTTACTTGTCTCCATTTAATGTAAATCTACATTACTTGATTATTCAATAATGTTTTAAAATAACATACTTGCTAATAAATGACTTTTGTCTTTGACTCCCATCAGCTCTTTTAACCTTGTGTAGCTACACATTAATTAGTTATTAAAATTTTATGTTACCAAGAAACTGGACTTTATGATGCTTATGATAAAATTATCTTTGTTTTAGGCAAGAAGATGAAAATTTTAACAGCCTTTTACAAAATGGAGATATTTTAAATCATTCAACAGAAGAAAAATACCAGGTTCATGATAAAAAGGATTTTAACTTACCTGAATATGATTTGAATATTGAAGAGCGATTAGTTCTTATTGAGAAAGGTGTTGACTCAACAGCCACGTCTGATGAATCTCACAAATTAGACCATATCAATATGAATCTTAATAAACTTGTAACTAATGATACATTTCAACCAGAAATAGTGGAAAGATCCAAGGCACAAGATATAGTGCTTGGAACGGACTTTTTAAGCATTAATGCTAAAGGAGAAGCTGAGCACTTGGAAAATGGAAATAAGTATCCTAATCTGGAATGTGTAAATAAGGCAAATGGACACTCTGAGGAAACTCCACAGTCCCCTAGGAGGACAGAACCGCAAGACACCGAGTCTTCTGTTGATATGGGTATTTCCAAAAGCACTGAAGATCTTTCCCCCCAGAGAAGTGGGCCAGTTGGATCTGTTGTGAAATCTCATAGTATAACTAATATGGAGACTGGAGGACTAAAAATTTACGACATTCTTAGTGATAATGGACCACAGCAGCCAAGTACAACAGTTAAAGTAGCATCTACTGTTGATGGAAAAAATATTGTTAGGAGCAAGTCTGCTACACTTTTGTATGATCAACCATTGCAAGTATTTACTGGTTCTTCCTCATCTTCTGATTTAATATCAGGTACAAAGTCAATTTTCAAGTTTGATTCAAATCATAATCCTGAAGAGCCAAATATAATAAGAGGCCCCTCAGTAAGTGGCCCACAATCTACACCTCAAATATATGGTCCTCCACAATATAATATCCAGTATAGTAGCAGTGCTGCAGTCAAGGATACTATGTGGCACAGCAAACAAAATCCCCAAATAGATCATGTCAGTTTTCCTCCTCAGCGCCTTCCTAGATCAGAGAGCATGGAAAGTCACAGTTACGCTAAACATTCCGCCAATATGAATTTCTCTAACCATAACAACGTTCGAGCTAATACTGGATACCATTTACATCAGAGACTTGGCCCAGGAAGACAAGGGGAAGTGTGGGCCATCTCACCAAATGACCGACTCATTCCTGGAGCAACTCGAACTACAATTCAGCGACAGAGTAGTGTGTCCTCTACAGCTTCTGTAAATCTTGGTGAGTCAGGTCCCACAAGGCGGGCCCAAATTCCAGAAGGAGATTATTTATCATACAGAGAGTTACATTCAGTGGGAAGAACTCCAATGATGTCAGGATCACAGAGACCTCTTTCTGCACGAACATACAGCATCGATGGTCCAAATGCATCAAGGCCTCAGAGTGCTCGACCCTCCATTAGTGAAATACCGGAGAGAACTATGTCAGTTAGTGATTTTAATTATTCACGGACTAGTCCTTCAAAAAGACCAAATGCAAGAGTTGGTTCTGAGCATTCTTTATTAGACCCTCCAGGAAAAAGTAAGGTTCCTCATGATTGGCGAGAGCAAGTACTACGACACATCGAGGCCAAAAAGTTAGAAAAGGTAATTAAATATGAATTTTTCATTTTCCTCTCTATGAATTTCTTTCTTAAAAATATTTTTTTGTTTTTAAACAAGGTAAAACAAGATTCTCTGAATTACTGAATATACACTTCACATTTCAGAAGTTTTTTCTTAGTGTTTACAATAGAGTCTAAGTTTAGACTTAACCAGACTCCAACTGAGATGATAGTATATGCTTCTTTTCTGTCTCTTATTCCTCAGTGTTTTCTAATGAGCTTAAATTCAGTGCCTTTGTTTATGTGTGTATCTCTTTTAGATTCTACTACACATACTGTATATAATACGTATATACAGTGTGTACCTCTTTTTAGCATTTTTTGACCTGCTCTCATCTATTAATAATTGTTATATAAGTATGCGTACAAAAATGGCAGTTTACTATATAGTTAGAAGAATAATAAGAAATATAAATGTAAATATTTTACCTAAGATTTTTTTTCCCAGTGAATGTTGAAAGACTAACACCGTCACTGACATAGATGGCTTCTGGCATGGCATTTATTCTTGACTTTTTTGAACTCCATTTCTGACTTCTCTGATCTCATGTGTCTGTCGCTCTAATTAAGTTTCGAAATGATTGGTAAAATAACTTAGGCTCATCTTCAGTTTAACTTCATAGTAGATGTCAGTTTTTGAAAGGAGTTAAAATTTTCAAAAATTATGTAAAACTGAAATTATTGTCACAGCTCTGTGGCTCAAGTGTATAAGGCACATTTTTAAAGGTGTAGTTTCATCTCTTTCAGTAGATCATACTCAAGAATTTTCTTACCTGTGTTTATTAAATGTGTTTTTAAAAACAGCTAAATGTACACAACTTCAATTAGTCATTTAAAAAAATTCCTTAGTTCTGATTTTTCTGAAGTAAACTCCTAAAATATGATTAGTACCATGTATCAATTCACATTGAACCTCTGTCTATCACTGTTAGCTCTTTTCGATGCTGTCTTCTCAACTTTAAATAGCTGAGCATCTAATGCATTTAGATGGCAAGCTCATTCTCATCCATTTGTTTCGGCTGTAACTACATATTATTGGCTCTTTGAACTTGTGTGCTTTTTCTGAGGAATTTGCACATTTCTTAAGCAGAGGAATACCACAACTGTCCTATAAATAAACTTGTGGAGATGATATGGAATTGGAAGGAGAGAGGGCTATAGTTTTGAGAAGGAAGAGGCTACAGTTAAGTTGATTGAGTTATGAGGCTATCTAGTGGTCCAGAAAATAAATGAGAAATGTATCGATGGAATTGTGACAAAGGCAAGAATTCAAGAGACAGTTTTGAAACAGACTTTATAATATCTAACTCATGATTGGAATATTCCTCGAATAATAAGTCTTTGAAAAAAAGGGATTAAGCTTGAGTGGTACCTTGAATGACCAGTTGTTGGGATTGCCAGAATAGAGGATAAGTAGCAGATTTGGGTGAAAAGATGAGCTTGATTATCTTTATATACTATAGAGTTGACATCTCGCCTGTCTGATGGAGATACATCAAGACTTTAGTAAATAGGAAGCAGGTAGCAGTTACCTCTTTGCCTTTTATATTTAGAAATTTGCCATACAACTGCTTGAAGAGCACATGACTGTAGTTTCCCTCTTGTGCCCACTGGTAATTTAGAGGTGAAAATTAGTCTAGGAAATTAAGAAAAGCCTTGTGAGGACACAGAACAACATGATTTAGACTACAAACTTGAAAACCTTGGTTAAAAATGGTGGAGGGGGTTGGAAAAATCTGTTTGCTCCTCTGCAATTCCTCTTCCTCCCCCAAATATGATTCTGATGGCATGGTGGATGTTAGAAAAATTTCCCCAGGGGATTTCACAATGCCCACCCTCCCTTTAGAAGTAAGTCCCCATATCAGAAGTTGCTCCTTTGCCCAGCTTAGTTGTTTAGCATTAGTACAATAATTAGACAAGTTGAAGCTTGCTTGGCTTTTAAACCTTGTAGTAGTAACCTTCCTTCCTGCCCCTGCAACAAACAAACCTGAAACCCAAACATATAAATATTTGACCTCCTGCTTCTCAAGACTTATTTAATTAAAACCAATGATTCTGATAAGCACTCAACCAGAATATGATTCATATAACATGAAAGTTTCCACATTCAGTTGCTGTTACACAACTATTAGCATGTAATGAACAGCAGTGTCCAGGACATATTCCTTAATTGAGCTCTGCACAGTGTGTTGTGTTGTAACAGGGTTCAGTTTTATGTAGACGTCTATGCACAACCCTGAATTAAAAACCAGACCTCTTCTGAGCTTCAGCTTTTTTAATCAGTGAAATATTTACAAAAACCTTACATATGTTCAAAGACAACAGAAAAACTTTGATTCTGGGATCTACATATCATTAAAAAGGGTCATTTGGGCCATTCAAGTTAAGAACATGTTAAAATTGGGTGTAACAAATGAGTGTGTGTTGTTTATGTTGGGGTACGGTGTTGTGTGTGTAATTTCTTTATTTTTACATGCTAATCAGATGTTTATGGAGCCTCTGAATTGCCACTGCCAAATCCGTATTGTTTGTGAAATGGTCTGGGAAGTATAGGTGTGGCCTTTTACGTTTAACTTTTTCTTTACTCGTTACTTTGGTTACTTGTTACTTTGGAATCCACAAAATAAAAGTGTGCATTGTAATTTTATAGATCTCTTTCATTCTGGAATGGCATATTAATGTTTCTTGATATTAGAGATCACTTCATAATCTGGAGAAAGTATATATGTTCTCTAAGAGTAATACAGAAATGCTTTTTAAGACGTTGCTGTATTTCTTGATAGTAAGCCATACTTGCTCAGAGTGTAGTTACTCTCAATTTAACTGTAAGACCGTCCAATAATCAGGGACATGACTAAAACCATCCACATGAAAGAACAGCATTTAACAGCTCTGGGAATAAACAAGCAGGAACAATGAAAATCACGCTTTGTCTTTATTGAGGTACATTTTTCAGGGAGCTTTGGGTTTAGTGATTGGGTCATTCATGTAAACTCAATCTGTAGGAAGATTCCATCAGTGGTTCTTTAAGTTTAAGCAGCAAATGCCACTACCAACTCCTAAAATCTTAAGTATCTATTTGAATGGGAAATTTTTTTTACAAGTACATTTTCTAGGTTTTTTTTTCCTCTGGTAATTGTAGAGCGGTGAGAGTCTTATAAATGCTATATATGAAAATTTTGTGTGTATGTTCAATTTTTTTTCTAGTGTAAGACATGTTTCTAAATGTAGAAGGTAATTTTTTTTTTTTTTTTTTGAGATGGTAATGGCCAAAAGAAAAGAAAGAAATTGCAGTGGCCAAAAGCCAAGTGTTCTTTGCAGATGATATTTTGTGCTGTGTATGTATGTTTAAACTTAAACTCTCCATTTATATAATAATATAGAGTTGATTTTCTATACAACGAAGCAGACTCTAGAAATCCATTTTGACTTAGAAATAACTGGTTCTTGTATATCTTTATAGAGAAGTCAGCTTGTATTTCATATAGAACTACTCATTTATACTTACATTTAGGTTTGACGTCAATTCCTGTTTTCTCCAATAAGATGTATTAGGAGTAAAGGAAATAATTGCATTGTTAAAAGACACTGTGTGTTGGTACTTTCTTCTTTAATGTTTAAACATGTGAATGGTTGGATTTACATGTATTTTATGTGTATATGTGTATGTTGTCATGTAAATAATACGGTAAATAGTGCCAATTTCTTGCAGTGGCACTGAAAATTCAATGCATGTTACTCCTGTGTGATATTGGGGTTACTTATAAATATGTCTGTGTACATAACATGTCTTGTGAATTTTGCATGCTACACTAATATCTGTTAAATCTGTCCCCTCTTTATTCAGAGCATGCTGTCAAGGTCCTTTAATTCCAATTTTACTGCTGTAAGCAACTTTCACTATGGCAGCTCTAGGGATCTGCATGGCAGCCAGGGCAGCCTTGCCTTGAGTGTTGCAGACGGAAGAGGTTCTGGTGGGCACATTTTTCGAGTGAGTACCTGTAGTAGACCAGTACATTTAGTACATGGAAGAGAAAAAAAGACCCCACATTTTAATGCTGTCATGTTTTTAGAAAATATGTTTTCAATGTGGGTTAGATACCTTGATAACCTTCTGGTTCTTCCATGGCTTAGTTCTAAAACTTTATGCAAAGCCAATTTATATTTATCTCTTAAGTTTCTCTGGCCATAAGCTAAGGATGTGGTCTGCTCTTGTTTATGTAAATAAAGGTGAGCCATAGGAATAACTGAAAGGGTTTTTAAATTATTATGCTTTGTAATGTTTTCTCTTAATAAAATTAGCTGACTGTCCTTAAATCAAGGTTTAAGGCTATGTGATATATAGTACACAGTGGGGTTGTGGGGAAGAATATTTTTACTTTAGTGATTGAGAATTGGCAGATGAGAAGCACTGCCTGGAAGTGAGTTTAATCACAGTTTGCTGAATAGGATAAATTTGAGACTGGAGAAATTCTAATACCAGTGAAAAGGCAAAACCTAAACCTTTTTTTAATGGTTAATAGTCATTAACAGCTGCTTTTTTTTTTTTTTAATTTATTTATTTATTGAGAGAGAGAGGGAGAGAATCCCAAGCAGGCTCCTCGCTCAGTGCAGAGCCCAACACGGGGCTCATTCCCACAAATCGTGAGATCACAACCTGAGCTGAGACTAAGAGTTGGACATTAAACTGACGGAGCCACCCAGGTGCCCCAATGGCTTATTCTTTTTATGAAAGTTAAGGGTAGGGGTTAAGAATGGCAGAGAAGAAGAAAGAACAGAATAACTCTGGCATGTCTCTACTTTTAAGATTTTCCTCTTCATAACAACTTGAAGTGTAGCATGGCCTCTAAATAAATATTTCCTTCTCCCCCTTTCCTTCCATTCCAATAAGATTTTTCTCCTCTTATAGCCTTACTTGTCTCCTCCCCATAGTTTGATTTTCGTGTTGACTCTACTTACTTCTGGGTCCTTTGTTTTTTCCTGAGGGTCTCCACCGTCTTTATAATAAATACATAGCAGGCTTTGCTCTGCTCTGCTGTGTTCTAGGGCAAGAGCCATCTCCTGGCTTCACTCTGCTGTGGCTGGGCCTCACACTTGTTGCTTTGCCCTCTGTCACCTGCCACCACTTGGTTTCCATGTTATAGTGATAGCAATTATTTTGTAATTTATCCCTTTGAAATGAGGAGACAAGGGTGATAGCTATTAAGCCTTGCATTTCTGGTACTCCCTACAACTGAAGCCCGAAGAGTGGACACAAGAGACTTTTATTAACTCAGGGGTGATCTTTATAGTCATCTGGAGCAATTGTTTTTTCTAAATTCTTGTACAGTAATATTTTCTTGCTTGTTATTCTTAAACTCAGAACCTTTGAGTCTATTGCATTTTACTTTTTCATTGAGTTTAAACTTCAGGCAGTGACCTAAGTTGATTACTGTGGATTCTGAAAGCACATCTCAGAAATGAGGAAGGAAGGCAAAATATTTGTTGCATAAATACACAAAATTAGATCAAACCAAATCTAAAAATGCTAATCCATGCTTTGAACGAGCAACTAACTACATATGATAGCTCTGTTGCAGATAAAGTTTATAAGATTAAATTACAAGCCCTTAGGTTTTTATGTATCCTGTGGCATATCATAATGAAGTAGATTTCAGATTATTTTTCAATATGATGATGTAGTTTGTATATCTGTGTTACTAGCCACATACCATTTTGAAAGTTAGAGTAGTGCTATTTATCACAATTCATTTAGTTTTCAAGAATATAGCTAGATGTGTTTAGAACTAAATTAAAATGAAAAGTACAGGCATCTTTCTCCCCAGTATATTTGTAAAAAATGTTCAGAGATAATGAGATGCTGAGTCTGTCTTTTCTGTAAAGCTATCAATGAGGTAAACTAGAAGGATATTATTTGACATATAAAAATATGAACTCTAGTTAATTTTAAAAGTGTTTCATCAAACAGTTGGTTTTGAAATACTGAGCTGTCTAATACTACTCTGATACAGTTAAGTTAGAGTGAATTTTATAAGATTGTATATTTATTAATACTACTCATCATTAAAAAGAAAATCCCACGTGGCCCCGTGCTATTAAAAGAATAGCAATTGTTGTTGTTTTTTTTTTTTTTTACACCACAGAAACCCCAGAATCCTTTTAATGTACTTAACAAGAGTATGTTTTAGTGCTCTTAAATTTTGGGACTCTTAATTTAATTGTTCACAGTATTAAAAGCTAGATATTATTCTAAATAAAACGAAAAGCATTATGAATAGCCTAACAGTGTATATTAAAAGTACTAATAATTTTTCCAGTTTTATTGAGATATAATTGACGTTTTAGTATTAGTCCAAAGTATATATCATAATTTGATATACGTATATATTGTAAAATGACTGCCACAACAAATTTAGTTAATGTCCATCGTAAAGGTATGGATATTGAAGGCAGTTATGATGGTGATGTTTGATTCGGTTCTTCATCTTTCCGTGAGCTAGTAATATTTTTTCCTAATCTTTCAAGTGTCATCATCATTTTGGTTTCACATCTTAAAGAATATTGTTTGTTTACTTTTTATTTTCCTCTCATGTGAAGCATCCCCAGACATCCTGTCCAGGAGATCCTTGTCAAGATGATCTCTTCATTTCAGGACAGCCGAACTACTCATCAGCTACACTTAGTCACAGAGATGTTGCTCCAGACAGCTTGATGAAAGTAGGTGCTCAGGAAACAAATGAACACATCTCTTTGAACTTACTGTTTTGCAGCTTTTAAACTGGAAATATGTGTGCTTTAACACTGAAAATAATTTTTTGAGGACTTTTCCTCCTTGATTAGTAAAGATTTTTTAAAAACTAATTTAGAAATCTGAAATGTGTTTTTACTCTGTTATTTCTTAGTTTAGTCCATGATTTTTTTCCACACTTGAGAATCACTTTGTTTTTCATTTCTCTACAATCACCTTCGTATCTTATTGTTTCAATCAGAGCCCATTTGGCATTCCTGATAATAAACCTTTTGGAGAATTAAAGATGAACCTGCCTTAAATTCCTCATTTGAGGATATTTTCCCATTACTAAAGACATTTTAAAATTCCTTGAATAAAATTAGAAATACCTTGAAAGACTTTTGTATGTGATAGATGATGATTGTATTCTTGATACTTTTGTTACTAAAGCATCACTTACTCACAGATTTTACTTTCTTGTCAACCAATACCAGATACATAATTACTTTCTTTAATATTCTCTCTCAGCTATTCTTCTCTTAACTAATTCCGTATCCCTAATATAACAATTATGAAGCATATAAAAACTTTTGCATTGTTCTTGAGAGTAGGAACCCAGACATATAACATAAATTCATACATATCTATTTATTTTACCCTTTTTTTCTGTTTTTCTTTTAATTTAGCTATATTAACCAGTTTCTTTTTTCTTTTTAATATCAATTTTGTATTTTAAGTTACTGGGTTTGTTTTCATACTTTAATTCTCCTGAGCCATCTGCTAATGATAGCTTATTTTATTCCATGGGTATGTTTAATATTGTTGTAAAGTGTCAGGCACAGCTAAGAATCTAGGTGCCTAAGAGTCTTAAGCATGGGTCAGATGCAGTTACTCTTTGGAATATTTTCCCTAAGGGAAAGGTATTGAATCTGCACATAGGAATAAATGATATAAAGTGGAGAAAAACAAGTGCTATCTGCTGAGTTGTGTATAAGTAATAAAATAACAACACATTAAAGTACTCCTGGGCAGAGTAATTGCTTCAAATCCGCAAAGTTCAACTACTAAGCAGCCGCAATTTTTTAAAAAAGATATAAGGACAATAAACTACCTCATTCTCTTTTTCTCTAGCCAGTGTAAAATTTGTCATAGAGTAGTATCTTCTTTGTGCTCTGTTTTAAAACTCCCATGTAAGTTTCCAAACTTGAAAAATAACCAAGTTCTCAAATACATCACAGTGAAAAGGTAACTTTTTTTTAAAGTAAAAATCTTTACAAAAGAGAGACTTCTTTGTTTCCTTCAACAGAGTTCATGTAAAAAGAGCATGTAGTTCTGAAACAATTGCCATAATTTTTTCCCCTAACTTCTCTACTTTGGGATAATTTTAGGAGAATGAGGCTCAATATTTATCTCACAGTTTTTCTATAATTGTGAATGGGATCACCTTTTTATTAATAATCAATGAAATTTTAAATGATTGAATAGCTTAAAAGTATTTCCTCTTCTATATATAAATCTCTTTGTATGCAAATATTTATAATACAAATGTAAACATTTTTCATAAAGATTTCTTATACTGGGGCGCCTGGGTGGCTCAGTCTTTTAAGCGTCCAACTCTTGATTTCCACTCAGGTCATGATCTCACAGTTTGTGAGATTAACCCCCACGTTGGGCTCTGCTCTGACAGTGTGGAGCCTGCTTGGGATTACTTCTCTCCCTCTCTCTCTGCTCCTCCCCATTCACACTCTCACTTGCTCTTTCTCAAAATAAATAAAAAATTCCTCATAGTGACATAACAGCCACATTTCCACAAAGGTGACATTAGAAATTCAGATTCATTCTAAACAATGAGAAGCATTAAAACAAAGATAATTCTTTAACAACAAAATAATTATCTCAAATCTTTTTGTGTAGCTTGTGAAAAGTAAAATAGAATGTCAAGGCTTAATTTTTATGGTTAATATTTTACGGAACTAACATAGAAAATTTAAAAGTTGCTAACTAATGCACACACACACACAAGGGATAAAATTGTTTTCTACTATATTTGTACTTGTTAATTCTGGAAACAAAGGAATAAAAGCAGAAAATATAGTCAGAATAATCCAAAAAATCTACCACAAAACATTACTTTTGGTCAGAAGAAAACATGAAAAAATACATCTTCTGTGTCTGTGTGAGATGGGAAAGTTTACCCTTTTTCTTGGCTTAAATTTTAGTTTTGAGATAATCACCATTTACTGTTATTGTAAGAAAGATAGGTCCATGCATACCAACTAGAAAAGCAAATAATTTTATGATACCTTTTATTTGAAACTTTAAAGAGTGAGAATCTATCTGCCAAGGACTCAGGGAAATTTAGAATTAATAGCCTTATTTTCTTCTAAAATGAGAAAGAATAGTATAAGTGTCTTGATAATGTGTGATTTAGAATGTTACACTTTAGTGCTTTTGTAATACTCCAAGAAGAAAATCCAACTATTTGTAATAAGACATGATTATCGGTCATTTTAAGACACTTCGTGTTTCTCTTAGATGCCTTTGAGTAATGGACAGATGGGCCAGCCCCTCAGGCCTCAGGCAAATTATAGTCAAATACATCACCCCCTTCCTCAGGCTTCTGTGGCAAGGCATCCCTCTAGAGAACAACTAATTGATTACTTGATGCTGAAGGTGGCCCACCAGCCTCCATATACACAGCCCCATTGTTCTACTAGACAAGGCCATGAACTGGCAAGGCAAGAGGTAAGAACAATCAAGAATATTTGAAATACGAAACTAAGCTCTTAATGTACTTGATAGGTTTTTTAATTATTAGCAGTAAATCCGTGTAGAATTTTAACATAGTTATTACCATTTTGTTTAAAGGTGTGGTTTCATGTTAAGTTTATAAGGTGTCAGACTTATGTTTAACTTGACTCTATGATCTCCCATGTTCTGATTAATTGACATAGGATTTGGTATTTTGGATGTGATTATTTTTTAACTAAGGTGGTTGCTTATCCAAAACCATTTGCTAATACTGCAGTAATCAGACCTTCTTTAGGAATATGAATAGTAGACCATGAAACATGACTGGCATGTTATGGTTTACTATTGTTAATTGACATGGAGAGTTTGAAATTTGACCATGGTCTCCAAACTACTCTGAGCATTAAATCTTAAAAAGTAGTACTTAAACAGTGGCTAATCATACATTTATATATTTTGATAGTTTATTGATAAAATAATATTATTAGAAACTTAGGTAAAGAACAGATGCTTTATTCATTTTGCTTTAGTCTCTGGGGAAAGGGAGTGTTTTACAACATGTTTAGTTCTTGATCTTTTTTTATAATATGGTTATAAAAAATATTATCAGTTGATCATCAACCCTAACATCTTGCGAGCATATAAACAGATTCAGAAAATGAATCCAACAACCAGCCAGGGATTTTTAAATATCTTATGAAACACCCAGTACACAGAGATATTATGTAATTTAGATATTTTACAAATGGAAACTGTTCATAAAGTACATGTCTTGTCTGTATGCTCTTTATCATTAAAATCCATGATATCAAAAAAAAATAGAACATAGGGTCAACATTAATCGATCGCCTGTCCTTGTAAAACAGCAGTAGATCAAGTTAGGAGCTATGCTTTATAATCTCAGCTGTGTGCCTTTAACTCACTAACTCATTAACATGATATTCCATGTTGTAGTTTCCCTTCATCTGCCTGAATATTTATTTTAGATGAATCTTTATGTATTTTACCAATAGTTAAATACTGTGTGTAGCTTCTTCTGAGATAGTAGTAATAGTTTATTTTCATATTAACTCAGATTCGAGTGAGAGTTGAAAAGGATCCAGAACTTGGATTCAGCATATCAGGAGGTGTTGGGGGCAGAGGAAATCCATTCAGACCTGAAGACGACGTGAGTTTGCTTATATGTCCTTGAGATACCCATAAGGTTTTATTCATTAATCTAACAGTTACTTGTATAAATCGAGATAGACATCACCTTTTTTATTTCTCTCTGTATTGTTTAGCTTTTTGTTTTGAAATATGATCATTTCATATTAATTGTTTGAGGAAAGCAAATTAAACCCCCAATTTTAAATGTTCATAGTATTGTGAAGTGATTTTTAAATTTTGTTACTGCTTTTCTGCACATCTGTAGGATAACTCCATCACTTTAATGAAAAACACTATACTTAAGTCAAAATTATCAGCACCAAAAAAACATTGGGTTGTGACAGTATTCACAGAAGACAGGGAGAAAACTTGTACTGTTATTCAAATGTTTGCATACTGTTAAGGAAAAATAGTTCCTTGTTACTCTGCTATTTATGCATCCTGTTTTCCATTAAATGTTTATCTTTTCTCTTGTTATTGAAGGGTATATTTGTAACAAGGGTACAGCCTGAAGGACCAGCGTCAAAACTATTACAACCAGGTGATAAAATTATTCAGGTAAATAAGATACATATCTTTTATTATTTTCTTAGATTTTCATCGTATAGCATCTTCCTCACCAAGGAATTACTAAATACCATATTTTGAAAATAACTATTTTGTGAAATTTATCATTAAATATTTGTAGGTGAAAAACAGTGGCATTTCTTATAGGCTACTCTCTAATATTTTCATCATTTAAAAATATTTCTTCCTTGTACCTTGGAAAATCATATGGATATTTTTTAATACATGTTTGATGTATCCCAGCATTTTGTGTAAGTTCAGGAATGCTGCCTTCCTTAAAATAGGTTGAAAGAATCTTTTTGTTACAAGAACTAAAGAGTTTAATTCATTTAACATAGTTCTGAGTGCTTCAGTAGCACTTGTGCGTCTGGTATATAGTAAGACCTCAATAAATATTAAGCCTCAATTATAAGAATGTAGTGTTTATCTGATGGCCCAAGGCAAGAAAAGAGTAGGCCTTGCCATCTGCTATCCTTGCATCTCGGTGACCTTATTTATATGTTATCACCTACACAGAACACCTGTCTGACACTCTGTCTTAGACAACTGCTTCCTAACATTGGGTTGCTACATAAGAATCATCTGAAAATGTAGACAAGGTGCAGATTCCTGGGTCCCACCTTCAGAGATTTTATTTCCAGAGAATTTTATTTCCCTGGGGTAGGGTCCAGGAGCCTGTGTGATGTTTTAAACTGCAAAATAATTCTTAATTTCTGCCAGGTTTGTGGACTACCCAGCAGAAATTTAAATGCACAAATGCAAAATACATTATTATGAGATGTTTTTCTGACAGACATGTTTCTTCTTTCTTCCAGGCTAATGGCTACAGTTTTATCAATATTGAACATGGGCAAGCAGTGTCCTTGCTAAAAACTTTCCAGAACACAGTAGAGCTCATCATTGTACGAGAGGTTTCCTCATAAGAAATGTGGATAAAAAGAGGCGGAAGGCAGCAAGATTTATTGGAACATATTTGCAGGGGAAATTAATATTTTGACTATTTTTATATGTAAAGAAGAACTCAAAAATTATGTTCAAATTTGTACATTAATGAAATCATGGAACTTGTGGTTAGAGGGAAAGAACCACTGTACAGTATATAGGGGAGACTGTTGAATTCATACCATATAAAACTTCTTGTTAGGTTTTTAAACATAGCAATCAAGGCTACAAAAACAAACATATCTTGTTTTTGTATAGATCGTAGGTTTATTTTTGGATTTCATACACATGACTGAACTCTGTGCAAGGCTCTAGTTAGCCTTGATTGTAGCCCAGAGACAGATGGCAGAGCTCTCTGTCTCATAGCTTTTATGCCCTTATTTTTATTCAACTCATATTAATGTTTTTCTGCTGAAACTACTTTTTTTTTTAATGTGGGCAAGAGATTTGAAGTGTTGGTTTTTGCTATGTGCATATTGAATTGAAGAGTGAGTAGGTGAAGGTGGTGCTGGTGGGTTCACTTTCCAAGGCCAGATTAAAACCATTAATTCCTATAAAAATCTGGAAGCAAAGACTGAAAAAACAGCTGTTACTGTGTTTTTATTAATAGAATAATGCAATAAAAATGTAATGTCTTTTTAAAGAAATAAAAAAGACGATAATTGTGTTTTATGAGCTCTACAGGATCTGTTCTTGTTATAGCCATTGACAATGCATTTGCTACTGGTGATTCAATTTTTAATTTTTTAGTCACAGGAGATTTTTAACTCTACTGTAGATGCATGTCCATGCATTTTTTTGTGATATGGAAATCCTTTGATTTTTTTGCAAATGGTGGTCCTTGCAATCTGTTTTATAATTAGTACCCCGTTTTAACCTTAATTTATAATTTTTATTTTAAGCAGCAAATGAAACTAAAATGGCCAGTTTTAAGATTGTGTTGCTGTAACACAAAGTGTAAGCAGAATTAGGAAAGTCTCTCGATTTTGTTTGGTCTCACATTGCCTTGGTAAAGTAAAAGGAAACAGTACGCTTGGAGCTAGGAAACCAAAGCAAGTTTGTGAAATTGGCACAGTGATAGAGAATTGCTGTGGAGAGTTGTAGAGCAAAGGGATGGGTCCTTGAGGCCTTCCAGTGTGTAAAGGTATTCAAATAAAGGGCTGTTCCTACAGGTAACATTAAATGTGAACTCGACACTTCAGAGTCTTTAAAGGGTTTCTAAGTGTATCAGTGTAATAGAATAGTGTTTTACCACCAGCTGCCTTTGTTCCTCGTCAGTGTAACAAATATTTCATAGATGTTTATTAATTTGTTTATCCAAACCATTAATTTTATTTGTTTTTGTTCTGTCTATGTAATTAAATAAAATTTTAGTAACATGCAATGGTAAGAAATAATGCATGGTTATTTGGACCAGAAAAAAGTGCCACAGAAGACCAATAACTGTTTTTAGTCGAGGCTAGTCGGGAGCCTTTCATTAGAGCAATATTCAGTTATTGCAATTCATTTTTAATTAGTAAGAAATATAATTTTGGAATTTTTAATCTGTTATGCTTTGTTCTTCAACCTTGTTTTAATTAAGACTTTTATAGGACTAGCAAAAATGGCAACTTACATTATTTTTGCAAAAAAAGTTGGACTTCTTGTTTTCTTGCTAGTCAGAATAAATAGGCAGTAATTTTAAAAAGATGTGAACTCAAATATTGCACTTCTTTCAAGATGTTATCAATTGGTTATTGTACTGTATAGTTTTAATATTGATTGAAACCCTTTAACAACTCTTTGTAAATTTTAACTCATTTTAGTTGTTTTTCAGTACGATTTACATAGGAATTGATTTTTATGGATATAGTAGAAGAAATGTGCTGTATTTTGATAAAATTCATTTATTGTATGTGTGTTGTAATCTCAAAAAAAAATAATGACAAACAGCTTCTTTAAGACAAGCCTCGGTGTTCCCTTTATTCATAGTTTATTGTAAAATATTTTGGCACATCATTTTTTGCTGATTTCAAATTTTCAGTCACATTCTACTATTAAGAAGGAATACATGAAATAGATGTAATCGTGACTGTTTCAACTACTTTATCTTGAATCAGATACACGGAGTATAATTTTGGAAAAGGAAATAAGCCACAAAGAACCTTAAGTTAATTGTCTGCATATTTTACTGATCTATTACAAGTGCAGCAAATGTTAAATGCACTAGAATTTTATTCTCTTCTTGTTAATTAAAAAAAAAAATGTTACTGCTCTTTAACACACAAAATTGAGTGAGAAAGTTAGTTACAAAGGAGTAGTAGTACAGGGCACCTGGGTGGCTCACTCGGTTAAGCATCCAACTTCGGCTCAGGTCATGATCTCAAGTTCATGGGTTCGAGCCCCACGTTGGGTTCTGTGCTGATATCTCAGAGCCTGGAGCCTGCTTCAGATTCTGTCCTCTGCCCCTCTCCTACTCACACTCTGTCTTAAAAATAAATAAATATTTTTAAAAAACACAAAGGAGTAGTAGTAATATGATACAGTATATAACAAAAAATAGCAAAAAAGTTTTGCACTTAATAGCCATAATTTTCTTCTAAAATATTGGAAAATTAAAATGAAATAAGAACTCTTAGAATTTTTGTTTTGGTAATGATAAGTTTTCAAAATCTGAATAGAAGATCAAATATTCTGAGGAAATGAAGACATTTTTAATTTACATATTGCGTAATTTGTAGTCACAACCCATATCCTTAACTAACCTTATTTAAATATTATGTAGCAAACCTTCAAAACCAAAACTGTCTTATTTTTAGTGACAGTGTTTAAACTTGACCACCCTAGGGGCGCCTGGGTAGCTCAGCCAGTTGAACATCTGACTCCAACTCAGCTCATGACCTCTCGGACGGTTCATGGGTTTGAGCCCCACATCAGGCTCTGTGCTCACAATTCAGAGCCTAGAGCCTGCTTCGGAATCTGTGTCTCCTCTTCCTGCCCCTCCCCTGCTCATGATCTATCTCTGTCTCTCAAAACTAAATAAACATTTTTTTTTAAAAAACTTTAAAATTGACCACCCTAAAATTTTAAACTGTTAAAAGTTGTATGTTCATAGTAATTTATGCCTTACAGAATTGTTTACACAAACTAAAGTTTTATGCTGACGCATTAGGGAATCATCAGTTCATTTAAATCCATGAAGTTCTAAAATTTTCTATGTATTTATTATGTAAATATTTTCCTGACCTCCTTGGCCTTGAAGTTGTGTATATACTTGAAAAATTCTTTAAACACAAACATTGCCATAAATAGAACTAAACTTTTAAGTATTGTTTTGTTGTGCTTAAAAAGAAATCCTGTTAGCAGCCATGTAATATTTTTATCAATCAGCATTTAAAAACATCCCACATTTTTGTGCATATTTAGATTGCTTGAAGTAACATAGTGAATAGGTAATAAACTAATGCTGTTTAAAGTTGTGTGATTTATTTTATGAAATTCAGGGTGAGAAGAATTGTCGTAGAAATACATCTTTTAGTTTGTTTTGACTATTTAAACCCTTGCATTTCTGGATATGGAGGAAGTGTAGTTTACCTTAAATTACTGTTTTTTTACTTCTAAAGGAAACCATTGGAATGGGAAATGTTTTCCAGTTCAGGATTGATGACTAGTCCACAATCTGTTTGAAAGGGTTATTTTTTTCATTCCTTTTGCTGAAATTCAGATTAGCTTATTCTTTTGGTTTAATGTATAGTAAATATATTTCTTATGAAATAGTCATTGAATTAAAATTTATGTTTCATCAAAAGCATTAATGAATACATGGAATTGATATACACGGGACCAACAAGATACCACTTTTTATGTATTTTTTTTTAATGTTTATTTGAGAGAGAGTGAGCAGGAGAGGGGCAGAGAGACAGGGACGCATAGGCTCCAAATCAGGCTCTGCACACACAGCAATGAGCCCAGTGCGGGGCTGGAATTCATGAACCGTGAGATCACGACCTGAGGCAAAGAAATCAGGCACGGCCAACTGAGCCACCCAGGTACCCTGATACTACTTTTCTTCTAAAAGATAATCTAAATTGGATGGGCAGCCTGCTCTAACCTTTAGGGATTCCCTGTGGTGTTTTGGGTTTTTTTCCTCCCTCTCTTCCTTTCTTCCTTCCAGCTCCATGCCCAATATAGGGCTCAAACTCACAACCCTGAGATCAAGAGTCTCATGCTCTACTAACTGAGCCAGCCAGGTGCCCTTCCTTCCCGTTTCTTAATAGAGAATTAAAAACCGGTTGTCCATTTTATACCTAAACCTGCAGTTTGTTTACCTCTGCAGAATTTTTAATCCCAGGAGGTAGTCCGCATAGTCAGTTACAGCTTGGGGAAATTTTTACGACAATGCTATCTTCATTTTAGAACTATGCATTCTCGGGGCGCCTGGGTGGCTCAGTCGGTTAAGCGTCCGACTTTGGCTCCGGTCATGATCTCACAATTCATGGGTTTGAGCCCCGCGTTGGGCTCTGTGCTGACAGCCAGCTCAGAGCCTGGAGCCTGCTTCAGATTCTGTGTTTCCCTCTCTCTCTAACCCTCCCCTGCTCACGCTGTCTCTCTCAGAAGAAAAGAAAAAATAATGCATTCTCTTTGTGAAGCAATTTTCATTCTAAACTGAGAAAATTTTTTTAGGAAAAAGATCTCAGTAGAATCTCTTCACATTTTATTTTAGACCACAATTTAAGGTATTCCTAAAGCCTTTCTACATAGGATTGTTGGGTAAAGGGCGGGAAAGGAAATAGTCCTGCTGATAATAATTGTCATTTCAAATGTTACAACTAGAAACATGATCTCCCTGGGGGTTTCATGTGGCCCATCTAACTTCTTAATCTTTAATAGCAGAATGAAATAGGAGATGCTCACATATCACCAGTAAAGGAAGAAGTTAATAATATAAAAATTATAGTCCCTGCCCCCCACCCCCCCGGCCTTGACTCAGTAGAGTTATTTTTTTTTTTTTGCATGAAAAAAATGTTAAGTCTATACGTATTTTTCCTGAACCAAAGTTCTTTAAATCTAATCAAGCCAGTTTTGTGCTCTGCAAGCCACAGCTGTAGAAGGCTCTCTTTTTGGGGCTCCTGGGTGGCTTAGTCCGTTAAGCATCATACTTCGGCTCGAGTCATATCACCGTTCACAAGTGTGAGCCCACTTCAGATCTTATGCTCTCCTGTTTCTCTGCCCCTCCTCTGCTTGTCCTCTCTCTCTCTCTCTCAAAATAAATAAAATTTTTTATAAAAGAATAGAACAATCTCTTTTTTCTTTAATGTGTTCTTTCCAACTAACTTCCTTGTCAGAAAACCTAAAGAAAAACTAAGCATTGAAGAAATGGAAGAAAAATGAATGCACAGCATGGATATTTAAGATGGATGATTGGATGTCTCATCTTCACTGAAAGTCAAAACTTAATACTCAGAACCAATGCTGTCCCAAAATGAATGTTACAGCATCTTTCACATTTGCATCATCTTTCAAAAGCACTTTAATTTTCCCAAGAGGAAACGTGTACAGGATTAGCTGTCAGAAAATAAATTAATTGTTCAAGGTTGCACACTACTGCATGCTTCAAGCTCCTCCTCCCATCCACATCCCTAGAAGTGACAGAAAAAATTATTTCATACTATGATTGGTAAAAGTATTGTTTAATCTCCATAGTCTGAGGAAATAAAGGAGTGCACTTGATAAATTTTAAGGAATTCTTTGAAATCTTAGAGCGGAAAGGACCAGAGAACTCTACCATGAAAGGTGAATTTTGCTTCAGGGATGCTTCACAAGTAGAGACAGCATTAAAGATCAAGAAAATTCTAGATAATGTTCGGGGTACTGCCTCATTTAGAGATTGTTTATAATAACCACCCTTTTAATACTAAACAGTATGCAGAAAGTGATGTATGGTTCAAGGCATGAGCAATGAGTGATTATATTAGAAAGGAAAACCAGTACAGGCTATTTTGAGGTAGCATGGCTTACCTGCTACCTGTGACCTTTCTTTTGCCTATCATTAGGGCAAATAGTTTGCAGTAAGCCAATAACATTCTCAGACAAGTTCATGCTAAGATGAGAACACTTACTGAACATCTGAAGAAAAGCAACACCGTGAAGAGAGTCCCCAAAGTACCAATATTTAAAGAAATAAAAAAAATTTTATGTTTACTTTTATTNTCAGACAAGTTCATGCTAAGATGAGAACACTTACTGAACATCTGAAGAAAAGCAACACCGTGAAGAGAGTCCCCAAAGAGAAGTACCAATATTTAAAGAAATTAAAAAAATTTTATGTTTATTTTTATTTTTTATTTATTTATTTTTATTTATTTCTAGGAGAGAGAGAGAGAGACAGCATGAGCAGGGGAGGGTCAGAGAGAGAGGGAGTCACAGACTGAAACAAGCTCCAGGCTGGCAGTCAGCACAGAGCCCGATGCGGGGCTCGAACCCACGAACTGCGAGGTCATGACCTAAGCGAAAGTCGGACGCTTAACCGACTAAGCCACCCAGGCGCCCCTATGTTTATTTTTAAAGAGACAGACCCAATATGAGTGGGGCAGGGGCAGAGAGGGAGAGAATCCCCAGCAGGTGCCACGCTGCCAGCACAGAGCCCAACACTGGCCTCAAACCCATGAACCGTGAGATAAGACCTGAGCCAAAACCAAGGGTTGGACTGACTGAGCCACCCAGGCACCCCAGGAAATCAGAATTTTAAAGTGGTAGCTTCTCAGGGATAAATAAGTATATTGAATTTGCAAGATCAACTGTTAGGGAAGTATTTAAATATCTTCATAATGCAGAGTAGAATTTGTCACAAAATTCAGGAGTTGTGCTGAGCAGCAAGAAGGATACTCCTAAAGAGCAAATCTGCAAGCTCGTAAGATTTGGATTCCATAGAGTTTAACACAAACGAACTACAAAACAGTGTGAAATGAGACATGAAAGTTTTATGTTCCAACATGGTTTTAATAGTTCAAAGAGAGAGAAAAGGATATGGACACACAAGAATGAAACACCATCTCAAGAAAATGCCCTAAACCCGAAGCACAGCATGGGTCCTCAGACCAAATGGGTCATTGGATGGCCAAACCAAAAACTATAAACATGCACACATTTCAAATATGTCTACATGAAATTTCAGATCAGGTGTATAGAACATTTTTAAAAGTTCCAGAAGGAGCATCTCATGTCCTAACCGTGTGAAGTTATTTATTTACAAAGTGAACAAAATCAGAACGTTCATCACCCACTTGGGATGCAAGGATATCTAAAGTTGTTCAAGACAGAGGACAAAATAAAGACGTTTTTCAGATCAAGGTCTCAGACTTAACCTCCTACAGAGCCTCTCCAAAATATGGACCGAGGAATATATTTGAACAATGTGAGAAATCTCAAAAGTAGATTTGGGATCCAAGAGATAATGTCCAAAACCAGATGTAGTGGAGCAAAAGTAGATTAATTAGTGCTGATCATAAATAAGAATGCAGATGTAAAAAAAAAAAAGTGGGTATAAAGTAGTAGATGATGTCTACAACTGAGACGAGAATTATACTTTTCCTAAAAGAAACTACGCCTGGGTGACTCAGTCACTAAGCGCTCGACTTAGGCTCAGGTCATGATCTCACTGTTCGTGGGTTTGAGCCCTGCATCGGGCTCTGTACTGACAGCTCAGAGCCTGGAGCCTGTTTCAGATTCTGTGTCTCCCTCTCTCTCTAACCCTCCCCTGCTCATGCTGTGTGTCTCTCTCAGAAGTAAATAAAGATAATATTTTTTTTTAAAAAAAGAAAGAAACTATGCATGGGATGCCCAGCTAGCTCAGGTGGGCGAGCCACACATTAAGTGTAGAGAGTACTTAAAAAAAAAAAAGGAGTAAAAGAATCTCTGCGTATTGGTTAATATTAAATTCTTACATTAAAATCTAAGTTGGAATTTAACGGTGAATATTGATTATAAAAAGAATAGTGTTGGTATCTTTTATTTAACAAATGCAATAGGCTATATAGATTTTTTTACATAAATATATATACATATAAACGTATGAGTCAGCTGCATTTGACTCAGCCATTATTCTTTTGANGTGATGAACACCTAGGATGTCTCTACTTCATTCCCTGCTTTCATAAACACCACAGTGGTGAGTATCCTCATTCGTGTCATTTTTTTGAACCTGTGTGAAAATTTCATGCCTAGGGGTACAATTACTAGGTCAAAGATACTATTAATTCCACAAAGTACTGCTGAAGTACTTCCCAGAAAGTCTGCCCCAGTTTACACTCTTCATAGGTAGACATGAATCTAACTCCCCACATATTTGCAATCTTATGTGACTTTAATTTTTGCTTGTTTAATGAATATAATGTATTTTGACATTAGTTTACTTTCCGTTCCTTGGATTACTAGAGTTTGACAAGTACATACACTTATTAGCCCATAAGGTTTACAATTCTGTAATTTCCTATTCCCTTCCTCTATTTTTCTGATGTTTTCAACACTGATTTGTAGGAGTTTCTTGTCCAGAGATACTACTCTCTTGTCATTTTAGTCATTCTCCCAGAGCACAGTCTGTTTACTTGTGTTTATGATATCCTTTGTTTAACAAATAAAAGTTCAGCCTAAATGAAGATAAATCTATCATTTATGTTTCATTGTTCTTAAGTCTTACCTATTCCCGAGTCAAAAAAACTCTTTTCCCACATTCACTTCTATTAGCTAGATAAATTTACCTAGGTTTAGTAGATATATTTATATCTAATATATTAGATATATTTATTTAGGTTTTAATCCATCTAAGCCCACCATTGTATATGGTGCAAAGTTGGCATCAAACTCCATGTGTTCTCTGCAAGGTCAAACAGGTCTACTTTTTTCTATTGATCTGTGGTACAATGTTGATTATATATCAAGTACCTATGCAGACATGCTTGAACTTTCTCTAGTGTTCTTTGGTCTATTTTTATGTTCCTGTGTTTGTATCATTTTTTTCCAGCAAATTTGAATGTTTTATAATAAATATATAAGCATCAGTTTTTCCATATTTGCTTTGTCTATATTTGCTTTTATGTACTGTTACTTTTATAACTAAAAGTTTATATATATCTTAATATCTTGAAGCAGTGATTCTTACCTGGAAGACTTGTTGGGCCTCATCCACCAGGCTTTTGATTAAATGAGTCTGTGCCCAAGAATTTCTGTTCCTACCTGCTTGGTGTTTATGATCTGGGGATAATACTTAGAGAATCATTGTCTTACAGGGTAAGTGTTCCCTCTTTGCTTCTGTTTTCAAAACTGGTTAGGCATTTGTAGATTTTTTTATTTTTTCATGTACACTTCAGAGTAAATTTATTGGCGTTGGTTGTTCTGGTCATAATGGATTTAGCTTTCCTCCTGAAATGACCAAAAACAGACACAATATATGAAATACTGATTTTCAAAATACTGGACATCAGGCAGTGAAGGACAGTGATACCTGAAAGATGAGGGTAAAATGAGGTGAACTTCGTGAATGCCCCAGTTTACCACCGCAGAATATCCAGGCCATGTAGCGTGGAACGTGAATCTAAGCAAGGCTGACAAACTCCCTAAATTGAGGAGGTGGAGCTAAGACTCTAGCCAAACCCGAAAGAGGTGCAGTTCACAGGGCAAAAGGAGGGGAAAGAGCTGCACAGAACCACAGAGATCTGCATGGGGTCTCCTTCTTGAATTCAGCTGAGTACTGATCAGCACATGTGTGAGGAAAATCCTCAGGGCAGAGTAAGGAACTACCTAAAAGGAGTTGAGGTGACAGTGACCTATGCTTGCAGGTAAGAGTGCCCTGTGTTCACACAGGGGGAGTGAAAATGCTCATTTTTTATCAGCAACTGTGGAAAGCCTCATGATTCACAGGTATCAGGTAGAGTATACAGAAGGCATTGGTAATTTAACCTTAGATTAGAGACTACTTCACTACCACTGGAATTGGCTATTTTGCATAGTGGTATGCATTGATTCTGTTCTTTTTATCTTCTGTGAATTTCCTGTGGGTTTTTTGCTTTGTAGCTACTCTGAGGCTTACGTAAAGCATCTTATATACAGTCATTTTTTAAATTTTTTTAATGTTTTATTTATTTCTGAGAGAGAGAGAGAGAGACAGTGTGAACAGGGGAGGGTCAGAGAGAGAGGAAAATACAGAATCTGAAACAGGCTCCAGGCTCTGAGCTGTCAGCACAGAGCCCGATCTCGGGCTCATACCCATGAACCGTGAGATCATGACCTGAGCTAAAGTCGGATGCTTAGCCAACAGAGCCACCCAGTCACCCCTATATACAGTCATTTTTAAGCTGATAACAACTTTAGTGGAAAATTCACAAATGTGTGGACATTAAACAACATACTCTTGAATGACTGATGGGTCAAGGAAGACACCAAAATAGAAATAATAAGAATATACTGAAATTCTAGAAGCATTCCCACTAAAGAGGAAAAGGAAGATTTTCATCATTATCACTACTTGACAATTTATTGAAATCCTAACTAATGTAACAGGATATAAAGTAATAAATAAAGTGTGGTATAGGGGTTCCTGGGTGGCTCAGTTGGTTAAGTGTCTGGCTTTGGCTCAGGTCATGATCTTGAAGTTCTTGGGTTTGAGCCCCACGTCAGGCTCTGTGCTGACAGCTCAGAGCCTGGAGTCTTGCTTTGGATTCTGAGTCTGTCTCTACCCCTCCCTCCCTCTACCCCTCCCCACCTCCCTCACTCTCTCTCTCTCTCTCACTCAAAAAATAAACTTAAAAATTTTAAAGGTTGAAATCACATGAAATACTTTCTCTGACCACAGTGGAATCAAACCAGAAATATTTGCAGAAGGAAAATAGGAAAATCTATAAATATGTTGAAGGTAAACAATGTATTTTTAAATAACAAGTGAGTCAAAGAAGAAATCACAAAGGAATATAGAAAACATGTGAAGACAAATGAAAATGAAAACAAAACATATGAAAACTTTTGGGATATAGCAAAACCAGCACTGTGCTGGGAGAACTGGACAGCAACATGCAGAAAAATGAAACTAGACCACTTTCTCACACCACACACAAAAATAAACTCAAAATGGATGAAGGGTCTGAATGTGAGACAGGAAACCATCAAAACCCTAGTGGAGAAAGCAGGAAACAATCTCCTTGACCTCAGCCACAGCAATTTCTTACTCGACACATCCCCAAAGGCAAGGGAATCAAGAGCAAAAGTGAACTACTGGGACCTCATCAAGATCAAAAGCTTCTGCACGGCAAAGGAAACAATCCCTAAAACTAAAAGGCAACTGAAGGAATGGGAAAAGATAGTTGCAAATGACATACCAGATAAAGGGCTATTATCCAAATTCTATAAGGAACTCAACAAACTCCACACCCGAAAAACAAATAATCCAGTGAAGAAATTGGCAGAAGACATGAACAGACACTTCTCCAAAGAGGACATCCAGATGGCCAACAGACACATGAAACGATGCTAAATGTCACTCATCATCAGGGCAATACAACTCAAAACCACACTGAGATACCACCTTATGCCAGTCAGAGTGGCGAAAATGAACAAATCAGAGGACTCTAGATGCTGGCGAGGATGTGGAGAAACGGACACCCTCCTACACTCTTGGTGGGAATGTAAACTGGTACAGCTCCTCTGGAAAACAGTGTGGAGGTTCCTCAGGAAACTAACAATAGAACTCCCCTATGACCCAGCAATAGGCACTGCTAGGAATTTACCGAGGGGATATAGAAATGCTGATGCATAGGGCTACATGTACCCCAATGTTCATAGCAGCACTCTCCACAATAGCCAAAACATGGATAGAGCCTAAGTGTCCATCAACTGACAAATGGATCAAGAAGATGTGGTTCATCTATACAATGGAATATACATGGCAATGAGAAAGAATGAAATCTGGCCATGTGTAGCAACCTGGATGGACCTTGAGGGTGTTATGCTAAGTGAAATAAGTCAGGCAGAGAAAGACATACCATATGTTTTCACTCATATGTAAAACAGGAGAAACTTAACAGAGGACCATAGGGGAGGGGAAGGAGAAAAAATAGTTAAGGAGAGGAAGGGAGGCAAGCCATAAGAGACTATTAGTACTGAGAACAAACTGAGGGTTGACAGGGGTTTGGGGGAGAAGGGAAGAGGGGTGATGGGCATGGAGGAAGGGACTTGTTGGGATGAGTACTGGGTGTTATACAGAAACTGACTTGACAATCAACTATATTTAAAAAGGGGGGGTGGAAGGTTATAGTGGTAAGTTCTCAAAGCTTTGAAATCAAAATCCTAACCATACACCTCAAAGGACTAGAAAAAGAACAATGCAAAATTAGCAGCAGAATAAAAGAGTAAAGATTAGAGCAGAGATGACTGAAATAAAGAATAGAAAAACAATTGGAAAAATCAATGAAAGAAAGAGGTAATTTTTAATATAACAAAATTGACAAACCTTAGCTAAAGTAAGAAAAAAAAAAAGAGAAAGATGACAAAAAGCCAAAATTAGAAATGCAGGAAGAGGGGCATCTGGGTGGCTCAGTTGGTTAAGCGTCCGACTTCAGCTCAGGCCATATTTCGGTTGGTGGGTTCAAGCCCCACGTCAGGCTCTGTGCTGACAGCAAGCTCAGAGCCTGGAGCCTGCTTCAGATTCTGTGTCTCCCTCTCTCTCTGCCCCTCCCCTGCTCACTCTGTCTCTGTCTCAAAAATAAATAAAACTTTAAAAAAATTTTTTTAATTAAAAAAAAAGTTACAAATAGAGGGGCACCTGGGTGGCTCAGTTGGTTAAGCATCTGACTTCGGCTCAGGTCATGATCTCACAGTTCATAGGTTTGAGCCCTGTGACAGGCTCTGTGCTGAAAGCACCAGAGCCTGCTTCGGATTCTGTTTCTCCCTTTGTCTCTACCCCTCTCTCACTTACAGTCTGTTTCTCTCTCAAAAATAAATAAACATTTTTTAAAAAGTTAGAAATAGAACTACCCTACAATCAAGGAATTACACTACTAGGTATTAACCCAAGGAATACAAAGATACTAATTCAAAGGGTTACATGTACCCCAGTGTTTATAGGACCATTATCCACAGTAGCCAAATTATGGAAACAGTCCAAGTGCCCATCGTTTGAAGAATGGATAGAGAAGCTGTGGTATGTAGGTACAATGGTATATTACTCAGCCATCAAAAAGAATGAATCTTGCTATTTGCAACAAGACAGATGGATCTAAAGAGTATTATGCTAAGTGAAATAAGTCAGTCAGAGAAAGACATCACTTCTAGGCCTTTTGGCTAAGATCAAGAGCAGTCAGTCAGAAAAAGACAAATAGCTTATGATTTCACTCATTTGTGGAATTTAATATTTATTTATTTTTGAGACAGAGAGCTTGAGCAGGGGAAGGAAAGAAAGAGGGGGAGACTCAGAATCTGAAACAGGCTCCAGGCTCTGAGCTGTCCACACAGAGCCCGAGATGGGGCTTGAACTCACAAACCACGAGAACGTGACCTGAGCTGAAGTTGGATACTTCACCAACTGAGCCACCCAGGTGCCCCACAAGAGCCTCACATTTAGATATGACTTCATTGCCTCTGCTATGTAGATCCTGTTTAGAATGGCAGGCACCTGTGAGATTTAGTCACTTTTCAAAGGAAATCCCAGGTTGATATTATTACTGTCAGTACTGTCTCCTAATACCCACATATCTACCTCTGCTGAAAAAGTTAGCTTCTGTCTCCAGCTACTCCTCTTCCTGCATTCTTTTTCATTCGTTATCACTATGGGTAGGACCTAAGCTACCCAACTGTCCCCACCCAAGCTGTCTTGAATTCCAGACCTACTAGTTAGCTAGGACTAGTTGTGTGAACTTACAGAAGTTCTGAAACTTCTGTGCCTCATTTCCCAGTCTGAGGAATAAGGATAGTAATAGTGACTAGTAAATAAGTTAACGGGTGACAATATACTCAAGTTATAGAAAAGAAGTGCAAAAAGTATAAATAAAAAAAAATCCCTTTCATAACGTATTTTCATAGCTAGTATCAGAGAGGGAGGGATAATAAAATGAAGGAGGCACAGAATTAAAGACATGTTGGAGAACCAGAGGCTAGAGGCACCGTGAGAATGTCCTGAAGGAAAGGGACGGAGCAGCAGGGAACTGAAAGCAGTTCCACTCCCAGGTGGGAAAGCCGCCGGGACTGCTCGTTCTCTCCAGAAGGACATCATACGGGTGCCAAGCCAGGGATAAGAATGTGTTGTCTGGCACCAGACGTACTCACGACCCAGTAGGGAACACGCTGCAGGTGCATGACCTGTCAGGATGCCAAATACTATGTTGTATGCGCTTGCTGCTATCAGACAAGTAGCAAAATACAAGAGCCTTGAGCCGGGAGACCGATGCTTCCCCTCCTGGAGTGCCATAGTCCCCTGCTTTGTCATTCTCTCATCACTGCACCTTTAGGATCTGTCTCTGTCATAGACATACTTTGAGAGAGAGAGAGAGAGGCAGGCAGACAGACCTGGCCTTCTCTAAAAGACCTGAAGCAAGAAAGATGTTCCCCTGTTTTTTGTTTTTTTAAAAATTTTTTTTTAATGTTTTATTTTATTTCTAGGAGAGAGAGAGACAGACAGCGTGAGCAGGGGAGAGTCAGAGAGAGACGGAGTCACAGACTGAAACAGGCTCCAGGCTCTGAGCTGGCAGTCGGCACAGAGCCCGACGCGGGGCTCGAACCCACGAACCGCGAGATCATGACCTAAGCGAAAGTCGGACGCTTAACCGACTAAGCCACCCAGGCGCCCCTAGATGTTCCCCTGTTGACCCTGAAGGAGTAACCGTATTGTGAACTGCCTGTGGAGAGAGGCAACCTCTAGGAGCTGAGGGCTTCAGCTCTACCACCGCAAGGAGCTGAATTCTGCTAACACCCTTAATGAGCTTGGAAGAGGACCCCAAGTTCCAAGATGAAGATGCAGTCGAGCTGCGCTAAGCGCTGCCTGTGGGATCCTGAGCAGATGTCCCACGCAAGCCATGCTTGGCCTCCTGACCGACGGGAACTTTGAGATAATAGGTGTGTGTGGTTTAGAACTGCTAAGTTTGTAGTCACAGCAGTAGAAATTGAATGCAACTTGCAGAGTTCATTTTCTGCTTTTGCTCCCCCTGATTCCTCCAATTCTCCCCCAATACAGCTGGATCTGAACCTATCCAAGAGCGAAAAACTTAGGCCTTGGCTTTGTGCCTAGAACATTTCCAAAGACTCTCTCTCCCAGACCCCATTCCACTCCCTTAGGTCAGACCCCCTTGATTAATACTGGCCCTAGTGGGACTTGTTACATTTGGTAATAAGGAGAATGCCCCAGTGTCTGCCTTCAGACCTGAGATCATCCAGAATGTCATCTGGAAAGGATGGGTGAGAAGGAGAATCACTGATATCATGCAAAGGATTTCATTCCAAGAACAATAGTAGGTAACATAAACGATTTGATTTGAACCTTAAAAAGATCACTATGTTGTATGTAAAATAGATGGGGTAGCAGTGGCTGGGCTTAGGGAAAAGGAGTTTAGAGTTAGTACATGGTTAGAAGGTTCTTGGAAAACCCAGAATAGAGGTGACATCGGCACCAGCCAAGGTACTGGAAAAGGAAGTTTAGGGAAGGGAATATATACATAGGGCATACTGAGGAAGTGCCAGGATAATAAGATGCAGATGGGGGGGCAAGGGGGGAGGCAGTTAGGGAGGAGGCATGAAGGGTAACTTCCAGGTTCTGGCTGTACTTGGAAGACAGATGGTGATGCCACTAATTGAGATCAGAAATAATAGGTTTACCTAGGTGGTTCAGTTGATGAAGCCTCTGACTCTTGGGTTTGGCTCAGGGCATGATCTCATGGTTTGTGAGTTTGAAGTTTTGAGCCCTGTGTCCAGGCTCTGTGCTTAACGTGGAGCTTACTTGGGATTCTCTCTTTCTCCTCTCTCTGTGCCCCTCCTCTGCCCTCTCTCTCTCAAAATAAATAAATGAACTTTAAAAAATCAGAAATAATAAATTCTGATTTGCACTTGCTTAGTCTGGAGCATTTAGAAATACCTGGTACTCAGGGGAAATTAATGGGAGAAAAAGAAAGATGAAGAAGCCTTCCTTTTAATAATAAAAATAATTAACAGTAAATAAATAAAGTCATGGGGATAAGTGGATGCAACGAGATAGTCTTCATCATGCCTTTTCTGAACACTGAACTTCCTTAATTTTTGATATTTAAAACTTGTGCAGTTTATAACTTACAGTAGCAATTTATTTATCCTTATATTGTTATGTGGTTTGGTTTTTTTTAGTCTCATTTCTGAAATTATTGGAAACTCCTCAAAGGAAGAATCTTTCATATCTACTCTGATGTACTGGGTATGCGGTAAGTACTCAACATAGTATAAAGGATTGTTACTTTCTGTACAGCGGAATTTTATACCTCATCCACACATGAAGAGAGTCAGACGGGGAGAGGGAGAAGGAGAGAGCAAGAAGAGATCAGATATATAAGGAAGTTTGTGTAGGGCCTGTTGGGCCATTGGAAGGATCATTTTGGTTTTTACTCTGAGAGATTATAAAAACAAAATGATAAATGCCATGGGGAGAGGTACAGGAGGAGCATGGAAATTCACGGGAAGCCCCATGCTGATTTGCAGTATAATCAGCTTTGAAAACAAAAGCTTTGTTATGTACATATTAAGGCACTCAGCAGTTAAGTTCAATAAATATTTGCGGAGGGTGAATAAATTATGCTTGTGCTGTTCAGATGGTGACATAGTATCACACAAATAGCAACGTTTCACGTTAGCAATATTTCCAGGCAGGCACATACATTCATTGAAAAACTGACATCAGCCAACTGTCAAAAGTGAATCCTCAATTGGCTGCCTGGCCCATAGTTGGTTATAATGAAGCTGTTCGTGGCTTTAAGAAAAAATAGTTAAGATGTCTTCTGACTGGCAAATCCTGGACGGCACTGCTTTAATTGATTGGGGTATTATCAGCTCCGTATGCTAGAGCATTAGCCAGCTCTGCTGCCCACAGTGAGGCAGGCCTGCCCTTTGCCAAAAATCCCATCTGCTCTCTATCCTCAGTTTCTTCACAACCCAACAGCATGTTCATTATCTTTAGGGACAAAAAAGCAAAACCACTGCTGCTTCAGTCATCCTATTCACGGTTTTAAAATAAATCGGATTAAACTGGTTACATTTTCAAATATTATTTATTGATATGTCAAATCAGAGTATAGAACATCAGCTTCTCTACTTCAATATTTATGAAATCTTCCCTGCCACGATGTTAGTAAAATGGCACACAGTTGTGCATAATCTTACATTTCTAAATATAAGTATTTGTGCTATAGTTTTGTGTGTATATATATACATACGTATATATTTTAATATATACATTAATTATTATTATATACTATATAATATATAGTTCTATATTATATATTAATTATATATAATTAAAATAAATATATATTATATATATAAANCTCTCCTAGAAATAAATAAAACATTTAAAAAAATTTTTTTTTAATTAAAAAAACATTTCTTTAGTTTTAAGAGAGAACAAGTGGGGGCGGGGCAAAGAGAGAGGGAGACACAGAATCTGAAGCAGGCTCCAGGTTCTGAGCTCTGAGCTGTCAGCACAGAGCCTGACACAGGTTGAACCCATGGGGCTTGAACCCACAAACTGGGAGATCATGAAGTGCCAAAGTCGTGTGCTTACCTGACTGAGCCACCCAGTATTGAAACTCTTAAAATGAGGGAAGGATTCTGCTGGATTNGTATTTAAAAGTCCCTGGGCATTTTTAATTTTTGTCAAAAACAAAACAAAAGAATTTCTAAATGTTTCCATCACTCTGAAAAACAGAAAAAAAGATTTCTATAGCTGTAAGAGATAACCTGGAAATTATTTAATTACAGACAGTTTCTATAAACCTATATTGTCTAGTTTGCTTTAAACTCTGCTAAATATGAAAGAAACAGGGTACAAATTAAAATATTGATTTTTGAATTGGTTGTCATCAGATAAAAATGCGATTACTGTGTCACTGAGCCTTAAAAGTTATTTTGATATTCATGGAAGTACTGTATGTTAAAGCAAAAAACTGGTAGCAACCCAAATAAGCAATAAGACCAGAATAATTAATTAAAACTTGTCCTTGGGGGGCGCCTGGGTGGCTTAGTCGGTTAAGCGTTCAACTTTCGCTTAGGTCATGATCTGGCGGTTCGTGGGTTCGAGCCCCGCGTCGGGCTCTGTGCTGACTGCCAGCTCGGAGCCTGGAGCCTGTTTCAGTCTGTGACTCCCTCTCTCTCTGACCCTCTCCTGCTCACTCTCTCTCTCTCTCCTAGAAATAAATAAAAATATTTTTTAAAAAATAATAAAACAGGTCCTTGGTCTGCTGTATAAATTTTTATTTATTTTTTTAATTTTTATTTATTTACTTATCTTTTACAAATAGTTTATTGTCAAGTTGGTTTCCATATAACACCCAGTGCTCATTCCCACAAGTGCTCTCCTCCATGCACCTCTCCCCCCTACCTCCCTACACCCATCAGTCCTCATTTGTTCTCANGTCATTTGCAACTATCTTTTCCCATTCCGTTGCTTGCCTATTAGTTTTATGGATTGTTTCCTTGCTGTATAAATTTTTAAATGATAATTAGAAATACAGGAAGACAATAAAAAATGATTATGGTAAACACAATGTTAAGTGGAAAAGGCAATTTATAAAAATATATGGGGGCACCTGGGTGGCTCAGTCAGTTAAGTGTCTGACTTGGGCTCAGGTCATGATCTCATGGTTCGTGAGTTCAAGCCCTGTGTTGGGCTTTGTGCCAACAGCTCAGAGCCTGGAGCCTGCTTTGGATTCTGCGTCTCCCTCTCTCTCTCTTTTTCTCAGCCCCTGCCCTTTGCCCTCTGTGTTTCTCTCTTGCTCTCAAAATTAAATAAACATTAAAAACATTTTAATATATATATGTACCTATGCTTGTCCCTCCAGAAATTTGTTGTATATGAGACTGGAGTGATAGTTTTATGGATTGTTTTGGCCTTATTATCAAAACTGGCTTTATTTGTTATGTTGTCTGTCTAAACTTTAAGTGTAAAAGTGATCTTGGGTCAGTCATTATCAAATATGGTAGCAAATATTTGACCACCGGCAACTCTTGGATAAGTTTGAAAGCAGGCACTGGACAAAAGGTGATGTAGGAGAGCTCAACTGCATCCTTCCCCAAAGATCAACAGTTAGATCAGCTATTAATGAACAAAAACCAGCTCTGAAATCTACTTAACAAATTTTAGCAGCACAATGGAACAAAAGACCTAAGAATAACTGCATAAGAAGACGAGAAAAGCCAGCTTCATTTTTCCTGCATCATCCCATCCCCTAAATCAGCATGTCTGAATGCTAAGAGAGAATTTCCTAGCCGTTAAGAGTTCCTCTCACCCAGAAAGGAAGAGCGGGGTGAACGACCAGCTTCCTCAGACACCCCACAGTGCTCTTTTGGGGCACCGCATGAAGGTCCCGCTTTGGTTTCATTCCACCTAGGTGGGCACTGCGGAGACGTAGAGCTGATTGGGAACAAGGAAGAAAAACAGGTGCTACCAGTAGCCAGAATCACTGTGGTTCGCAGCCTGCTCTGCAGACAAACTCTGCATATTTTGCACAATTTGAGCATATTTTGGCCCTGAAGAAACGAACAGCCAGTATATTCACTGGGGACCCTGCGAATTTTGCTAGCTTTTGCCCCACAGTGATTTACTGTCTATTTTCTATTCACCAGCTTCCTGATACCCTCCCCTCTGTGTAGCCCTTCAGAGCCTGGGAACCACAGTGGTAAGGAGCTCAGGACCTGCAGCTTTACAGGTGAAGACACAAGCCTCGCCATTGGCAGCTGATGCCTACTACCATGCACCTGCTTGAGGCTAGCCCTCCAGGTTGGCACTGGCATGCTGCTGACCCCGACAACTGTCACCAGCCTCCACTGCAGTGTGCATGCCCCGGGGAAGACAGTGCATACAAGAGACAGCACATCAATAATCAGGGCACTGACAGTTGCTTGTGGGTCTGGATCAGGCCCTGATTCCTATCACTAGCCTGCACCACTATGTTCATCCACAGCTGTCCCCTCCAGCTTTGTACTTACACACCCCTGGCCTAACCCCTGTAACTGGCCTCCACTGCCGTGTGAAAACCCAAGGCAGATTGTGCAGCTATGGGAAAGCATGCCAACACCCCGGCCCCCAGCAGCTTCCAGTGAGTCTGTAGTTGGCCTTTGCCCTTGTTGCTTACCCTAACCACCACCATTAAGTGTATGTCTACAACAGGCCCCTGCCACTACATAGGCACCTGCAGCCAAGTGTATGTAACCTACCAGTTCTGGCCACCACTGCTGCTTGCCCTGGTCCCTAGCCACTGGACCTGGCAGCACTGCTAAGGACCCCAACAGCCTTGATATCCACTACAGACACCCCACAGTACTCATCAAGGACCACACAGCAGGCTGAGCCTGAAAGACATGCCCCTCCACCCCCCACCCCTCAGACCCAGTGCCACCATATATCTGTGCATTTGGAACTCTGTGCTTCAGATCCAGGGTGATGGCATGCTTCAGCATGCTGCCATCCATTGGTGGAAGTCTTCTTTTACTCAAGTCAGTTCATAAAGTCTAGAAAAAGTAGCTGCTTTTTCAATACACAGACAACTACACAGCATTTTGAATATGTCATGGATCATGAAGAATTAGGGAAAGATGACTCCACAAAAGGAATACAGTACACCTCCAGTAATTGGAAAATATAAAGAGAAAGGAAGCAAAGTATATCACTATCAATCCATGAAGGAAGGGAGCAAAAGAGGAAGAAAAAAATAAAGACATCATAAAACAGCAAGAAAACAGTCAGATGGCATTACTGAATCTTTACCTGTTAATAATTACCTTAAATGTCAATAGATTGAGTTCTCCAATCAAAACACATAGAATGGCTGGATGGGTGGAAAAAAATAAGACCCAGTCATATACTGTTTGCTTCACTTCTGCTTTAATGACACACATAGAGTCAAGGCGAGGGATAGATAAACATATCCCATGAAGTGAAAACCAAAAGAGAATAAGGGTGATTATACTTATGTCAGACAAAATAGACTATAGGCCAAAAATGGTAACAAGAGACAAAGAAGATTTTTATATAATGGTGTGGGGATAAATTCATCTAGAAGATACAAGATCATAAGTATATATGCACACAACATAAGAGCTTTTAAATATATAAAGCAAAAACTAACAGATCCGATGGGAGAAATAGATTATGATAAAACAACAGTAGAGGACCTCAACACCTAACTTTTAACAATGGATAGATCATCCAGACAGAAATCAACAAGGAAATGTTGGACTTGAACCATACTTTAGAGAAAGTGGATGTAATAGACACACACCATCCAACAGCAGCAGAATATACATTCTCCTCAACTGCATATGAAACATTCTCTAGGACAGATCATAAACCGTGCAAAACAATCTTGGCAAATTTAAGAAGACTGAAATAATACAGAGTATCTTTTCTGACCACAATGATATGAAACTAGAAATCAGTATAAGAGGAAAACTAGAAAATTCACAAATGTGTGGACATTAAACAACACATACCTAAACAACTAATGGGTCAAGGAAGACAATGGAAAGAAAATTTAAAAATCACTTGAAAAAACAAAAATGTAGAAATAACACACAGAACATATGGGATGCTGCAAAAGCAGTTCCAAGTGGGAAGTTTTATTGCACTAAATGCCTACATTAAGAAAAAATAAAGGGGCGCCTGCATGGCAAAGTCGGTTGAGCATCTGACTTCGGCTCAGGTCATGATCTCATGATTTGTGAGTTCGAGCCCCGCCATCAGGCTCTATGCCAAAAGCACAGGACCTGTTTTGGATCCTCTGTCCCCTCCCCCCTTCTCTGCTCCTCCCCCACTTTCTCTCTCTCTCTCTCTCAATCAAAAATTAATTAATTTTGATTTATCAAATAAACAACCTAAGTTTATATACTGAGATGCTAGAAAAAGAACAAACTAAACCTAAAGTTAGTAGAAGGAAGGATATAAAAAAGATGAGACCAGAAATAAATGAAATAGAGACCAAAGAAAGAAAGAAAGAAAGAAAACAGAAGGAAAAAAAAAGAAAAGGGGACTGAAACTATGGGCTGGTTTTTTTAGGATAAACAAAATTTACAATCTTTAGCTAGACTAAGAAAAAAAGAGAGAAAACTCCAATAAATAAAATCAGAAATGAAAGAGGAGATATCCCAACTGATACCAAAGAAACACAAAGGATCCGAAGAGACTATAATGAACCCTTATACATTAATAAATGATAACCTAGGGTGACTCAGTTGGTTAGGCAGGTCTGACTTCTGATCATGCTCAGATCATGATCTCATGATTCGTGAGTTTGAGCCCCACGTTGGGCTGTGCTGTCAGTGCAGAACCTGCTTTAGATCCTCTGTCCTCCCTCATCCTATCCCCCCTCCTGCTTTCTCTCTCAATAAATAAATAAATAAATAAATGATGTCAAATAAACAACCTAACTTAAAATTTGTTTTAATGGTTTTTTTGAGAGAGAGAGACAGACAGAGCACATGTGTGGGAGGGGCAGAGAGAGAGAGGGAGACACAGAATCGGAAGCAAGCTCCAGGGTCTGAGCTTTCAGCACAGAGCCCAAAGTGGGGCTCAAACTCATGAACCTCAAGATCATGACCTGAGCCAAAGTTAGACACTTAACCAATTGAGCCACCCAGGTGCCCCTAAACAACCTGACTTTAAATAGAAGAGTCTGGAGCCTGCCTCGGATTCTGTGTCTCTGCCTTTCTCTGCCCCTCCTCCTCTCAGTATCTGTCTGTCTGTCTGTCTCTGTCTCTGTCTCTCTCAAAAATGGATAAACATTGAGGCGCCTGGGTGGCTTAGTCGGTTAAGCGTCCGACTTTCGCTTAGGTCATGATCTCGCGGTTTGTGGGTTCGAGCCCCGCGTCGAGCTCTGTGCTGACTGCCAGCTCAGAGCCTGGAGCCTGTTTCAGAGTCTGTGTCTCCCTCTCTCTCTGACCCTCCCCTGCTCACGCTGTCTCTCTCTCTCTCTCTTTCTCCTAGAAATAAATAAAAAAATTTAAAAAAAATGGATAAACATTAAAAACAAAAACAAGGGGCCCCTAGGTGGCTCAGTCGGTTGAGCATCCGACTTCACTTCAGGTCATGATCTCACGGTTCATGGGTTTGAGTCCTGCATTGGGCTCTGTGCTGACAGCTAGATCAGAGCCTGGAGCCTTCTTCGGATTCTGTGTCTCCCTCTCTCTCTGACCCTCCCCTGCTCATGCTGTCTCTCTCAGAAATAAATAAAAATATTTAAAAAAATTTATATGATAATCTAGGAAAAAGTAGATACATTTTTTGGAAACATACAACCTACCAAGGCTGAATCGGAAAGAAGTAGAACATATGGACAGAACTATAACTAGGCAATAGATTGGATCGGTAATCCCAAACCTCCCATGTAATACATAAAGCTTAGACCAAATGATCTCACTGAAAAATTCTACCAAACATTTAAAGAAGAATTAATATCAATCCTTCTCAACCCATTTCAAAAAACTGAAGAGACAGCGAGTGCTCTCAAACTCATTTTGCAATGACAGCAGTACCCTGATACCAAAACCAGACAAGGATGCAATAGGACAAGAAAATTATAAGTCAATATCCCTGATGAACATAGATGCAAGAATTCTTTAAAAAAAGTAACAAACTGAGTTCAATAGCACATGAAGTGATCCTATGCCATGATCAAATGGGATTTATCCCTGGGATGTAAAAATGGTTTAACATAAAAAGGATACACCACATTAGCAGAATTAAAGATGATTTTTTGGATATGACACTTAAAGCACAAGAGACAAAATAGAAAATACACAAGTGGGACTACATCTAATGAAAAAGCTTTTGTACAGCAAAAGAAATTATCAACAAAATGAAAAGGCAGCCTACACATGGGAGGAAATATTTGTTAATCGTATATCTGATAAGGGGCTAATATCCAAAGTACATAGGGAATTCAAGCAACTCAACAGCAAAAACAAACAAACAAACAAAAAACACAATCTTGTTTAAAAATGTGCCCAAGAACTGAACGACATTTTCCCAAAGAAGAGATATGAGTGATCAACAGGTACATCAAAAGGTGCTTCACTTCAGTAATCATTGGGAAAAGGCAAATCACAACCTCAATATAATGCTACCTCACATCTGTCAGAATGACTGTCATTAAAAAGACAAGAGATAACTAGCGTTGGTGAGGATGTGGATAAAAGGGAAACTTGTGCCCATTTGGGAGGGATGCAAACTGGTACAACTACTGTGGAAAACAGTATGGAGAGTCCTTAAAGAATTAAAAACAGAATTGCCATATGATTCAACAATTCCACTCCTGGGTATATACCCCCCAAAAAAATGAAATCAAGATCTCAAAAAGATATCTGAATTCCCGTGTTCATTATAGCATTATTCGCAACATTTGAGGTATGGAAGCAACCTAAATGTTAGCGGATAAATGAAGATGTGAGATATGTGCATGTAATTCAACCGTGAGAAAGAAGGAAACCCTTCAATTTGTGACCATACGGAAGGACCTTGAGGGCATTGTGCCAAGTGAAAGAAGACAGATAGAGAAAGACAAATACTGTATGATTTCATTTACATGTAAAGTCTTAAAAAGCCAAACACCTGGAAACAAAGTAGAACAGTGGTTACCGTGGCTGAGGGGTGTGGGAAATGGGGAGATGTTGGCGAAAGGGTATAAACTTCCAGTTATCAGATGAATAGCTTGTGGGGATCTTATGTACAGCATGGTGATTATAGTTAATTGCACTGTTATTATAGATTTGCAGGTTGCCAAGGTTTTTTTTTAATGTTAAGTTCAAATCTATTTTCTGATAATACAAAAAAGTAATCCTTGAAAATGAGAACACTTAACAGAAAAGAGCATACTAACTTAGGTGCTAAACATCTAGATGAAATAACCATTGCAAAGTTTGACAGAAATGCATCCTCAGAACATGCAATTATTTTTTAAAAAACAGAAAAATAAAACCAGGCATTGCATATAAATGAGAACCGAATATGACATTTAAGGTGGTTCTTTTGAAAAGGACTGAAATAGTTCCTTCAAGCTTTTGAATTTACTATGCAAGAAAGTAGTTTTCCATACTCAATGGTTTTTCTTACTTTCTCCAATATTCTTCATACTTTTTAGTTCATATGTAAGTTAATCAACATATCTGTTTTGAAATTCAACTTGATCACCTGGGAGGTTTGCACAAATACCCTCTGTGAAACATATGGTGACCTTTGGTTTATTATAGTCTAATTATAAGCCTGAGGGGGCTCTGCCATATGTCATTGGAAAGTTGTTTTTCCATAGATTTCCACTAGATCACAGGCCCTGTCTGACCTGATTGTTTGTAATCAAGATGCTCCTGAGACAGTTTCTAAACTAAAACCAAAAAAAGTAATTTAATTTGGTTTAACTGTGTTTCATAAGATCTTTGAACATAGGTAAATACTAAACTGATTCTGAGAAGTCTCAGGTTGGATACCTGTGTGCGAAATCAAAATGTGGCCCTCGTCCATGTCTGACGCAGCGACCAGCATGTATGCATGATAGCTGGACCATTGCAAGTGTCTAGAACACATGCAGTCTATTTTCATTTCTATTTATTTATTTTTTTTGTTCTCAGTTTAATAATCCAGCAACGAGAGAGACACTGACTACCACTTACTGGTGAATCATTGGTAAAACATTTTCCAAGCGTTCCTTACTATTGTTCGCTTTGGCAGATGGTTTTTCAAATGTAACAAATTTATCTTCTTAGCAAAATATTTTTAAGCAAATCTATTGAACTAAGAAATGGCGAGTCCCTTAAGATCAGAGATTTAGCTCATTCATTTTTTATTTCTTGTTGGCAGGATAGCAAAAGATTTAAAAAGTGAATTAGAACAAACACCGCAGTCCCATCCTGCCCCTGAGAGGGATAAACAACTTGGGACAGCTCTAAAGCAGCGTACCAAAGGGTCTGAAAACTGAACTCACAGTGGAACCATGACTCATAAAAAGTGAGACAGAGTTGAAGTCCAAACAAAGATATTTCTATGTACGTTTGTAAAGACATCCTTCATATGGTTTTCTCAGGATCCAAGCTCTCACACTGCACTATTCAAAATGTCTAGGATACAATACAAAAGTACTTGGTGCTATAGGCTGAATATTTATGTCCCCCCACAAATTTATATGTTGAAATCTTTTTTAAAATTTTTTATGTTTATTTATTTTTGAGAGAGAGAGAGAGACAGTGTGAGTGGGGGAGAGGCAGACACAGAATGCGAATCAGGCTCCAGACTCTGAGCTGTCAGCACAGAGCCCAATGCAGGGCTCGAACTCACGAACCTTGAGATCATGACCTGATCCGAAGTTGGAAGCTTAACAGACTGAGCCACCCAAGCGCCCCTATATGTTGAAATTTTAACTCTTAAGGTGAGGGTGTCAGAAAGTGGATCCTTTAGGAGATAACGCTCTTATAAAAGAGGCTGGAGAACGCTCCCTTGTCCCCATTTGCTGTATGAAGACATAGTGAGGAGGAGGAGAAGGCCAGTGAAGGAGGCCTTCACCATACACCAAACCTGCGGGCAATTGGATAAATTATTTTCCTGTCTTCAAGTCACGGAGTCTTTCCTTTGTTACCTTATTCTGCATTGAGGGAGCATTTTTTTTTTAATTTTAATATTTTTATTTATTTCTAGGAGAGAGAGAGAGACCGCGTGAGCAGGGGAGGGTCAGAGAGAGAGGGAGACACAGACTCTGATACAAGCTCCAGGCTCCGAGCTGTCAGTCAGCACAGAGCCCGACGCGGGGCTCGAACCCACTAACGAGAGATCGTGACCTAAGTGAAAGTCGGAAGCTTAACCGACTAAGCCACCCAGGCGCCCCTGAGGGAGCAATTTTATTTCAAACGTTGTATTTTCATTTGCAAGACGTCTATTTTGCTATGTTTTGGTTCCTATTTTTCTGCTAAGAACTTCTGTCTTTTCATTCATTTCAAGAGTGCTAACCTTTAACTCATGGCACATAGTTATAATAGCTGCTTTATTTATTTAAAAAGATTTTATTTTTAAGTAATCTCTGCATCCACTGTGGGGCTCAAATTTATAACCCTGAGGTCAGGAGTTGCAGGCTGTACAACTGAGTCAGTCAGGTTCCCCCCCCACCCCAGTATATTTTATATTTTTAAAATATTGAAGATGTCTTATTTTTGTAAATTTGATTTTTTTTAAGTTTATTTATTTATTTTGAGAGAGAGGGGGAGGAAGAGCATGCATGTATAGGAGAAGTAGAGAGAGAAGGAGAGGAGAGATACAATCCCAAGCAGGCTCCATGTTCAACTCAGAGCCCCATGTGGGGCTCGATCCCACAAGCATGAGATCATGACCCGAGCTGAAATCAAGAGTCAGCCATTTAACCAACTGAGCCATCCAGGCACACCTTTTTGTAATTTTATAAATTTTATTTTTTTGTTTTACATTTTTAAAAAATTTTTTATTTATTTCTGAGAGAGAGACAGCATGAACAGGGGAGGGTCAGAGAGAGAGGGAGACACAGAATCTGAAACAGGCTCCAGGCTCTGAGCTGCCAGCACAGAGCCCGATGTGGGGCTCGAACACACGAACCATGAGATCATGACCTGAGCCGAAGTCGGACGCTTAACCGACTGAGCCACCCAGGCGCCCCTGTAATTTTACGAATTTTATAAAATTTTATAAGTGTTATTTTCAGAGAGAAAAAAAATCACTGCTCTTTTCCTTTTTCTCATCTCAACTCCTTATACGTAACTCTCAGTTAATTCAATGCTAAAAATAATTGGGTCTTAATTAAACTCAGGTCTAAAAGCCTCACAGTCATTTCCTGTTTCCAGGATTATTCACTTGATTTTCTTTGCTTCACACAAATGCATTCTTATCTCTAGAGGTGGAGAAACAAGTCAGATTTATCAAATAGTATAGCTCCATTTAGAGTTTAAGGAGAACTCCACATGAAGTTTAGTTTGTAAATTCTGATTTTAATTCAAATTTTCTAATTCAAGACCTCAGGTATATGTGGGAGGCCCACCCATTCAGATGTTAATCTAGATATTCCTTGCTGAATCCAGTTCTGAACGTGTGTTCTATGTAAACCAATAAATTACATGTGCACGTAGGAAACTTGGTGTTTACAGAAATCATATAGTAAAGTTAAGATCCCTATTGTCACTTAAAAGTAATTCTTATTTATCTTGTTTTTAAAGTAGAAGTTTAGGGGCACCTGGGTGGCTCAGTCGGTTTGTAGCAGGATTCTCGCACACAGAGTCATGACACTGAGGCTTTTCTTTCCAGGAAGCAACTTTATTGAAGCTAGCATCACTCAGTTGGGTTTGTACCCAAAGAACTGAGCCCCGAACACCACATGGCATGGTTTTTTATATATTTTTTACTTCTTTGTCTCCCATATATGGTAACACACAAACATGCAGTATGATTAAAGTGGTCTCATGTTACAAGGTCATGAGGAATGTTGTCACATACACGAAGAGCAAGGTTGCCTGGAGATGTTCTTTTTTTTTTTTTTTTTTCCCTTTCCTTAGGGAGGGGACCCTACCACAAGTTAAGTGTCCAACTTTGGCTCAGGTCATGATCTTGCAGTTGGTGGGTTTGAGCACTGCATCAGGCTCTGTGCTGACAGCTCAGAGCCTGGAGCCTGCTTGGGATTCTGTGTCTCCCCCTCTTGCAATCTGTTTCTCTCTCTCTTTCTCTCGCTCTGTGTCTGTAAAAGAAATAAAACATTTAAAAGGAAAGAAAGAAAGAAAGAAAGAAAGAAAGAAAGAAGGAAGGAAGGAAGGAAGGAAGGAAGGAAGGAAGGAAGGAAGGAAGGAAGGAAGGAAGGAAGAAGAAGGAAAATTTAGTTTGCTCCTTTGGTTTTTGGTACAGCACAACATAACTAAATGATATTTAATGTTTTAGAATTAGATATCCTTTGTCACACTGACTTATTTCATCTAATTTTTTTATTTGGAAAAATAAATCCTAGAAGAAAGTTAAAAACTAGTACCATGAACACCTGCATTCTTTTCACTTCACTTCACCAGTCTGTTACTAACTTAACTATAAGTTCCATCAGCTCTAGTTTATATCACTCCTTGTTTTGTTGTTTCTTTAAATATAAAACAAGAAAATCAGGAATGAGATTTCAGTTTGGGGAGGAAAGGTGTTTAATTTGTTTTACATAATTAATGCAATTTCGAGTAAATAGAGGTCAGAAAAAACTCACTAAAAAATCCGGTTCTCAAATGTTATTTAGCCATAAAAAGAAGGAAATCTTATGACAACATGGATGGAACTTGAAGGAAAAGATGTATGATTCTTTGTTTTTAAATTTTTCAAAATATTTATTTTTGAGGGAGAAAGAGAGAACCTGTGTGTGTGCTTGAGTGGGGAAGGGGCAGAGAGAGAGGGGGCAGAGGATCTGAAGAGGCCTCCACGGGCTGACAGCACAGAGCCCAATGTGAGGCTCAAACTCAGAAACCGGGAGATCATACCCTGAGCTAAAGTCTGATGCCTAACCTACTGAGCCCCCCAGGCGCCCCTGTTTGACTCTGTGTATGATCTCACTTACCTGTGGAATCTAAAGAAAAAAGAAAAAAAAACACAACCCCTGCGAAACCTCCATAGAGAACTGGTGGTTACTAGAGGGAGGGGCTGGGGTGGGCACATGGGTGAAGGGGATCACATTTCCAGTTTTAAAATAAAGAAATTAGAGACGCCTGGGTGGCTCAGTCCATTAAGTGTCCGACTTCGGCTCAGGCATGATCACACAGCTCATGGGTTCAAGCCCTACATCGGGCTCTGTGCTGACAGCTAGCTCAGAGCCTGGAGCCTGCTTCTGATTCTGTGTCTCCCTCTCTCTCTGACCCTCCCCTGCTCACACTGTCTCTCTCTCTCTCAGAAATAAGTAAAACATTAAAAAAATTTTTTTCAAATTACAGGGATATCATGTGCAGCATGGTGATAATAATACTGTATTGTATATTTGAAAGTTGCTAAGGGGAATCTTAAAAGTTCTCACCATGAGAAAAAAAATGTGTTGATGGGTGTTAATGTATTGTGATTACCATTTCACAATACACAAAAATATTGAATAATTATGTTATACACATGAAAGTATATAATGTTATATGTCAATGATATCTTCACAAAAAAATCAGTAAGCTAAATCTAATTCAACCAATTTGGTTGAGTAAATTAAAGAAAACATGGTCTTTATTAAATACTAAGACTTTAAGAACTGTTTTTTGCCTTTAAACATAAAGAAATCAGCCATTAGTTTTGTCTCCAGGGTGAAAGACAGAAAAGGGGTGGGGAGTGACTGCCAGGAAATGGAATGCAAATATTGTGAGTCCTTGGTGAGTTTCGCATTTTATCTGCCAGTCTCCTGCTAGCCTCCGAGTCCCCCAGAGGAAACAAGTTGTCTATATACTGTTATTTACCGATACTTTGCTCTAGGCTGGTTGAACTAGACTGAAGAAAGAATCAACAGGGCCACCTATTTAAAAAGAGTCAACTGAACCCACCTCTAGCAAATGCTTCTCTTTCTTGAGAGTAGAGTGAAGAGCTTTAAGCATTTCATAATGGAAAGTTCTGGTTCAATTTTTATTCTTTTCTTAAGGTATTAAGGACAACTAGGTCTATCTAGTCAACCAGGGCAAGAGTTAAAATTTCTGCCCTTTTTAAAAAAATGTTTATTTAGGGGCGCCTGGGTGGCTTAGTCGGTTAAGCGTCCGACTTTCGCTTAGGTCATGATCTCGCGGTTCGTGGGTTCGAGCCCCGCGTCGGGCTCTGTGCTGACTGCCAGCTCAGAGCCTGGAGCCTGTTTCAGAGTCTGTGACTTCCTCTCTCTCTGACCCTCCCCTGCTCACACTGTCTCTCTCTCTCTCTCTCCTAGAAATAAATAATAAAATATTTTTAAAAAAATTTTTAAAAAATTAAAAATGTTTATTTGGAGAAAGAGAGAGTGAGCAAGCAGGGGACGGGCAGAGAGAGAAGGAAAGAATCCCAAGCAGGCTCTGGCTGTTAGTGCAGAGCTGAACATGGGGCTTGATCCCACAGACTGTGAGATCATGACCTAAGCCAAAACCAAGAGTCCAACACTTAACCAACTGAAACACCCAGGTGCCCCCAAAATGTCTGCTCTTAAAATTTGCAAATATTTCTGTGAAGTTTGTGGGAGTTAGATAAAAATGTTTAGTCCTTACATGCTTCAGTGAATATTTCTTTGAGTTTACCTCCCAAACTTCTGGAAGTAGGTCAGCAAAATCTTTTTCTAAAATTTGTTTCAGTTTATTAGAAGACCATACTCTCTACCAGGCTAAGAAATCATCCCTATTCTATCTTGCATATCAGTTTATATTTATATACACTGGGCACTACAATGGGCAGAATTCTCCAACACCCATTTGCATGTATAGAATGACTGAGAAATAAACATATATTATTTTAATTTTGAAAAATCTGGGGTGCCTGGGTGGTGCAGTTGGTTAAGCATCAGCCTCTTGATTTCGGCTCAGGTTATGATCTTAAGGTTCCATGGGATGGAGCCCTGTGTCAGGCTCTGGGCTGGTGGCAGATAGGCTGCTTGGGATTCTCTCTTTCTCTTCCTCTCTGCCTCTCCCCCACTTGTGTGTCCTGCACTTGGGCTCCCTCTCTCTCTCTCAAAATAAATGGATTAAAAAAATTTTTTAATGAAGCTTTAAAAAGAAAACTACCTCTTTTTATATTGGTCGTAACACTGAACCTGGTGTATGTGGTTACTTTGAAATACTTTCATTAAGGGGCACCTGGGTGGCTCAGTCAGTAAAGCTTTCGACTTCAGCGCAGGTCATGATTTCACAGTTTGTGGGTTCGAGCCCCGCATCAGGCTCTGTGCTGGCAGTCAGCTCAGAGCCTGGAGCCTGTTTCGGATTCTGTGTCGCCTTCTCTCTCTGACCCTCCCCTGCTCACGCTGTCTCTCTCTCTCTCCTCTCTCTCTCAGAAATAAATAAAAACACTAAAAAATAAAATGAAATACTTTTGTGAAAACCTATTAGGCACCTGGTCAAGGGTTAGGCCAAGAGCCTTGTGAATCAAACAGTACAATATATTCTCCCATGAAAGAGAGCTGCGTGGCTGGGAAATAGGAACTGGGAGAGATTTTAACCCTTTTGTAACTTTTGAATTTTGAATTACATGCATGTATTCAAAATTTTTTATCATCAAAAAAAAAAAAAGTATAGGGGCGCCTGGGTGGCTTAGTCGGTTAAGCGTCTGACTTTCCCTTAGGTCATGATCTCGCGGTTCGTGGGTTCGAGCCCCGTGTCGGGCTCTGTGCTGCCTGCCAGCTCAGAGCCTGGAGCCTGTTTCAGAGTCTGTGACTCCCTCTCTCTCTGACCCTCCCCTGCTCACGCTGTCTCTCTCTCTCTCCTAGAAATAAATAAAACATTTAAGAAAAAAAAAAAGTATAGATGATCCCCTGCATAAGGTTTTTCTTCTAAAACACTATTTAGGCTCAGTTGGTTGAGGTTCCAACTCTTTTTTTTTATTGCTCAGGTTATGATCCCAGGGTTGTGGGCTTGAGCCCCAAAATGGGCTCTGTGGTANAGCTGAAGTTGGACGCTTAACCTACTGAGCCACCCAGGCGCCCCTCAGGTGTCCCATTGATATGCGCTTTTTTTTTTTTAACCCTCGTTTTATGCTTCAGTTTAGCCTTCATTAAAATTTCTACTTCATGAGGGGCTCATGGGTGGCTCAGTCACTTAAACTTCCGACTTCGGCTCAGGTCATGATCTCACAATTCTTGAGTTCGAGCCCTGCTTTAGGCTCTGTGCTGTCAACACACAGAGCCTTCTTGGTTTTCTCTCTCTCTCCCTGTCTCTCTGCCCTTTTTCATTTTCTCTCTCAAAAGTTCTACTTCATCAGTTTCCGATAAAGAATAAACAAGATAAAGTTGTTGAAAGTTCAGTTTACACTGAAAAGCATTATGCACAGTTAAGCCATTGCTGAGGAGTATCAGGGACTGAATGTTTGTTACCCCACACCCCAAATGTGTATGTTGAAATCCTAGCCCTCATAGTAGTGTTATTGGGAGGTGAGCCTTTGGGAGCTGCTTTGGTCGTGAGGGTGGAGCCCGGATGAATGGGATTATAAAAGGGACCTCAGCGAGCTCTCTTGCTCCTTCCCCCACGTGAGGACACAAGAAGAAGACGCTCATCTATGATTTGGGAAGCAGGTCTTCACTAGACACTGAATCTGTGGCACCTTGATCTTGGTCTTGATTCCCCACCTCCAGAACTGTGAGGAATAACTTTGTTGTTTAAGTCACCCAGTCTATGGTACTTTGTTATAATAGTTCAACAGACTAAGACAGGGGGCAATGTGGAGAAGTAAGAAGAGCTTTGGAGTCCTACAGACTGGAGTCATCACTCATCAGATAGGTGAACTTGGACAAGTGTCATAGTCTCCGGAATGCAGTTCGCTGGAATGTCGTCATGTGGGTAGGGACTGTTTTCTTCACTATGGTGCCCTCAGCACCTAGAATAGCATCTGACATCAGGTACTCAACAAATGTGTTTTGTGGAGACCTCTCTGCGCTGCGGTTTCTTCATTTGTAAATTACGGAGAATTTGGTCTGTAAGAAGAGAAATGTTTAGAGGTTGGCCATGTGGCTGCTACCTCCTTAGGAGCCTCACAGTAATGACAGCTGTTTATCATGAGATTATTCCCAGAGGTGAATGAATGTCCGTCTCACAGTGTACTGGCAGGGGCTTCTGGCCCTGGTGGGGTATTGGGGCTGGGAGACGCTCTTTCCCACAAACAACTAAACAAAAGGTCAGAACCAGCCATTTCAGGGCTCTGGAAAATTGACTAAAGACAAACAAATCAAGAAGTGCTTATTAATGAAAAACTGCTGAATTGTAAGAGCAACGTGAGTCTGCGCGGTTCTGGCCCGGGGCGCCTCCCTTTCCCATCCCCCTCCCCCCTCTTGCTCCAAGAGTGAGGACGTTCTACCCGGCTGGCTGTGGGCTGTGGGAAGCAGTAGCTTCACTGACGGACAGATGAACTGATTTGTACCAAGAGCAGAAAATAGAACCCAGCCGTGTGGTCAGCAAAAGTGGCGAATCTGGTGAGAAATGAAGGGGCAGAGTCTACCGTTCTGCTCATCTTAGGTTGTAGAGTTCGATGCGGGAGTGGCTGGCAAGACTCATAGCAGGGACGCATCGGGCAATCACAGAGCCCTGGGGAGGCTGCAAAAGCTCTTCACACATCTCTGGCTGCCTGATGGGCTGCAGGCAGGTTCAAGGGAGACCTGAGGGGCCCTGGAGAGAATTAAAAGTTTGAGCAAAACTCAAACAATTCCTGAATTTTTTTTTTTTTACAAATAGTTTATTGTCAAATTAAAACAATTCCTGAATTTTGAACGGACTCGTAAACCCACAAATCCATTGGCAAGGGTTGGAAATCTTACTGGTTTGAAGTGTTGTTTTGTTTGTTTGTTTGTTTTGTATTATAAAGCATTTCTATTTGCTTTTATTTATTTATTTATTTATTTATTTATTTATTTAAATAGTTTATTGTCAAGTTGGTTTCCATATAACACCCAGTGCTCATCCCCACAAGTGCCCTCCTCCATGCACCTCTCCCCCCTTCTCCTCTCCCCCTCCCCCATCAGTCCTGGGTTTGTTCTCAGCATTCAAGAGTCTCTCATGGTTTTCCTCCCTCCTTCTCCCCAACTATTTTTCCCCTGGTTTGAAGTGTTTTAGCACAGCCTTGGACCAATCAGTGGCTGACTACCAGGCAATACACACAGAGGGGCGACTCCTAGCAAGCAAGTCAAGACATAAAAGTAAGAATTGAAAAACGAAAATACGGAGCAGGGACATTAATGGACACACAACACAGGAGAGACATTTTGTTGTCTCTTGGCTAGAAATTCACCCTGGGATTATTAGCTCTGTGAAAAAGAATACTATTGTTTAAATGTTATTTAAACTGAGGCTTTTAAATACTGTTTCTTGGCCAAATATCACAATGTTGAAGTTTTTGAGTAGAGAGCAATGAATAATCACTGCAACTGGAAGGGATTTCCCTTGCTGATTTCCTGTGTCTCTATGCTCCTGTAGGATACATGGTTCATCACAGTTCAGCTCCTACCGCGTCCATGGTTGCTCACTCCCAAGGATAGCTTCTCCACTACTAGGGTCCTGCAATAGCCTGTTACATAAGCATATAAAAGTCTTGAATATCAGCACTGTCAACTAACCTTACCTAAGTGACATTTACAGAGCAGTGCACACAACTGTAGCAGAATACACATTTTTTTTCAAGTACACTTAGAACAATTTCCAGGACAGAACATATGTTAGTTAAGTCATGAAACATATCTCAATAAATGTAAAAGAATTGAAATTATTTGCAGCAAGTTTTCCAGCCACAACAATTAAATTATAATTCAATAACAAAAAGAAATTTGTTTTTTAATGTTATTTATTTATTTGTTTATTTTGTGTGTGTGTGTGTGAGAGAGAGAGAGAGAGAGAGGTCAGAGAGACAGGGAGACACAGAATCCAAAGATAGGCTCCAGGCTCTGAGCTAGCTGTCAGCACAGAGCCCGATGCGGGGCTTGAACCCACGAACCACAAGATCATGAACTGAGCCAAGACGGACGCTTCACCAACTGAGCCACCCACATGCCCCAAGAAATTTGGATATGTAGTCTCGTGCTTTTGGTGAGACATTTTGCTCTGAATAGCTTTTCTGAACACTGTAAAAAGAATATTCCCCACAGTGCTGAGAGGAAAGTATACAGCATTAATGGTAATATTAGAAAACAAAGTCTCAAATCAATAATGTAAGCTTCCACTTTAAGAAACCAGAAAAGAAGAGCAGATTTACCTCAAAGCAGGCAGAAACAAGAAAATGATAAAAATCAGAGTAGAAATCTATAAAACAGAAACAAAATAGAGAAAAATCAATAAAACTAAAAGATCCTTCTTTGAAAAGATCAACAAAATTAATAAGCCTTTAGACAGACCAAGAAAAATGAGAAGGCATAAATTATCAATATCAGGATTGAAAGAGAAAGTTAGTACTGATCTTTCAGAAATTGAGAGAATAATAAGGACTATTTGAACACCTTTCAGTGTTCAAATGATAAAAACTTAGATGAAATGGATAAATTCCCCAAAAGACAAAAACTACCATAATTATTTTAAGAGGTATAAAATCTGAATAGAAGTGTAAGAAATAAAAATTTAGAGTGGTAATGAAAAATATTCCCATAAAGAAAATCCCAAACTAACATAGCATTGTATTTTTTAATGTTTATTTATTTTTGAGAGAGAAAGAGACAGAGTCTGAGCCCAGGAGGGTCAGAGAGAGAGGGAGACACAGAATAAGAAGCAGGCTCCAGTCTCTGAGCTGTCAGCCCAGAGCCCGATGTGGGGCTTGAACTCACGAACTCTGAGATCATGATCTGAGCCGAAGTTGGACTCCCAACTAACTGAATCAGTCAAGCATCCCTGTAACATTGTATGTTAACTCTACTTCAGTAACAAAGAAAGAAAGAAAGTCCCAAGGGCAGATGGCTTCACAGGTAAATTCTAATTAAAGAAGAAATAGTATCATTCTTACATAACTCCTTCACAAAACAGAGGCAGAAGGAACACTTCCCAACTTACACAATGAACCTAGTATTACCTTGACACCAAAGCCAGCCAGATAAATACGTTGTGAAAAAATATACTATAAACTATAAAACTATGGACCAATATCCCTCATAAACATAAATACAAAAATCCTTAATAAAATATTAGCAAGCCAAATCTAGCAACATATAAAAAGGATTGCCCAACATGAGCAAGTGGAATTTATCCTAGAAATATCATGATCATGTCAAAACATACAGAAAAAGCATTTTTAAAAAATCTAACATCCATTCATGATGAAAATTCTCAACAGTATAGAACTATAATGGAACTCTTCTCACCTAATAGAGTCTCTCTAAAAACCCTGTAGCTAATCTCATACTTAATGGTGAATAACTTATCCCTTCTTCTAAGGATCAGGAATAAGACAAGGATGTCAGTTTTCATCAATTCTATTAAACGTTGTACTGGAGGCTCTAGTCAGGGCATTTAGAAAAGAAAAAATAAAGACATAGATATTAGAAGGAAAAAGAAGGAATAAAATTGCTTTTATTGACAGATGACATGATCTTGTATATAGAGAATTGACAATAATCAACAAAAAACCTACCAGAACCAGTTTAGCAAGGTCTCAAGATAAAAGATCAAGGTTTAAAAATAATTTTATTTGTATGTACTAGCAAAGATCAGTTCAAAAATGAAATTAAGAAGGCCACCCTATTTCCAGTAACATCAAAAAGAATACAATACTTTGAAATACATTTTCAAAGAAGTGCAAAAACACTACTGAGAAAGTACTGAATATTTTTTTTTAAAGTTTGTTTTTAGGAGAGAGAGACAGACAGAGAGGAGAAAAAGAAAGAGAGAGAAAGAGAGAGAGAGAGAGATGTGGAGGGTCAGAGAGAGGGAGAAAGAGGATTTGAAGTGGGCTCTGTATTGACAGCAGTGAATCCGATGCAGGGCTCGAACTCATGAACCATGATATCATAACCTGAGTCGAAGTTAGACGCTCAACCGACTGAGCCACCCCGGTGCCCCAAAAGTAATGAAGATCTAAATAAAGAGAGAAACTCTAGACTCAAAATTGACATGTAGAGTCAATGCAATCCTTGTCACAATCCCAGCAGGTTTCTGTTTTGTTGTTTGTTTTCGTAGAAATATGTAAGCTAATCCTAAAGTTTACAAGGAAGCGAAAAGGACCTAGAATAGTTAGAAGACTTTTGGAAAAGAAGAAAGTTGAATGATTCACACTACTCAACTTCAAAATGTATTATGAATACAGTAAGTAAGACCATGTGGTATTAGTGTAAGGATAAATCTATAGATAAGTAGAACAGAATTTATAGTTCAGAGATCAGTCCTCCAAATTACAGTCAATTGAATTTTGACAAAGAGGCTCAGATAATGCAACGGGGAATATATGGTCCATTCATTAACTGGTGCTGGAACAGTTTGGTATCATATAAAGAAGAAGGAGGAGGACAGGAAGGAGGCACAAAGACAACGGTAACAATGAGCTTTACCGCACACAACACATAAAATTTAACTAAGGATGGATCAGAGACCTAAATGTAACAGAGAAAACTAAAAGTTTCCAGAAGAAACACAGGAGAAAATCTTGTGAGGCGCCTGGCTGGCTCCATCAGTAGAGCATGTGACTCTTGATCTTGGGGTAATGAGTTCAAGCCCCACATTGGACGTGAAGTCTACTTTAAAAAAAAAAAGAGGGGCGCCTGGGTGGCTCAGTCAGTTAAGCATTTGACTCTTGACCTTGGCTGAGGTCATGATCTCATGGTTCATGAGATTGAGCCCCGTGTTGGGCTCCATGCTGACAGCGTGGGGCTTGTTTGAGATTCTCTTCTCTCTCTGCCTCTCTCTCTCTCTTACTCTCTCTCAAAATAAATAAAACATTAAAAAAAAATAAAAAAATAAAAAAAATAAAAAATGACAAAAGATTTGAGTATTTGAATAGACATATCATCAGAGAAAATATATGAATCGCTAATTAACACATGGCAAGTTGTTCAATGTTATTAGTCATTAGAGCAATCAAAATTAAAGCCATGATGAGATACCAGTACATGCCCACCAGAATGGCTCTAATCAGAAAGGATGACAATAGTAAGTGTTGATAAAGATGGAGAGCATCTGTAACTCTCACATACTGTTGATGGGAATGTAAAACGGTATAGTCTCTTTGGGAAAACAGTTTGCCAGTTTCTTAAAAAGTTAAACAAACTTATCATATGACCCAGTGATTCTACTCCTAGATATCTACCCAAAAGAAATAGACTTGTATATGAATGTTCATAGTAGCATTATTCATAATAGCCCTAAACTGGAAGCAACCCAAATGTCCATCAACTGTTGAACAAATCAACAAAACTTTGAATACTCATACTAAAGGTACTAAATGGCACTAAAATGGAATAAAACTACTGATACACACCTGCTCCAATATGCATGAATCCTGAAAACATTAGATTTAATAGAAACTAGACACTCAAGATTATGTATTGTAAAAATACAGTCATATAATTTCCAAAAAAACCAAATGCGTAGAAACAGAAAGCACATTAGTGATTTCCAAGAAATGGGGAATCACTGGAGTTGATTTACCTTTTTGGCAACTCTCTTGAGATGATTTATGAATGTCTCCTGCTAAAGTTTCCAGAACTGCCCTAGTCAATTCCCTTCCTAAGATTTCTATGTGCAATTCTTTCCAAAATTCCATTAAGTATCTTAGTTGTCTTCTCACACATTTTTTAATTCATTTAGGGTAGCCAACATGTGTTGTACGCGTGTCCTAGTTATACCTCTAAAGCTTCGGTTGTGCAATCATTTCTTGCACTTCATGAAATAACCTTGCGATCATTCCTTTCTGATTAATCTATTTAATTTATTTTTAAATGTTTTTTAATGTTTTATTTATTTCTGAGAGAGAGAGTGTGAGCAGGGGAAGGTCAGAGAGACAGGGAGACACAGAATCTGAAACAGGCTCCAGGTTCTGAGCTGCCAGCCCAGAACCAACGCGGGGCTCGAACCCACAAACTGCGAGATCATGACCTGAGCCGAAGTCAGACGCTCAACCGACTGAGCCACCCAGGAACCCCTAGAGTAATTTCTTATAATTAAAAAAAAAGTTTTGCCAAATGATAAGTTTTCAAAATCAGCCCACTAGAGACACTGAACAAATCAAGAGTTCTGGATTCTGAAAGATGAGGGTGATGTGGTTACGCACAGGAAAGACTAAGAGTTTCTGCTCTTATTTCTGGAAGAGTCCTATTTCAAAACACACTATACACATGAGCACATATGTACACACACAGAGTGCACTCATGCACGCAAAGCTTTCGCTACGTTTCTGATTCTTTCTAGTTATTAACCTTGTTCCCAGCGCTTTCTCACTATGTTCAGTCTATGGTCAGCAGTCCTCCTTCAAAGGCTATTTCTAGACCTTGCCTTACTTGACATTACTTCTAAATTATTCTCTGTCAAAATTGCCTTTAAAATTCTAGAGAGCAGATCCACTGAAGATCTCATTTGTTCAAAAAGCCAAATGAGACCAAAGGCAGCCCAGCCTCTTGTAAGCACAATCCACACTCACCGACATAGCTTCGCAGATCCAACATTTTCTTCCTATGGCCGAACTCTCCAGACTGCTCCCTCTACACTCCAACTCCTGGTTCTGAATCCAAGAAATGTAAAACTTCTTTTGTTGTTGTTGTTCATTTATTTGTTGGAGTTGATCTTTCTTATTTTTGGTTTCTGGTTTGCTCTTACGGTCCTTAGACTGATTGTGAGAAGCTGTCTCTGCCCTGAAGCTTTGTCACTGCTTCTCTCACTGCTTTAGAAGGTGTCCGGTCAGCAGGCAGATGAAACCAAGAGGCCTAAGTGGTGAAGAAATATCTCCAAAAGGTGGCAATGAGAGTGTTTGTGGAGGTTGGAGACAGAACATGGTATAAAGGTTGAATTTCTTTTTTTTCCCCCAAAGTTGATTTATTTATTTTGACAGAGAGTGAGAGAGAGAGAGAGAGAGAGAGAGAGCATGCACTGGAGTGAGTGTGTGCAGGATAGAGGCAGAGACAAAGAATCCCAAGCAGGCTCCGCACTGGCAGTGCAGAGCTTGATGTGGGGCTCAAACCCACAAACCGTGACATCATGGCCTGAGCTGACATCAAGACCCAGACACTTAACGGACTGAGCCACCCAGTCACCCCGAGGCTGGATTTCTAAAACGCATGTAAAAATGCTTCCAGGGTGCACTGGTTTGGCATTGGCTGACCTGGCAGGGCTGGGACAGGCCCAGGACTGGGGAGTTTTGCTGGAAGATTTACAGAGGAATCAAGGAAAGTGATGCCGTTGCCTTTGTTTGTCTAAACTGGTTCCTATTGCTTTTGTCTCCATAGTCACGTTATATTTACCAGCGGGCACATTTTATCCCTGATTTTGTCATCTTTTCAGAATTTGGTACTTCCGTCATTCTTTCCTCACTTCTCACTTTTTCCTTATTCGAATTTTTTCTTCCCTTAACTTTCGTGACTATCCTCTCTCCTGGTTTTCCTCTCAGCTTGAATTTGTTTGTTTTTGGCTCTTGTTTGAATCCCTTTAATGTTGCCGACTGCACTTCTGCTACCCATGTGTTTGGCATAACTGTATCTACCTTCAAGCTTAAATCACGTACTGTATCTTAGTTCTAGATATTTTCTCTAGATTTCATTTCAGGAACTTGTCTATAATAGACCTCAATATTCTTTGCTCCTTCCTCTCGAAGCTGCCCTTCCTTCCTATTTTTGGTCCTAAATTACAGCACTGTTACACAAGCCCCCGGGCCAGAAACAAACCCCTCCCTCTGCTTTACCATCAACAGTAGATAGTAAATGTGCTAAGTATTGCTTTAAGCATGTTCTAAACCACAGGTTCTCCAAGCGGGGCTCTCAGATCACAGCAGCAGCAACAGCACTTGGGAACGTGTCAGAAATTAAAGTTTTCAGGCCCCACTCCAGACGTACTCAGGATGAAGGCAGCAGTTTGTTTTAACATGCCCTCTAGGTGTCTTTGATGTACACTGCAGCCTGAGGACTGCTATTCTAAACTTGGGATTGTTAATCTTGGGGGTCCATGTTTGGGCTTCAGGAGGACCAAGAAACACGTGTAATTATACCTAAAACTGAGTGTATTTCCATATATATATTTACAAGTGGATAGCTTTTAGTCCTTTATTTTCCTTTTCTTTTATTATTGTTTTTAATGTCTATTGTTGAAATAGAGACAGGGTGTGAGTAGAAGAGGGGCAAAGAGAAAGGAGACACAGAATCCAAAGCAGGCTCCAGGCTCCGAGCTGTCAGCACAGAGGGCTGGAACTCGAGGACAGCAAGATCGTGACCTGATCCGAAGTCAGACAGTTAACTGACTGAGTCACCCAGGTGCCCCATTTCCTTTTACTTTTAAATGGGTTCAGTGCTTCCGCAATTTGGGACTGTTCTTTGATTTCCGGGACTACCACCACTTACCCTTTGATCTAGTTCTCTTGCCTTTAGTCTCCACCCTTTTCAATGGATCTTCATTTTTTAAATTAATTTTTAAAATATTTTCTTTATTTCTGAGAGAGAGGGAGAGAGAGAGCATGAGCAGGGGAGGGTCAGAGAGAGAGGGAGACACAGAATCTGAAGCAGGCTCCAGGCTCTGAGCTGTCAGCACAGAACCCAATGCGGGGATCGAACCTACAAACCGTGATACCGTGACCTAAGCCAAAGTCAGGTGCTCAACCGACTGAGCCACCCAGGCGCCCCTATGGGTCTTCATTTTGTAGTGACAATGATATTCTAAACCATGAACCTCATCATGGCCATTCTTCTGCTCAAAGGCCTTCAATAACTCTCAATAGCATATAAAGTGTATAATAAACTAACTTCTTAGCATGACGAACAGCACCCTTTCATCAAAGCTTATTCTTTTCCGTGCATCTGAATATTCTGGATCTCACTTGGATTCTCATACCTCCCTGCATTTGTATATTCTGCATACTCAGTCTATAGAATTCCCTTCAATGCCTCGCCAGTCCCCCATTCCCCTTAGCCTACCTAATTCCTGTTTGAGATTCAGCACAAGGCATATCTCTTCTGGGAAGTTTATGTGGCCCTCTTATATACTCCCAATTTTTGTCTGAGCTTATCCCTCTGCTAGTAGGTTTCAAATGTTCACTTAAGACCCTTATACACTCTTAGAAATTATTGAGGACCCTGAGAGATTTACAGGATATCTATCCGTATTTACCACATTAGAAATTAAATCTGAGAAACTTATTTCAAAACTTATTTCAAAACACTTATAAAATGATATGTTAATATAAATGATGCATTTTTATAATAAAATTATACTTTCCAGGGCGCCTGGGTGGCTCAATCGGTTGAGCATCCGACTTCGGCTCAGGTCGTGATCTCACGGTTTGTGGGTTCAGCCCCGCATCGGGCTCTGTGCTGACAGCCAGCTCAGAGCCTGGAGCTGCTTCGGATTCTATGTCTCCCTCTCTCCCTGACCCTCCCCTGCTCATGCTGTCTCTCTCTCTCAGAAATAAATAAAAACATTAAAAAATAAAGAGAAAAATTATACTTTCCAAAAAAGAATTTGAGAAGAGTGGAATTGTTTTACATTTTTCAAACGTCTTTCATGTTTAGCTTAATAGAAGACAGCTGGATTCTCCTGTCTGTTCGTGCATTCAGTCTGTTGTGATATATTTTGGTTGAAACATATGAAGAAAATCTGGTCTCACACAGATAAGGAGTTGGAAAAGGGAAAACTATTTTCATAGCCTTTCTAGATAATTCTAGATATTCTTCTTTGATACCACACCAAACTAGACATATGGTAGTTTCTTAAGAGTGCAGTTGCAGTGTGGACTGAGTCTGAAACTGTATCAATTAACTTTTTGTATTCTACATTAAGATGCATAGGTCTGTCTTCCACTTTGATGACTCATTCAATTTTGTAATAGCATGCACTGGTTATTCTGAAAATAGTTGTTTATTGAGTTGTATAGGTCTTCCAAATGCTCAAATATTTTATTATATAATGTCAAAAAATACATGTGTTAATAACGCTAGTATTTTTTTTAACAGAAAAGACTTTGCTGTAAAGCGGTAATGTAAGGGGGTGTATACAGGTTTTACACAATTTGTATTTTTGTGTGAATACTCAATCACACAAGTGCTTTTTCTGGAGAAAACTCTTACTTGGACATGCATTAAGTACTTAACCATTTTTTCACACATATTAAAAAGACGTGAATACTAGGGTGAAGATTTAATGAAATTAATATTTACTCCTTTGTCAAGGACACTCTTAGTTTATTTAAACAATTTTTTTTTTAAATATATGTTTATTTTTGACGGAGAGGGAGTCAGAGGGCAAGCCGGGGAAGAGCAGAAAGAGAGAGACGGAGACACAGAATCTGAAGCAGGCTCCATCCAGGCTGTCAGCACAGAGCCTGCTGCCGAGCTGGAACTCACACACCACAAGATCATGACCTGAGCAAAAGTCAGGAGCTTAGCCAACTGAGCCACCCAAGTGCCCCTACTTAAACAGTCTTAAATTCTGTATGCTATGATTGCAAGGAGATGAATACAAAATATACCACTCTCCGTGGGTTTTGGTGCCTGCCTTGATTCCTACTAAGGTGCCAGCAGTTTAACCTCGTATTACTTTTACAACGTTAGAGCAAATGCCAACAGAGTGAAAAAGGTCAACAAAGTCTTAGCATTATATTGAAAATTGCTTTGACCTTGCCGAAGGACTGAAAAGGCCTTGAGGACCCTCGGGGTTCTGAGGATGGCATTTTGGGAGCAGCTGCCCTAGTTTCTCATACTGGGTTGTCCCTCATTAGGTTGCAAGTTCTATGTAGACCGTCTGTAACTGTCTTTTATGTGCCCTTGCCTAACAGTGTCTGATATGTAACGCTCAATATTCATATCTGCGAAATGAGCGAATAAATGACGAATAAACAACCACTGCAGAGCCTTCATCTTACTGCCTTCCTTCTTAATTCAATCGGAATTTAAACGTTGTGTAAATTTTTCCAATGTGTTTTTTAATCAAGACGCCGACCAATGTTTTCAATAGTTGGGGTGCGGAAGCCTCCGGTATGTGATCGAGACCTGCGACAGTTTGGTCAAGTATTAGACTGTCATTCCTCTTTCACAGCCCGGGACCCGCATGCCAGGCCACTTGGTTCCCCATTCCTACCTAGGGTAAAGACCGGAAAGACCTGGGTCTCCTCGTTTATGGGAGCACAGAAATTAGATTCAGAGGAAGCGGGGGCGATGGGGAACCGATAAAAATTCTGACGAGTACAAGACTAACAGGAGCTAAGGCCTCGGGCACCCAGGAGCCCCGGGCTACGGCCTCCACCGACCCGGCGGGTTGCTGGGGCGACGCTTCCGGCAGGCGCGCGCAGCCCTGGGAGCAGGGGAGTTGCGGAATGGGCGGCTAGAGCTGCCCGCCTCCGTGAATTCGCCAGCGGGAGCGCGCTCGCGGCCGCGCGTACTTCGCTTTCCCGGCTCCGTCGCTGACGCGTCGTAGACGTTGGGGAGCGGGAGACAGCAGCAGCGGGTCGGGATGAATCCCGGCGGCGGCTTCGGTTTGGCTTTAGGCTTCGGCCTCACCCCTACGGCGGTGATTCAGGTGACCAATCTGTCGTCGGCGGTGACCAGTGAGCAGATGCGTACGCTTTTTTCCTTCGTAGGAGAAATAGAGGAGCTGCGGCTCTACCCCCCGGAGTAAGTGCTCGAGCTTGGCTGGGGGAGGGGCGCGGGCGCCATAGAGACCTCGGGCACCGAGGCGTGGGGGAGAGCGCGGACGGGGGCGCGCGGTGCCCGTCACGTGATCTCCCGGGCTTACCTTGGTGCCCATGTTTGATTAGGGCACCGCGGCGCGGGGCCCCTGCGGTTCTGCTCTCCTTGTTAGATGGCCTTTGGGGGTTAACCTTTGCACCGAGTCCTTACAGAGAAAGTAGAGAAGTTGTTTTTTTGGGGTGCCTTTCCGATTTGTGGTCTCCGCTGGGTCCTCGTATTCAGTGTCTCCCCTTTTTCCTTTTTCTTCCCGAACTTAAGATGGCCGCAGGTGGGCCCGGAATAGTCCTCATGGCAAACGCCTGTTAGCGTTTTTGCAATGTGAAAATCTCGGAGACCGCGCGGGAGAAACTGTCCACTTGCTAGGGCCTTAGTGTCAAGCCGTTGTTGCCGATTAGAAAGCTAGCGGCTGATGACAAATTGGAATTAGGGCTACCATTTGTTTCTAGGGTGGTGGTCACAAATTTAGCATCTTCTTGGCTAATCTGACCGAGCCCATCCATGTTGTTAAAGATCATGTCTATTCGCTCTTTTGGCAGCGGATTAAAATTTCCGCTTTGAAGGTCACACTGTCCTAAGCCTTTCAGAAAAAGTATTAGTCGGTTCAGGATTATCTCTGCTGTATGCTCTAAAAGTCTAGATCTTTATTGGCATTCACAGCTTGCGGTCACTTCCCAAGTATGTATTCTGAAGTAAGATTTCCCTTGTGTAGTACTATGTACTCACAGAATTTGTAAGGGCTTACGGGTTGTTCACATCCTTACACGCATAAACTTTTTTTTTTAAATATAGAGCTTAGAATCTTAAAATAGTATTTTGTTCATTGTATCAAAATCCTTTGAAGGAGGGGCTAGTAGTTGCCCAGGATTTCTTTCAAAAGACGAATGTTTCTGACTTTTTGGTTTATTTAATAATGATGTATGTAGATCTATTTTTCTTTCGGTTTCTTATGTATGAGTATATCGCATTGCCACGGAATACGGTATTAGTAAAAGTTGGTATTTGGATTTAAATTTTACTTTTTAAAGTTTTTCTCTACTTTGTCTTCTGAAATATTTAATATATTCGGAAAAGTTGAGAACGTAACACCCACGTTTCCTTTACCTGTATTCTTTCTTTACCAGTTGATTTCTTTCTCTGTCTCCCTCTCTAGCTATCTACATCGTCTACACTTCCTCTTTCTTTCCATCTTTTTCAAAGTAGTTGCAGACCGCATGATTATTTTTTTCTCAACACTTAAGTCTCTGTCTTTAGAACAGGTACATTCTCCTACATTACCACAATACTATTAACATGTGTAAGAAATTTAACATTGGTATATATAACAAGTAGTGCATATTTTTAGTTTAACCAATTATAATCTTTTTCTTTTTCTTTTTTTGGGTCTAGAATGTAATCAGAAACGACATATTGCATTTAGTTGCTACCTCTTTTAATAGAGAACAGTCTTTCACCTTGTTAAAAAATATTTCATGACATTGATAACTCTGTTTTGTAGTTTGTTTTGTAGAACGGTGAATAATCTATCTGGGTTTAGATTATTTCATATTAGAGTGTTTATCTTGATTAGATTCAGATAATAAATTTTTTTGTTCAAGAATACTTCTTCTTAAGTGCATGCACATACATATTTATTGATTAGCCGTGGCATACATAGCTTGAATATCTTATTTAACTTGTGAAAATGCTTTTTATGATCTCTTAATCATTCAGAACGTTTCTTAATAACTGAGAAGTATTTGGAGGAGTGCTGTACCCTTAGGAGTTGGAATCGAGCAGTAATTTTTTTTTTCTTTTTTAATGTTTTATTTATTTCTAGGAGAGAGAGAGAGAGAGAGAGACAGCGTTGAGCAGGGGAGGGTCAGAGAGAGAGGGAGTGACAGACTCTGAAACAGGCTCCAGGCTCTGAGCTGGCAGTCAGCACAGAGCCCGACGCGGGGCTCGAACCCACGAACCGCAAGATCATGACCTAAGCGAAAGTCGGACGCTTAACCGACTAAGCCACCCAGGTGCCCCCGAGCAGTAAAATTTTGTACATGAATCCTTGTAAACTAACCTTGCTTTCAAGGTTGTGGTAATACGGTGTGTCATAGGTAGAAGAAATATATCACAGAATACTATTCAGTGGCAACATAATATCACTTTCATAGTTAAAACCAGGATTAGGGTGCCAATATGCTGCCAGTTATAATCTGACACTTAGTAATGGGCTGTTTTTTGAAATTAGATGTTCATTACTTGGCATTTAAAAGTCAAAAAGAATAAAAAGCTTTTAAACATAGTGGAGTTAGTGTGTCATAAACTGTAATATATTTTGCAAAATTGTAACCTAAATATAACACGTATGGGCCAGGAAAAATTCTTAAATCAATTTTTCCTTGTGCCCTTATACCTGTTTTTCCAAAATAGTTACATGCTTTAAGAGGGTGCTTTCTGCTCTGTAATGAAGTTGTCATTACCTGGTCTTTGTATTAAAGATATATTTGCAGTTTTGAGCTGAAATGGATAACATTGCAATAGTAGTAGTAGTATTGAAGATAGATGATTGTTTTGCAGTGTCTCGGAAACCATATTTTATTATTAATGTTTGGAAGCTGATTACGGTTTCATTTGTTTTAAATTTGGAAATACATTTCTTTAATAGAAAGGGAAAAATCATTTCTCATTAACATTTTAAGAATTCAGTTGCTAATATGACAATTCACATTTTAAATTTAATTCTTTTGGAATGTGGCAGTGATTCCATTTTTTAATTTTTAAACGTTGAGAATTAGTGTGAACATTCATTGTATATGTTAAAAATTCCCCATTGTGATCTTTTTTTGTGCTGCCACGTTGATAAATATCCAGAAAGTGGTTTGGGGTTTTTTTTCTGCCATTTTTAAAATTTTAACTTGTTGCACAACAAATGAATATCATGTCATGGAAACCTTTTCATGTCAGTAAGAAATTTTTTTGTAGTTTTTTCAGTAACCTTATTTTCTTAGGTATAATGTATATACATAAAAGTGAATGGCTAAACTTACAGCTTGATGGAATTTTCACAAAGTGAACATACCTGGGTAATCAGCATCCACATCAGGCTTAACCTGCACTCTAGAAGTTTCCCAGTGTCCCCTTCAAATGACTGATCCCCAAAGAGTAATCCTATTCTGATTTCCAACACCATTTCTAACATCAACACCTATGTTGATTTTTTTGCTTGCTGATTTTCTTCACTTCTGTGGTCTTCAAAAGTATTAACAAGCAAGGGGAAAATGTGTCAACTACTTATTTATTTAGTTAAAAAATTAATAGAATCAGGATAGTCATTTTATGAGAAATAGCGAAAAAGAAACACCCTACATCCTATCAAAACCTCTCTTCATTTCCATGTATTTGCCTGCAATCCTTTTTATGTGTGCTTATTTTAATACAGTGTAATCGAAGGATTTATACACTAGTGGTAAACTTTTTTCATTCAGTGTGTAATAAGCATTTTTTTCATATTGCTGTGGTTTATAGCGATAACATTTTAAAGGCTGTAATTATGTCTTAAGTGTGTTTTTGAAATTCTATCACTGGATACTATTGGTTCCTTTTTTGGTGTTTTAAGTCTGTGGGTTTTAGCTAGAAATGTGTATTTTTGATTGTCAGCAATGATAGGAGTGCCTTCTGGCGTTTGGTGGGCAAGTGTAATTCATAAAAAGATCTTAACGTAGGGAAAAACTGTGCCATCCAAAGTACCACTGGAGTCCTGCAGAGAAATGCGGTTATAAATTATGTGTCAGTTAATATTTTTATACATAAGTCTCTGTACTTTGTCCATGCTTTGGATTATGTCCTTTTTGATAGATATGAGAGTCCTGGGTATATTACTACTATATATAGGCTTTAAAAAAGATTGTACAGTGCAGTGCCATTACCTGTTTAATGAAAAACAAAATAACCATTTAGGGCCCACAAAATTTAACTGATGCTCAAAAAGTTGGTTCTGTAATTTCTGTATTAAAGTCCTAGATAGAAACTTCTAATTTTTTTTTTGCAAAAACGATTGTAGAAAGTTTTGCAGTTGAGAAAAGAAACAAAGGAGCACCCGAGTGGCTCAGTTGGTTAAGTGTCTGACTTGAGCTCACGTCATGATCTCGCAGTTGGTGAGTTTGAGCCCTGCTTCAGGCTCTGTGATGACAGCTCTGGCTCTGTACTGATAGGTGGAGCCTGGATCCTGCTTCAGATTCTGTGTCTTCCCCCCGCCCCCTTTAAAAATGAATAAACATTAAAAGAAAATGGAAAAAAGAACGAAAAAGATGTTGGATTTAGCATATGAGGTTAAAGTAAAATCTTCCATATTTAGATACTCTTTGTTCAGAAGCTTGCACTTAGAACAAATGGAATATGTAATATCTTTTAAAAAAATTAAAACCCTAGGGGGGGCCTGGGTGACTTGTTTGGGCATCAGACTCTTGATTTCTGCTCAGGTCATGATCCTAAAGTTTGGGATCGAGCCCCGTGTTGGGCTCCGTGCTGAGTGTAGACCCTGCTTATGATTCATTCTCTCTTTGCAACCTTCCCCGGATCTCTCTCTCTCTAAAATAAAAAAAGTTGTTTTTAATTAAAAAAATTAAAGTTAAAATTCTAGGTCAAAATTACTTTTATCTATTTATTTTTGTAAGTTTATTTTTGAGAGAGAGAGAGAGCACGTGCAAGCAAGGGGGTAGAGGCAGAGAGAGAGGGAGACAAGGGGACAGAGTATCCCAAACAGGCTCCATGTTGTCAGCACAGTCCTTTGCAGGGCTCTGAACTCGTGAACTGTGAGGTATGATCTGAGCCAAAATCAAGAGTTGGATGCTTAACTGACTGAGTCACCCTGGAGCCCCCAAAATTACATTTACAAGTAACAATTCTATTTAATTAAAAAAGTAAATCTATTTAAAAGTTTAGATTTGTTAGAATGAAAGATATAAGTATAAAAGTTGGAAACAATGACTTATAAATAAATAAATACACAGTTGTTGAGGAATTCATCATCTGTATTTAGGCTTGCCACGATATTTTATTTTCGATTATAATGTTTAAAAGTGTTAAGTATAAGTTGAACTTTATCTTGTAGTTTTAGAAAGATCATTGGAGATAAAGAGAATTTCTTAGAGCACTGGTGTAGTCATGCCTAGTATCCACACTCTTAATGATAATGTTGGGTTAGAACAGATCAACCTTTTTAAACCAGTTCCTGGGCTTGTCAAATCTTGGTATTAGTAGCCTGTCTTAACGTGGAGTTGCTTTAGTAATCAGTGTCCCATTTCTTGGTCCTCTGGATGTTTTAAATTTGCAGTGATGTGGGTTTTAAGTAGGGGTATTAGAAAATGCATTTTTATTTTTCAACAGTGATGATTTAGGTTTCCATTCTTTCACAAAAGGATCTGTCGGTTTAGGAATATTGTCTCCTGGCAGTTTGCTAGGCTTTTGAAAATTTCAGTGCTAAAAGAGAGTATACTTGTAATTGCTAGGGCATTATAATTCTGTGTTTTCTGGGGGAGGGTTTCAACAGACAGAAACACTGCTACCCAGTTTAGCTCACGAAGAGGTAAAATTATTGAAAAGATGGATATTTCCCTAATAGAATAAAGATTATAGTATAGATGGGCCTCATGAGAACTGGGACTGCGAACCAGAAAGATAACAGCATCCAAGGTGATTATCTGCCTCTTCTCAGAGGCTTTATTGTCCACTCAGTTTGTTTCTGTGTATCTGCTCTATTTTCTTTGCAGACTTATTTTGTACTCGGTCATCTGGCATCTGGCCCAATTCCTGACTCTAAGTGACTTTTCATCCCAAGAGAGAGAATCTGATTGTTCCAAGTTCATTTGATCAAAATGATAGGCTGTTGGTTAGTCAGTGAAATGGGCCCTTATGTCATGTGACTAATCAGCTGTGACTAGAGGCTTCCAAAATCTGTTGAGGGTTTCACCCGAGGAAACTAATAAGGCTTGTGCTGAAAGTGGGTAGAATGTCTTGGTAGCACATATAGGAGGGGTACCTAATCACTTTGATATCTTAAAATGGCTTTCCAAAAGATTTGGAAACTTAAAGTCTTGAAGAAAAGTGGAATTACCATTCACAAAGGGAGGTAGGATATCATAGGCAAAATGGAATAGCATGTGCAAAGATGGCCGAGATATTAAGAATGTGTTCTGGAAACCACAAGTATTTCTAATGCCTGGATTTTGGAGTGAATTTATATGATAAAGCAGTAACAGAAGTGTGTCTTTGAGGAAATTTAAGCAGTGGGACAAAATTTAGGGTTTGGAAAGATCACTCTGGCAGCCTTTGTGAAAGACCATTATTAAGAAATTCAGATTGGAGTCATTGTGATTTTTTTTTTTTTTAGGAGCCATTGTTATACGAATGAGAAATGATGAGGGCCTGAATTAAGGCCTCGATAATGACAATGGTAAAAGAATTAATGTGTACAAATATTTGAGATGCAGTCTTCACAGAACTTAATGAAGAATATAAGGAGTGAGGGTTAAGGATGGAAACAACCTCCAGATCTCAGTAGTTTTGTAAAAACAGATTATTTTTTATGCTAAGCTTGCAGAGTAGGGTCTCTGCTCATTGTGGTCAGTCACTCTAGGATGAAGCTGATATAAGCAGCCACCCATTTCTCGAATGTGGCTAGTCACTGTGGCAGACGAAAAGATCCAAACAATGGCCCTTAAAGCGCCTGAATATCATGCACATATTTAATTGGCTGAAACAAGTTGCATATCCACATTTAACTTCAGGGAACAAAGAAATGGAATTTTACCATGTAGCCAGAAGAGATTTGGAAATGTTTAGGGAACTGTACTAATGACAGTTACATTTAATGACTCCCAGGTTTATAACTTGGGTAATACAGTGATATTTTTAACTGAGAGATGAAGTATAGAATGGGGACCAGGATTGGTGAGGAAGAGGGATGATGAATTTATTTTAGACTCAGTAAGTTTTGGGGGATGGGCTCTGTGACCATCACAGTGTAATATTCCAGCAAGCACTTAGATCTGTGGTCTAAAGCTCAAGAAAGGCCTAAATTGGAGATTTGGTAATGTAAAGATGAGTTAACATCTAGAGGTGAATGTTTTTACCTCAGGGTCCAATACATAAAGTGCTGGTCTTAGTTGTTTGGGTTGCTGGTAGGGTAGGCATTGTTGGCGTGTGCCTGTTGAAGCCTTAGGCAGGAGTGAGTTGAGTTGGGTTGGGTGAGAAAGAGGTAGTTTGGTTTTGTCAACTCTTATTATTCTATATATGTTAATAATAGTATAAATAGTTCCAAGTTCTAAATGCAAATATGTTTTGTTATCACAGTATTTTATTAATAGCATTAATATGTATGTTTAGCCATTATCAAGATGGATTTGTTGCTTTATGTGAAAGATTGTTTAATTTTAAAAACGGCTTCTCTTTGTGGAATTGCTAATTAAATAGTACATTAAAATGCTTTTAAAATTCTAGATTAGTTGAATGATTAAGGTTGCATGAGATTTGGATTTAGATGATTACACTTAGATTTAAGTCCCAGTTTGCCATTTAGTAGGGTTAGGATTATGGTCTGATTCCTTGATCTGTTTTTTGTTTTTTTTTTTTTAGTGTTTTATTTACTTCTAAGAGAGGGAGAGAGACACCGTGAGCAGGGGAGGTTCAGAGAGAGAGAGAGAGAGAGAGAAAGACAGACACAGACAGAATCTGAAACAGGCTCCAGGCTTTGAGCTAACTGCCAACACAGAGCCCAATGCAGGGCTTGAACCCATGAACCATTAGATCATGACCTGAGCTGAAGTCGAATGCTTAACCGGGTAGTCGGAGCTACCCAGGTGCTCATGGTTTTTCCTATTTTAGTGTGAAATATCTTAATGCTTTAAAGGACTGTATATGTTATATATTAGGTATGTATTTAGCCCCAGTGGTTTTTTTCCTTGCTAAAGACATCTTTAGACTTTAATTGAAAATAATCGTGGACAGATTGACAAAATGATCATCACTGAGAATAGTATATTTTGGAATCTAAGGAGATGGATTCATATTATGGACAACTGCTTTCATCTGAGCTGTGTCTGGTTCCTTTGTACTATAGGCTGCCTAGGTTAAAGTGAATCTGATAGGATTTAGAAGGGTCTATGTTTTTTTTCATATAAAATATGTAAAATTTTGTTTGCAGAATCTTTTGTCAGGAAAATCACAATGCTGCCTAGGATAAAGCAGTTTAGTATATGCAAAACACCTTAATTTTCATACCATGATGTCTGTCTCTGAGATTCTGGTGAAGTTTTTAGTTGGAAGGGTTGGAAGTGGTTACAGAATTTGAAGTCTTGAGGATTGGGGCTTCTTATAAAGTGATTTTGCCTATTGATGGTGTACTGGTTGAACATTTTTGGGTTAAATCAGCTGTTTCCACATTTCACTGTGATTAAGTACTCATTAATTTACATTTCAATTTTTACCGATGAAATGCTAGGCCTTCCTAAATTGCTGTCAGCCTTCTGAGACAAATTTCCATTAAAAGACTAAGTTTTGCCAGGTGTAGCTACTCTGGACGACAGTATGGAGGTTCCTCAAGAAGTTAAAACTACCCTACCATTCAGCAATTGCAGTACTAGGTATTTACCCAAAGAATACAAAAATACTGATTCAAAGGGTTACATGTACCTTGATGTTTATAGTCAAATTATGGAAATAGCACAACTGTCCCATCGACTGGTGAATGGATAAAGAAGATACACACACCCACACACAGTGGAATATTACTCAGCCTAAAAAAGAATGAAATCTTGCTATTTGCAGTGACATGAATGGAGGTAAACAGTATTATGCTAAACGAAGTAAGTCAGAGAAAGACAGATACTGTGTGATTTCACTCATATGTGGAATTTAAGAAACAGAACAAATGAGCAAAGGGAAAAAGAGAAAGACAAACCACAAAACAGACTCTTAACTATAGAAAAAACTAATGGTTACCAGAGGGGCTGTGGGGTGAGGGGATGGGTGAAATAGGTGATGGGGATTAAGGAGGGCACTTGTGTGATGAGCACCAGGTGATGTATAACTACAATGTATGTTAACTATTGGAATTTGACAAAAATTTTAAAAAGGCTAAGTTTTGCATTTTCATGTCTTAATGATCCTTAGCAGTCAGAATTCTTGTCTTGATTATGTAAGACTGTAAAAAGATCTAAGAAATTTCAAATGAAAACGATGAAACCAACCATATGTTTACTAGTCCAATTGTTTTTCTTTTTCTTTTGCAGCAACACACCTCTTGCTTTTTCTTCCAAAGTATGTTATGTTAAGTTTCGTGACCCATCAAGTGTTGGCGTGGCCCAGCATCTAACTAACACGGTTTTTATTGACAGAGCTCTGATAGTTGTACCTTGTGCAGAAGGTTGGTATCTTACGTGTTTTTTTCTATTATTGTAATCTCTGTCCTGTGTGTTACTACCTTTGGCTTTCCTAGAAATTGGTAGGTTGACAGTACTCTGCTGTGTGTGTGTCTGTGTGTGTGTGTGTGAGAATTAAATTTGAAGGAAATAATTTTTACCTAAGAAAATATATTAAAATGGTTGACTTATTCTGTATGCTTGAGATTTAATAGCCAAACATTTAAAAATTTCATGAATTACGTGGCTTCTCTGGTTTGCTTTTGTTTTCTCTAGTTAATTTGCAAGTTGTAAATGAAGCTTTATGAAATTAAAATATTAAGTTGGTAGGGGAAATTATTTGTAATCTGTGAATAAGTGAGCATTTGCCCCAATGTATACAGTATTAATGGTATTACATAAATAAAAGCTATGCATTTTACCAAATTGAGGATAAATGGTATTTGTAAGAAAAATATTCATAATTTAATCTCTAAAGTTCCTCTTAAGGTAATTCACTTTGTTACTGGGACCATTATTTTATATTCAGTGTGACTGCTGTGCAACTGAAATTTACTTTTTTATTTTAATGGTTTTTCATGGAGGGCCGGTTGGGTAATTGAAGAAAAAAATCATGGAAAGTAATTTTCCAAGGCCTCCATCAAGGAAATAGGTGTTGAAGATGGGAACAAGGCCAAAAGTCTTACAGTTATTACATAAATTTAAGACTTAACCTGCTTTAAGAGCTAATTATTACTAATACTTATTTTTTAATAACTTCTGTTTACAGAGTCATTCACATATAAGAGGCTGTGGTGAATTTGACAGTTCTAGTGTATAATTTTTATTCAGAGTACAGATTATGGCATGTATACATGGAGTTTTAGGTTATTATAATTTAAATGTGTTTAAAATTTGTTTTCACTAGTGGATGGTAAATGTTTTACAACATAAAAAATTTACCTAGAACAATATAATGAGCTTTCATCTATAATGTTTTAAAAACAGCCTCTTTTAGAGACCAAGTTAATATTAAAATAACATAATATATGGTAAACATTGGTGCACTTTCAAAGTTTTATGTTTATTTCGGAATGCCTATTCTGGGATGTCAAAAGTATTATAGTTAACTACAGTGAGTTTCGTTCTGTTGGTTTTGAAGTCCCAGAATAGGACATTCTGTATTTTTTTCAGATAAATTTGGAAGTCTTTTCCCATGCCTGGGGGTTAGAATGGAGTAGGGGGAATAAAAATGGGTCAAAGTTAATTATTTGCCGAAGCTATCCTTATCTCTTGATCTGTAAGTGGACAGTGAGCCCAGAATTAGAGAGCAAGATGAGAAAAGAACTGGTAATGGTGTAGTTCTGCATACCAAGTTCATATCAGTTTCGTGCTAGGTAAACTACATGGGAAAAAAAGAATTTAGGGTGTTAAATGGGAATAGTAATTATATCTGAAAATTATGCCATCACCAGCACAGGATCTTGTATTATATTAGCTCATTACTGAATTGGAAGGAAGAGTATTTTTCAATGTTGCTTTGTTGGAACCTTGCTATATCCTATTGGATTTTTCCTATATTTGAGAAGCCCAGACCGTGATTTGTCCTAAGTTTCCAAGGTTATGGGTGTGTAAGAGGTTCCCTTTTTTGTTTGTTTTAGTTAATAAAGATTGATAAATACAGATTTATTATAATAACCCTTGAATATTGTTAGTGTTGCCATTTTGAGACCATTTCACTGGTTTTGAACATGGAAGTTTAGTTGTATTTTAGAACACTGATAAAATAATTGGTATTAGAGAAACATTCAGGTACACATCTTTCACTATTTGAACTAAATACCATAGAACGCTTTATAGAAACTGAAGAATGTTACAGTAAGCTGTTAAAGATCCGATTATGTGCTGCAAACAAAGTTATAATGTATTGTACTAAAAGAGATAGCAAAGTGAGTTTGAAGTAAACCCAAAGAAAGAGTTCCCATGAATTAAGTTCTCTTAGAGAAGATGGTGCTGTAAACATTCTTGTATTCACCTTACTGGCTGCATTCTTTTTTTGATGTTACAGAAACAGCATTATGAAAGAAATGAGAAAACCATAGAAACAGTTTTAAGAAAATTTTTTTCAGTTTCTTTCAATTTGCTGTTTTTGTAATGCAGACAGTGTTGTAACAAGCCCCTAAAACTGTCTTAAGTATGTTTGGTGTGTAAGTTTCATAGAGAGTAAGCGTTAACTATTGTTAATAAAACATGCCATTTCAAAATAAAATATACTTCCATTATACTTGTCCAGATATGACCTTTTTGTTGTTGCGTGCATCCCAGATTTCTTTTTTATAAATGTTAACACGTAGAAAAAGATAAGGTCAAACATAACAAGGGTGTCAACCTAATCATCAGTCGTAACTTTATGTCCACATTTTCTGGTAGATGGATTTTGACTATTAATTTGGTTTTGTATGTTTTCTCTATGTGATATTTGTGCATTATTAGATGACTAGACTGGCCAAGGCAGACCTGTTACACTTGCCTGAGTTAGGCATTGTTTGCCATGCCACTAAACCTGCCGTCAAGTGAAACCTTCATTGGGGAAATGAGATCGGAGTCTGAACCGCAGAAGATGGACGCCCTGTCTCTGTTTTTTATTGTTTTACTTTAATTTCATTTCTTTTTCTTTATTTTGTCCCTTTTTTTTTGTTTTTGTTTTTGTTTTTGTTTTGTTAAATCTCTTTCACTTTAACTTGTGAGCTGGTTTTCCAGTTCTTTGTAAATGGTATTCCATTAAGGGTTCATAACATTGCTTTGCAGATTATATTTGGGAGATGATTAGCAGAGCTCAAACTTAAGATAAAAGAAATTTTCATAGTAAACTAAACTAGGATATAGTGTTGTGAAGCTCAGTGAGTCTTAACTGGCGTTACAGACTGTACAGGTACATTTTGTTCTTGAAACACTAAAACACTGACAGAATTGTTAGGAACATTTTGTGATCTCATTGCAACATTTTTGCAGTTTTTCTCCCAAATCTACATCTTTCATAAAAGCCAACTGATAGCTTCTAATTTTCATCCTTCCCCCTAGAATTTTAGGCATACAAAATCCTCAAGGAAAATAAGTAAATTTCTTAAGACATTCTAGGGGTAGAGGACAAGCAGAAACACTCACCTTCTTGTATTACTGATTATAGAAAATAACTTATTTCCTTGACTTATAAAGACTTATACTTGCCTACTTGGGGAATGGATATTCGAGAAACTTGAAAACTTACTTGCATATATGTTTCTCTGCTTGAAGTTTTTGAAAAATTTTCAGATGTTACCAGCTTCTAAATGGATTTTGAGGATTAGGACTAGTACTTTAATTTTAATACTGTGAGAGCTGTTTTTCCTCTCAGTTGTCTTTCAGGAGTATAGTTTGGGAAAAATGCTAAATGCTTGTTTGCTTTATACTTTTATATACCCTGACAGTATTTGGAAGGTAAATTTGATAGAACTATATCTTGGAAGTTAAGCAGTGGGACTTTTTTCTTAAAGGATCTCTTTAATGGTAATTAGAATTAAAACATGTGCATACCTATGGTTAGACTTAATATTTATAATAGTCTGTTTCTACTGTGATAGGCAATGAGAGTCAGACAACCAGTTGATAAGTGAGTCTTTATAATATAAAGCATTCAGTTTTCAGCCTGTGTTGAATACTTTGTGTAGTTTTTCTACACTGTCTTTTGTAGACACTTTTGCTTATTTAATTGACGCTTAATTCTAAATTGGGGACATTAATAGATTGAACTATTTATTTGTTTTTTGGGTGCACACGTTAGGGTAATGAAGCATAAGATTTACACTGTGGAACCTCAATTGATTTATCAAGGTACATTCAGGTTTTATAAACATTTGAAAATAATATATAAAACAGGTCTGGTAGCTATATAAGTAGCTTAGCATATATATGGGTATACAGATACATGTATTAATATCAGTAACTAATATAAAATAAATTATTGTTATTTGATGTCTTCAGTAAGGCCTATTTACATTTTAGTTATATTTATGCATGTTTAAAAAAATCTGTGCTTATGCAGAATTTACATGAAATAAAAAAATTGTTTTTGACATTAGTAAATTAATGAGACTTAGATGTTGCAAAATTTAGGAAAAAGGCATTTGTTAAAGCTAATCAAATGTAATTTTTCTGTTGCTAAAAATAAGGTGTAACCATTATTTGAAGCAAAATTTAAAAGCTGTCTTGAATTCCATCCATGTTTAGAGGTATATGCAGATAATATTGTTTAGAGATTTATCCCTGCACATTGGGTTGTTTTAAGTAGAATTTTTACCTCTAAAATCCAACATGGTGCTTTTGAAATGTACTCCATATGCTGTTTCCAATTTAGTGTGACTTTGTACACTGTGTTTTAAATTACTTTTGAAGACTCCATAATGGAAGTGTGTAGCCAGCTACCACATAATTATAAGTAGTTCTTCTAAAATATGTGTAGTCAGATTTTTAAGAACTATTTTAGTGGGGGCAGTAAGAGAGAGGACATAATGGGAAAATGTGTGAAAGTTGCAGTTCTTATCAAGATTGATTAGAGTTCAATAATTAAGTATGGCAAATTGAACTTATTTTAGAATAAATTTTTCATTAGTTGTAGGGATTTTTTTCTTTTTGGTGTCTAAGAATATTTTAATGTTTTTGTCGTTATTTTTGTTAGGCAGTTAAGATGCTTATAAGTAAAACATTTAGGCATTAACCACCCCTCTTCAGACAAGGATACATAAATTGGTTGTAAAAGTCAAGAATTTAAGACATTTCGTGAGACTAGGGACCTTTTTTTTTTTTTTTAAGGGATTCTCAAAAATTTTAGTAGTTTCCCAAGGTGTATTCTTTGAAAATTGGATTCTTTTAGCATCTCTGACCTAGTCGGTGAGATGTCTTATTAACTGGATGGGTGTAGGCTTCTTTTTAAATTGAAGCTGATTACATACAGTAGGCTTTTGGTTTTTTTCTGTCTACTTGAAAGTGAATGGAGTTTATTGGAAGGTTATCAAAATTGTTTGCATCACCAGTAGGTCGTTTTAGTAACCAGGATAGGGGCACCCATTAAGGAACAAATTTCAATTCGCACATATTTGTTTTTTCTTTTTCTTTTTTTTGACTAATTTGGTTATTTGCCATTTCTGGGGATTAAACTTTAAAAAATGTTCTTCTTTTCTGTATCTGATGTTCTGTGTGCTATTAGTGATGCAGCCAACACGAACGGTTGTCATGTGTAACACAACTTTCGATCACCGCGAAAACACCGTCCTGGGAAAGCGTCCATGCTTGATATCGTTTGGTTCATGAACATTAAGTTTCCAGTACAGGTGACCCATAGCTCAAAGTGTTAAATAATTGTCTACATTATTCAATTTTTAAAATAATATTCCATTAATGAGATTGTTAGTCTTTGAAGTTTTGCTCACTTTTATTTTTCCTAAGTAGAGCAGGATAAAAGGAAAGACTTAAGTTCTTATTTATTTCTTTATACAGATCTGATAGATAGATTCATTTATTATTATTATTTTTTTTAAGTGCAAGGGTAATTGTAAAATCATAGTGTAAAGTTTGTGTGGTGTTTCTGCTTTCCGTAATGTTTGGAACTTGCCTCTGCAGGTAAAATTCCAGAGGAGTCCAAAGCCCTCTCTTTATTGGCTCCTGCTCCAACCATGACAAGTTTAATGCCTGGTGCAGGCTTGCTTCCCATTCCAACCCCAAATCCCTTGACTACAGTAAGTATTACACACCCTTTTTTGAAAGGGATTTATGTTCACTTGTTGAATGTTCAGTTGAATAAAGAACTTAGAAAATTATTTCTATTTTAAATCTTTTTTTTTTTTTTTAATGAAAAAGATTCAGAATGTCTACTTAATTTTTCCCCCACGTTATCACTGGCTTAAACTGACTTTTGGAATTACTTCTGAAGTAATTGGCATTCATTTGAATTTGAGAACTAAAATAGATTATTCAGTAGAAAATCAGTTATTGAAACTCCGCATTTTAGGTCATATGAGGAATTGGAAAATCTAGGTAACTGTATTTCCCATTTCATGAAGACTAAATCTATTAAAGTAAAATAAAATGACCCATAGCTTTGTAATGGGAAATGAATTTCTGGGAAACATTTGTCTGATACTGAGAAAATGTAACAAGGTGAAAACATGGCAAAAATATTTTTTTCATTAACTATATACAGTTAAATAGGAATTTTACTGTTTTTATAATTTCTAGGAGGGGTTAAGAAAGATTTTGCTGTTACTTGTCTCTTGTGGTTTTTTTTGTTTTTAGAGTGAAAGAGAGCGTATGCATGAGGGTAGAAGAGGGTACAGAGGGAGAGAGAGGGAATCTCAAGCAGGCTCCACGCTAGCATGGAGCCTAACACGTGGCTTGATCCCCTACCAGGGGATCATAACAAGGTTTGGTTCCTCAACCAACTGAACCACCCTGGTGCCCCTGGTTTTTATGTAAAAGATTCTAGTCATATTTATTTAAAAAAATTTTTTTAATGATTTTATTGTTTTATTTCTGAGAGAGAGAGCGTGAGCAAGGGAGGCTCTGAGAGAGAGGGAGACACAGATCTGAAACAGGCTCCAGGCTCTGAGCTAGCTGTCAGCATAGAGCCCAACGTGGGGCTTGAACCCACGAACCGTGAGATCATGGCCTGAGCCGAAGTCGGACGCTTAACCGACTAAGCCACCCAGGCGCCCCTAGTCATACTTATTTTAAAGAAGGGTCATTTTTCTTCAAAAGTTAATGTAAGACAAAATATAAAATTCACCTTAACTACAAGGTGAATTTTCTTTCATATTTTTAAAAATTTTAAGTAATCCCTTCACCCAGCATGGGGCTTGAACTCACAACCTAGAGATCAAGAGTTGCATGCTCTACCAACTGAACTACCCAGGACCCCCTCCCACCCTTTTTTAAAGTAAGCTGTGCCTCCATTGTGGGGTTCAACCTCGTTACTTGAAGATGAAGGGTCGCAGGCTCTACTGACTGTGCCAGCTAGGTGCCCATGTGATGGTAATTTATTTACCCAAGTAATAAAAGTGGTCCCTGAAACTTTGAAATGCACAATTTTAGTTCTTTTTCTACATAAGATTGTTCTGCTGGAGACCTGCATTGTGATCTGTGGTGGGAAAATGGTTTTTAATTGAACATCTGATGGTTTGAGTTGGCCTTCTTAGAAATTTTCTAGAAAATTTTAATTTGGTTATTTTCTGGCATATTTTAACATGTCAATCCCTGGATCATTACTTTTGTTTCAGACAATATTATCCTGCTGTCTTGAAAATTCTTAGGGTTTATTTAGCAATAGCCTCAAGTTTTTATTTTAATTTGTTGCCTTGAGAGGAAATGGTTCTCTCTTACTTCAGCTATAGATTATCTATTATTTTGAAGTATAATTTATGAAGAACATCTGGAGTCAGAAAAAAGGGAAGTGGCCTGTTTTGACTTGGCTGCTGCGTACCTCTCTGACTTTTTTTTCTACCTGTTTTCCTGACTTACTCTCTATTGGCCATGTTGGTTTTGTTTCTTGAACATGACAAGCATATTTTTGCCTTAGAACTTTGGTGGTACTTCATCCTCTGCCTAGAATATTTCATCTTCAGGGAGACCATGGTTTTTATGTCAGAAAGCAAAGTGTTACATCAGGAGTCTATCATCTTTAACACATCAAAGACCAAAAGGGTAACTAAATACTGCCATATTAAATAGCATAGGTATATGCCGAATGGTATAGTAAAAAGAGACAGGAAAAAGTTCCTAAAGAACTGAATGATCTTTAAATTTGAGAAACAAAGGGGTAGATTAGATGCTTTGGAAAAGCCTATTTTATATATAATGTCCTGGTGGAGAAAATTTGCAGATCAAAGAGGTTGACAACCTGGAAAGGCCTATTTAATGCCTTAAGTCCGTGCGAAACTGGTAAATAATAAAGCCCATATTTGTTATTTAACTTCATGGGATGTAATAATTCTCTTGTACAGTAAAACACATTTAATGTAATGACCCTCAAACATCTGTGTACCTTATACAGTAGAAGACAAGGGGTGAGCAGGGAAAAGGAGTGTCATTATAGAAACAAAACATGGAGAAAAACTAGGCTCAGAGAGTGGTAGTCTTGATTCATAGAGGTCACTCTGAACTAAGATATTTTATACAGCTTTATGATAACTTGAAATGGTAATGCCGAGCAACAAATCTAAGATCTGTTAGTGGCAGGATACCACAGATTATAATATGTGCTATGAAGAACAAAACAGTGATGTCGTAGAGAGTACATGAAGCTTTATATAAAGTCAGGGAAAGCTTCTTGGAGGGGATGGGTGACCTGATGCCTAAAGAATTTGGTTGTCAGAAGCTGGGAGAAGAATTTTTTGGCAGAAGGAACACCAAGTGAAATTTCATTAGGTGAGAAGAACTTGTGTTTTCAGCGAATAGGGTGGCAGTCCGTATAGCTGAAGCTTTGTAAATCGGGGTGGTGGAAGTATGTGTCATGAGATATTAGAGGGATAGATAGGGTACTGATTATAGGGCTTTTTGGCCATGGAAAGAAGTTTGAATTTTATTCTAAAGGTAATTAGAAGACATTGATTAGTTTTAAGCAGGGTAAGACATGATTTTGACATGTTTTAAAAAGATGATACACAGGCCACTTGAGAAGTGTAAGCGATATTTGTTTCATCAACTTATATTTTCACCTTTAGGAAGTTTTGTTCCTTGATAGTTGCTTAATCATAGTTTGTAACAGTGTACAGTCAGTGCTCAAAAATTTTTAAATTGCATAAATGGAAAGTTGCACTGTTTTTTTCCCCTTTGAAATGTCTTCTCATTTTTCTGCAGAATTTTCCATATTCAAATTTTGAGATCTTTTATCTTTTCTAATTTAAGTTCACATTAAAAACTCGTTCCTTGGGACGCTTGGTTTCGGCTCAGGTCATGATTTTGCAGTTTCATGAGTTCAGGCTCCACATTGAGCTCTTTGCTGTCAACATGGAGCCTGCTTGGGATCTCTCTCTTCCTCTCTCTGTGCCCCTCCCCCACTCACATTGTCTCTCTCTCTCTCTCTCAAAAAAAAAAAACTTAAAAAAAAGTTCCTTAATGCTTGAACTAAAAACTGAATTTAATAATGTTATGACAGATCTTTCAAAGGTTTTTTCTGTTCCTACCAGAGTATAAGTAAGTTTAATATTTTAGGTTTCTTTTCTTTTTTTTCTTTTTATTTATTTATTTTTTAATGTTTAGAGAGAGAGAGGGAAAACGCATGAGCAGGGGAGGGACAGAGAGAGAATGGGACCCTGAATCGGAAGCACAGAGCTGATAGCACAGAGCCCGACGTGGGGCTTGAACCCATTAACTGTGAGATCATGAGCTGAGCCAAAGTCGGACCCTGTCTGAGCCAGCCAGGTGCCCCTACGTTTCTTTTCTTAGGTAAACTTTGTCCCTGTTTCATTTTTAGTCTGTACATATGGTGCCCTGCCTTTACCACTTGGTAGCTGAATAGCTTTGGGAAAATCGTTAACTTCTGTAAGTCCTTTTCTTTGTGAAATTGTCATAATATTCGTATTTCTCTTTTAAGGTTGATATGAGGATTATATTAATAACTCGGCAAAAAAAAATTCCCATGATTATTAACTATTGGGAACTCAGTCACTGTTGCTGAATGCCCAGGGTGCACTTAATTCTCATTATTTGTGAATTTTGTACTTGTGAATTCACCAACTAGCTAAAATATATTTGAAACCTCAAAATCTGTACATGGTGGCACTTTTGTGGTCATTTCTTGACCCACAGAATGTTGAAAAATTTGAATTGCTTGATATGTGCGTTTTCAGATAAGTTAAACCAGCAGTACCCTGTCTTCTTATCTTCTAATGCTGTAAAAATGGTCCTTTTTGTAGTCTGGTGCCATGCTTTTTAATGTTTTTTGTGTATTTTTTTTTGTTGATGGTACTTTTTAAGCTAACCTCCCCGAGTGTTGAAGTGCTGTTGTAATGTTCCTGACGGCTAGAAGGCTGTGATGGGCCTTACAGAGAAAATCCATGCCTTAGATAAGGTTCATTGAAGCACTGGTTGATAGCACTGCTGACTGTGAGCTCAATGTTAATGAATCAGCTTTATATATTACATTAGGTGTCTTTAAATGGAAACACATAAAGCAAGATAATGCAGTTATTGGTGAAGAAAATGTGACCAGAAGCTTTCAGAAAGAAACCTAGCTCTGTATTTTCTGTAGGAGTGATGATGCAGTGTTCAGTAATTCATTTCACGGCAACTTTATAGTACGTAACTACTGTGAAAATGAGAATTGACTGTTCATTTTTAGTTTCAAGTTTGAAAAATACCACACAGGAATTATGTTGTATTTCTGGGGTGTTTGGATGGCTCATTCAGTTAAGTGTTCAGCTTCGGTCCAGATCATGGTCTAGTGGTTCCTGAGTGTGAGCCCTCTTTTGGGCTCTGTGCTGACAGCTCAGAGCCTGGAGCCTGCTTTGGAGTCTGTGTCTCCCTCTCTCTCTGTCCCTTCCCCCCATGCACTCTGTGTCTCTCTCTCAAAAATAAATAAACATTAAACACATTTTTTTCTTTAAAAGAATTATGTTGTATTTCTAATTGCATGTAGAACTTCTGTGACCTCACTCTCAATAATTCAGACACACACCTGGCTTAAAGCTAAGACTCCCTAATCACTTTCCATTCTTGTTGAGTTGATTGTTTCTTTTTAAGATTAAAGAGTGGTAGTAGTTGATGCTAATAGAAAATACGTTTTTTTATGTTGTTTTTTTTTTTATAGTTGGGTGTTTCCCTTAGCAGTTTGGGAGCTATACCAGCAGCTGCACTAGACCCCAACATTGCAACACTTGGAGAGATCCCACAACCACCACTTATGGGAAATGTGGATCCTTCCAAAATTGATGAAATTAGGAGAACAGTCTACGTTGGCAATTTGAATTCCCAGGTAACTCATTTAAGAAGAAACTGGTAGAACCTCTTACTCTTCCCATTCTTGAAAGTCCTGTTGATTAATATTTACCTAATATTTAAAAAAAAATATACTTTATTAAAGTGTGACTTTGTTTCTTCAGACAACGACAGCTGATCAACTTCTTGAATTTTTTAAACAAGTTGGAGAAGTGAAGTTTGTGCGGATGGCAGGTGATGAGACTCAGCCAACTCGGTTTGCTTTTGTGGAATTTGCAGACCAAAATTCTGTACCAAGGGCCCTTGCTTTTAATGGAGTTATGTTTGGAGACAGGCCACTGAAGTAAGAAACCCTAAACAAAGAAATTTTAATGATTTTGGAAAAACTTAAAGTATTGCTGATATAATTAAGGCCTTTTTTTTTCTTTTTAATAGTAATTGGCAATTTGTGGAAAGGAAGACTTTGTGTTAAGTATAAATGAAATACATGGATTACTTACCATTTTAGTCTTTAAAGTTATATTTCAAAATGTCTTATTTTCTATCTTATAAGATCTTATTTGATGTTACCATTGTTTATATGCTCTGTGTAATGATTGTAGGTCTTTTTTTATAAGCTGTAATAAGTCAGATTGGTTTTGTTTTATAACTATTCTTATGGATGATTTAACATAGGAGTTGAAGTTAGAGTAATACAGTAATGAGAATTTTGGTAAATCCAAAATCCCAGGAAGAAAATATTATTAAATACTTGAGATGTTTTAAATCATACATTTAAAATTTTAATATTATATCTTTGCTTGCAAAATGAAAAATTGGTGTAGACTTTACATGTTGAAGTTAGAAATTCTGTTTCATGTAGATTATTGAGGCAACAGTTTTATCTGAACTTCGTAGATAATTGCTGTAGTTATACAACTTGATCACGATTCAGCTGTGAAAGGGTACAAATCTCTTTTAGTGAATGCTTGTCTTCTCAGTGTGAAAGGGTAAAGTGAGACTCACCAAATTCATTTATGTGCATCAGGGAAACCACTGTAACCTACTAGGGAAGAGCTTTATCAGGTGCCTCCCACTTTTGAAGCTATAGCTGACTCACTCATGGTCCACGTTGATTAAAATTGTGCACATAACATACAGCTTCCCATTCATCCTCCCAGGTTGCAGAGCTATCAACACAATCCTGTAAGATGAGAAATGATTCATTTTAATATTGGTGTCAGCATTTTAATTTATTATAACTCTAAGTTGTGTGGAAAAGTACTTGTCCTGGTATATTCAAGTTGTTAAAGAAATCAGGGTTCAGTTTTTTCTTTCTTTTTTTCCTTGCTTTTGACATTGTTAGCAAGAGGTAAGGATGGGTGGTAGTGAGAAGAATCATGGTTTTGATGTTGGTTTTGGTTATTTTGTATTTAGCTGTATTGTTCTTAGTGTGCTTTCAAGATGTCCTCACATGTATAAATCTTTGTATCATATAAACATTTGTTTCATGTTTTGTAAAATATGGTGTGTATTTGTGATATGCTAATATTTTTAATTTAGAATTAATCACTCCAACAATGCAATAGTAAAACCCCCTGAGATGACACCTCAGGCTGCAGCTAAGGAGTTAGAAGAAGTAATGAAGCGAGTACGAGAGGCTCAGTCCTTTATCTCAGCAGCCATTGAACCAGGTAAGGCAATAGTGTTGTTACATAGGTCACACTTTAAGATCAGAGAATCGTAGAACTGGAAGGAATTTTAGAAACTATCTTGGTTAGCCCCTTCATTTTACAAGAAGACTGAAACTCAAGAAAGAGTAAGTGACTTACTAGTGTCTGAGGTCAAAGAACTGCTTAGCAGAAATATGTTTTCCCTTGATGCTGAATTGAGGCACATTAGCTTGAGTTAATCAATTCTTTACATTTTCATAGCACAATTAGGTGCTCAAAACTGATTTGCTTAAAGCAAGGTAGAAATGTTATTGTGAAGGTAGAAAAGAGAATAAATATACTTGAAATGCTCTAATCAAGAAGATTCACTTCCCTTCAAAGTTTTAATTTTAAAAGTAGGAAAGAGAGCCCATGATTCAGGAAAAATACAGAGACCGTTTTAGGAAGATAAAAAGGAACACTTACTGAGACTTTGTGTTGCTTTTACTAAAAGTTAAAAATCTAATCTAAAAATACGTAGGTGGTTTACAGTTGAGCACATTTTCTAAATTAGCACTCAGAATTTAAGCTTCACTCTAGCAAAATAAGTGGAGAGATTTACAGTCACTGTCCTAGGAATTACAGACATGTTATAATCGTACGTTATGGCAGCAACAAAATACTACGAACAGCTGTTTATAATCATCTGGTTTATATGTACTGCTGCAGGGTGGCTGCACTCAACGAGTTTATGCAATGACTTTCTTGGATGTTTCTGAAGGATAATTGCACAGGAGGAGGATGTACAGAGAGTAGGCCCCTTGCACTATATATGTGGTACATTCCACTTGTGCCTGATTATTAACTGGGATCTTTAATTGTTCTGAGCTTACACTGCAAAGTGGTTTTTTCCTCCCAGAGTCTGGAAAGAGCAATGAAAGAAAAGGCGGTCGATCTCGTTCCCACACTCGTTCAAAATCCCGGTCTAGTTCAAAATCCCATTCTAGACGAAAAAGATCACAGTCGAAACACAGGTGAGAACTTCTGCTATCATCTTTTAAAGTTTTGTTGTCTAGTATTTGAAAAAGTTAAGATTTAGGCATAAATATCAGAATTTAGAAACTTGAGCAGAGTTCACCAGGAATTATGGTTACCATTAAATGTTGCTTTAATTATAATACTGTAGTTAAGAATGAAATTTTATCTAATCAGTGTATAATTTTTATGATCTCAGATTTTAGTTTTAGAAGTTGGTTTTCTATTGCAAGGTGCAATTCTGGTTTTTCTAAGAATAAACTTCACACAGAACTGGCAGAAACTTTTCATTCTTCTTACTGAGAAAAGGGAACTCCTCCCAACCCCCAGTCTCCTCAAGGCTTGGGGTGTAGAACCTTGGGTCTTGGTTTCTAGTAGTTACCTGTCTCTAGGCCCATGAGTCACATGAGGTGCTTCACATCTTTGGTATCATTGATGATAGCCTTCTTTGGGATCTGAACCACAGGAGTAACTTGGCAGCNTTTAAGACTCTCTTATGTTTTGTCCCTCTCTCTTTTTTTTTTTTTTTTTTTTTTTTTTTTCCTCCTTTTTTTTTTTTTTTTTTTTTTTTTTTTTAATGTTTCTTTATCTTGAGAGAGAGTACATGTGTATGAGCAGGGACGGGTAGAGAGAGAGAATCCCAACAGGCCCTGCGCTGTCAGTGCTGAGCCTTAAGAGGGGCTTGATCCCACAAGTGTGAGATCATAACCTGAGCCAAAATCAAGTGTTGGATGCTTAACTGACTGAGCCACCCAGGCATCCCTATTTATCTTATTTTTGAGTACAGTTCTATCATTTTAATTTTTCTTTATTTAAAAAAAAAATCTGTTGTATTTAGTCCAGAGTGGACCTCAAAATGTAGACTTGTGACAGCATCTTGATTGGAAGTGCCCTAAAGAATCACGGCTAAAGTGATAAGTTTTATTGTCTTCTTTAAGATATGGAAGGATGTGTTTTTGAAATGTGAAACTGGATATACAATGGATCCTGATTACTTGTTGTATGTGCACGCATACTTCAGTCTGAAGAGAAGGGGTAGAGGAAAATGTATGAGTGTGTGTCTGTGCTGAGTGTATGGTGGTGTTAGAGGAGGAGGAAGTTTCGAGGGGAGGGAAAAAAGGAAACCAGTGTGTTGTGTGTTGAACCTCATTAGCAAGCTCCTTTAGTCTGTTTTTCTGTGATACCAAGGAGATTGAAGCAATGAAACAAAAAATATGATGTTCTTTGTTTGACTCTAGTGAACTGTTCTTCTAACTGTTTACTCATACATACTTTTCTGTTATTCTTAGTCTGTACAATTTTTGGGGGGATATGGTTTTACTGTCTCCCTCCAAGGCCTTCCACTAAGGCAAGTTCAGATCCAAGTGAAAGAAGTTGTTGAATGTGCAAGGAATAAGGCAGTGCAGCACAAGCCAGAGTTGGAGAAGGAAAGTGGTACTAGGTTATGGATATTTCTGCAGGTGGCCAGGATGTGATAAAGGTAAAGGAGATAAAAGCAATACAGAATTAAGCTGAAGAGTAATTATTTTTTTTCTGAGGAATAAAAGAGACCCATGACTGAATCTCATTTTGTGTTGATGACAAAAGCTGTGCTTCAAATCTGATACCTTTGTGGTTTTCTAAGGTTGGAAAACAGCAAAACTTGATTAACATTTGTTTCCTTGACAAGGTCTGTGAAGATTTATCTGTTGGAGCATATTATTTAACTGTGCTTTAAGATGCTTGGTCTTATCATTTTAGGTATATTTGGAATTTTCCCTTTCCAAGGGATAGTGGGAGAAGGATTATTCAGTCTAAATATGAAATCAGTATTTAAAATGAAAATGATTCGTTAACTGTCGTTCATAATTCATGAGAATCCTTTCCTGTAGGTCTGACTACTTGGCATTAGAAATTATTCTTTAAAAAAATTTTTTTTAATGTATTTATTTTTGAGAGAGACAGGGACAGACTGTGAGCAGGGGAGGGGCAGAGAGAAAGGGAGACACAGAATCTGAAGCAGGCTCCAGGCTCTGAGCTGTCAACACAGAGCCCACCACAGGCTTGAACTCATGAGCCATGAGATCATGACCTGAGCCGAAGTCGTATGGTTAACCTACTGAGCCGCTCTGAATTACTGGGTAATTTCAGGTGCCCCAGAAATTACTTGTACTTGATACAGACATGCACATTTATATATATATAAAACACTCGAATATATTTTTATATATGTACATTATTTTTATATATGTAGAAACACATGTGCCCTTTATTGAGCTCATAAAGAAATACAAAGGAAGATAGGTTCTGTTTTGGGGGGGTGGAATCCCTTACTCAAAACGTTTGACTTACGGGTCTTGATATGGAGGAACCTACTCCTGTTACCATTTTCCTGGTAGGGGAGGAGGAGGATGGCAAGCATTTCTTGGCTTCCCCTCCCCTGCTAGTTGGATTTGATACCATCCTCAGCCCTGGCTCTCCCCCACTAGACTTAATAGCAGGAGTGTGAGTTTTAGGAGCCTTTGCTCTTGAAGGCTTACCCTACTTTCTCAGCATTCTCAGGTGCTTCTAGAGCCTCCCTCCACACCCCCTTCCCAATCCTTTCCTTGTTCTTTCCCCTTTTATAATGGGAGGTAGGAAGGAGTTTCTCGTCGCTTTGACTGGGTAGATGTGTTTCCACTTTGTTCAAATTTTTATATGTGTTTTTTTTCAAAGGTTAGAAAAGGTGGGTGTAGTACTGTAATCATTATATTTTAAAGTTCAGTAACCTTGACAGACCAACATGGGAATTCTAAGACATTTTATAGTATTTTAATGGGAAACAGCAAACTTAGAGTTGAACTTTGATGAGAGACATAATGGTAAGTTGCCCTATATTTAAACAGTTTAATTTATAAATGCAGTTTTGCACTTTATTCTAAAATGAGATCTCCTAATGGTAACTCAAGTCTTTCTCTTTGGTTGGATTAGATTTGCTTTTGACTTGAAGCTTTTAGTGTTCCTAATCAGAACACTTTTTGTAGGTGACTAGTGGGTGAGATAGGGACTTGAAAGTATTTAATGTCAAAATTAAAACACAGTAGTCACTCTTGGGACTTTGAAACTCTGAGGACCCATAAGGTAAGGTGGGAAGTCAGTGTTTTTTAAAAGAACTTTTACTTATTAAGGCTACCCTTAATTTTTAAAAAGCTGTTTCTTAATTACGGTTGGAAAGCAGTGTTTGGGGAAAACAAAATTACTATGTATATTTTCAGTAAGATTAACTAGAACAGATACGGTAAGACTTTCTGTTAAATACAGAGAAGCAAAGGCCTTATAAAACATTACCCTTATGTGGATTTCTATAAATGGATTAAAAAAGTTTTCAGTTTTGCAGTTTTGCCTTAATACCTAGTACTTGACCCTTGTCTTTTGCTTTATTAGTAATGAAGATGTCTACAAACTGTGACTTACCTTCTCGTATTAAAAATGTATGAAGATGAATGTATAATTTTAAAGCCATATAATGTATGAGTGATTCAGTTGAGAATTAGCTATTAGAAAACAAATTTTAACTAACTGAAAAATGTATTTATTTTATTTTTTTTAATGTTTTATTTATTTCAGAGAGAGAGAGAGAGTGAGCAGGGGAGGGTCAGAGAGAGAGGGAGGTACAGAATCCAAAACAGGCTATGAGCTAGCAGTCAGCACAGAGCCCGACACGGGGCTTGAACCCTCAAACCATGAGATCATGACCTGAGCCAAAGTCGGACGCTTAACCGACTGAGCCACCCAGACGCCCCTGAAAAATGTATTTAAAAAACAAGATTTAATTAATGGAAAATTGTCTGGAGATTTTTCTGGTTTTTTTTTGTTTTTTGTTTTTTTTAGTGTACCATAGGCATTTAACTGTATGTATTTCTTTCATAGATCTTTGTTTTTTAATTCATGAAAACATGACAAGATGAACTTTAATTGTATAAAGCATACTTGTGGAAGTTCATATGATGTCCTTGGAATATATAAAGATAGAAAGTTTTCATATGAGTTAATTATTAATAGTGATGTTATTGAGCATTAAGGATCTTAAGTGTTTACTCTGTGCAAGGACTGCTAGGCAGTCTTCCGTGTATCCTCTGATTCAGTACTCGTGACAGCCCTTAGGTGATGTGGGTATGATTCTGACTCCAACTTGATAGACGAAGAAACTAGGCTTAGAGAGGGTAAGTGACTAGCCATGGTTCTCAAAGCTAGAGTGTGGCACAGCCGAGTGTCAGAGCCACATTGGTTCACTCCAAAGCTGGTGAGTCTCCTCACTTTGTTATTTAAGTTGTGTGCATTCAGTTTTGTTATATTTTAATACAGTTACTAAGCTACCTCATTACGAAAAAAATCACATCATATAAGCAATATTTCAATGGGAAGAAGGGGCCTAGAGAATTTCAGAATTGGAGTAAAAGTTATTTTTCCTACAAGAATTCCAGTTTAATAAAGATTTCTTCTAATAGCTATGTTTATGTAGTTATAAAATCAAGGTCTTGCGAATCCAACATTTAACTCATGACTGATGTTTATTTTCCTGTTGCACTAGCAGCATAATTAGTACTGTGCATCCTTAATACATTCTTAATATATGTTATGACAGATCTCATACAGGCAGTTAGAGACACTGTTCAGTCACACAGCCACTGTTTCTTGTCAGACCAGAACCATAAGTGGTCCTTGTAACAAGTGTTCCATGTAAGACAAGAGTTAAATTTAATTTATGCTACAAAAATGTGTTCTGTGAGAGCAGTCCTCTAATAATTGGTATATAATAGCAAAGGAAAGCCACACTTGGATATACCAGCTTCAGTCTGACATAGAGAAGAACTTAATTTCTTTCTCTGTCTTTATGTTCTGGATAACGAACTATTTGGTAAAGTTGCCAATAAATAATTTATTTCACATTTATCTGAAGCATTTCATAATAGAGAATTTTAAAATACTGATAATACTATTGGGATTGGCTTAAAATTTTTCTTACCTGAAAGACATCTTTAATTTTTAAAAATAAATTCTAAGAGTAAGTTTTAACATTCCAACAATTTGTTTTTCTTTAGGAGTAGATCCCATAATAGATCACGTTCAAGACAGAAAGACAGACGTAGATCTAAGAGCCCACATAAAAAACGCTCTAAATCAAGGGAGAGAAGGAAGTCAAGGAGTCGTTCACGTTCACGGTGAGTTTTGGGGAAATTAGTGGTAATTGTTTTGTGGCTTCATTTGTTAAAAAATGATTGTGATTTAGATTTTTAATGAGAGACATGAAACTTTTCTGATTGTTTTAGTAGTGATTAATATTGGTTGCCATTCATTTGAATCTAATGATGACCATAATGACTCTTGAGGTTTCTAAAATATTTAATTGAGCCTGATAATTGTTTTATTTAGCAGCTTCATGTTCACCTGTGTTATATAGAAATTATTATGTAATGTGTTCTAAGCTGGTATAAATTGTTTTGTGTTGATAATTGTTGAGGACAGAGAGGGAGGTCCTTTTTGGGGAGTAGAATAATTTTAGTTGTGAATTTATTTATTTATTTTTTTTTAAAGGGACAAGAGAAAAGACACCCGAGAAAAGATCAAGGAAAAGGAAAGAGTGAAAGAAAAAGATAGAGAAAAGGAAAGGGAAAAAGAAAGAGACAGGGAGAAGGAACGTGAAAAAGAAAAGGAACGGGGTAAAAACAAAGATAAAGACCGGGAAAAGGACCGGGATAAAGACAAGGAAAAAGACAGAGAGAGAGAGCGGGAAAAAGAGCATGAAAAGGAGCGAGACAAGGAAAAGGAGCAGGACAAAGACAAGGAACGGGACAAGGACAGATCCAAAGAGATAGATGAGAAAAGAAAGAAGGATAAAAAGTCCAGAACACCACCCAGAAGTTACAATGCATCAAGAAGATCTCGTAGTTCCAGCAGGTTTGATAATGCTTAAACCTTTTATTGGTGACAAATGAAAACAAATTGTTCCATGCAGGTGGGAATAGTCCAATAATATGAAAAGGTTCTCGTCTAATTGCAGAGTCAACATTTCTCTGTTAGAGCACTTGCCAAGTATGGAACCTGTGGGAGGAGGAAGAGATGATAATTGGACAAGATGATCTGAAAAGTTATAACTACTTTCTAATCCATTGTTTTAACCTTGGTGGTGGCGGTGGCTGCTGCTGCTTATTTTGTTGGAGGATGAGGTGGCAAGGGCAAGTTCTTCTTCCCTCTCCTTCCTTCCTCCCTCCCTCCCTCCCTTTCTCTCTCTCTCTCTCTCTCTCACTCTCTCTCTCAAATAGGAAAGAATTGATCTCAGACTTCTAAATTTCTTTGGAATGATGGGGTAAATTCTGTATGCAAAATGATCACTAAAATTGCAGTGTTAGTCCTTTTGTCCTTTCAGTTAATTTTTACTGCTCTTCTTTTGAGTGAGTGCATGACGTTTACATTTTAGTTTTCCTTTATCTGTCAATTTTAATGTTTTGTTTTTTTCTTAGAGACTGTTGCCTCTATTAATAAGTACACTGCCACCAGGTGGCAGCAGGTTGCCATAGTAACAGCTGCAAAAAAGAGGACCTTCCTTGATTGAAGATTATCTAAACCTATATCCATAACTCCAGATGATACCATAACTGATAAACAGAGGTTCCTAACTTGTGTTAAGCTAAGTTGTATTTTAGCCAGTTTTCTGGATATTTTAAATGTGGTTTTGCATAGAAAATAATTGGAAATGAATGTATATTTCTTGTGTGTGTGTGTTTTTTTTTTTTTTAACTTTAGGCTGTTCTTTTTAAATTTTTTTTGAATTTATTTTTGAGAGAGACACACACAGCATGAGCAGGGGAGGGTCAGAGAGAGAGAGGGAGACACAGAATCCGAAACAGGCTCCAGGCTCTGAGCTAACTGTCATCATAGAGCCTGATGCAGGGCTCGAACCCATGAACCATGAGATCATGACCTGAGGCGAAGTCGGATGCTTACCCGACTGAACCACCCAGGCGCCCCTAGGCTGTTCTTAATACCAGTGTTTGGGGAAAAAAAAAATACCAGTGTTTCGTCAGATAACACAAGATAATAGCAAGCATTTTTTGAATGCTTTACTACATACCGGATTTTGTCTCAGCACAGTTTGTCCTGACCTACCTCATTTAATCTTCACAGTAAGTCTGTGAGAAGACTTTATTACCATGATTTCAAAATACGAAGAAATTGAAGCTTAGGGGAAATTCTCCATTTGCTCTGCACTTTGATATTAGAAGCGCAGTAGCTCTTTCTCTTTCTTTTATGAGGTTAGGTTTAATTGAGAATTCTATAACTGGTACTTGGTACCTGCTTTTAAAAACTGCCACAGAAGCATGAAGTTGAAAGCAACGGTATATGTTCAGATGGAGCTTAAAATAGATCACTGCCATATTTTGGCAAATTGGACCAAAAACTGAAGAATTGCCTTGACCTCATTGCTCCAGACACCATATGAGCCTCACAACTGCAGCTTCACTGCACAGTGATTCTACTGTGTCACATATTCCGTCCTGTTTATGTGATCATTTAGTCACTGCCCTTTGTAACACAAAATAATGTTTTGATTCCTTTTAAGTTCAATAGAATTTGCTTTTTTGATGACTTTGAAATATTTAATTAAAATTTTCAGGGGCCATTTTAAGTTGCTTCATTTTTATGAAAGTACAGATGTTCACATTCATTCTTAAATATATACTTAACTCACCACTGGGGCCTGGAGAATAAATACTGACTGACATCAGTTTCTAAAGCTTCAGAAATTTGGAATGTTTTCATGCTTTCAGAAGAGCTTGGCCAATAGCATTTTTCTGTTTCTCATGTGCTCTGAGTTGTTGAGTAAACTGAAAACATTTCAACTGCTCAGAAAAATAGTGTGCTTGGTATTTCTATCTTCAGCATTGTCCCCTAATCTACATTTTTAAAGAAAATTTTGATATTTAAGCAGAAAATATTTATTGACACTGGGTATGTGCCGGAGACTTTACTTGGTATTTTACAGGTATTACCCTAAATTCTCATCACAGTGCTCCTTTTCCAGAAGGAAGAATTGAAATTCAAAGTACATAATATGACACTAGTCATGCAGCTGATAAGGTGTGGAATCAAAATTTCACTAAGTCTGACCAACTACAGTTCTTCAAACTATGGCTGACTGATTAACATTCTAGATTGCTGTCTTTCTAGGCTTAGCTCTCATTATCATCAGGTGTCAGTCATTAAGATGTCCCCCTATACATAGTGCTCTTGAACAAAGACTTAAACCAGTCAGAGTGGAATCATATTTTGTAAACAAGTAAGATACACTGACATTCTCATGCTCTGAAATAAGTACCTCCCATTCTAGTGCTGAGCTGTTAAGGCATGGCATTGACTGAATGCAATATCGTTACCTATGTGTTTCCAAAGGTCTTGAGCTTTTTTTTTTTTTTAACATCTGTGTCTGCCACATCTGAGCGTTATCTAATTTTTTTATATTTTATGAGAAATGTAGAGAACATGTTTCATTAGCCTAGAATCTTCTTACTGAAGTGATATGGAGGACTTGAATTCTAGGGAATTTGGTTCTTTTCACCTATATGGCCACTAATCATCAGGGCTTCTTGTGAGATCATTGACCACATTAATTGTAATAAGTATTTTCCCTTACTTCATCCCCTGAAGTTTGGACATCTTGAAATTCATTGTTTCTCATTTGACCAGGTTTTCAATGAAGTAATTTTGAATATGCGTCATTTGCTAACATGTTAGCAAAGTAGTTTTAATAATACTAGACAATGTTAATCAAGGTAGCAGTTATTTTTTATTTCATATTTAAGCCCCAGCTTTTAACTATTTTACTTCTGTCTTAGCTACTTGTACACTCAGTTTTAAATGAATAGAGCAATAAAATGGTAGGAAATTGGAGGGTAAAACAGTTTCTCTGTAAAGTAAATTAATGTAAATTCTTTTTTTTTAAAGAGTTTTTAAAAAATATTTTATTTCTGAGAGAGAGAGAGAGAAACAGTGTGAGCAGGGGAGGGCCAGAGAGAAAGGGAGATACAGAAACTGAAGCAGGCTCCAGGCTCTGAGCTAGCTGTCAGCACAGAGCCCAATGCAGGGCTCAAACCCACGAACCGTGAGATCATGACCAAACCAAAGTCGGACGCTTAACCGACTGAGCCACCAAGGTGCACCTGTAAATATTTTTCTTATAGACGTTCTAAATGCTCGAACTGGAAAGTTCACTTTTTACAAGCCAACTTAATCTTTTAGTTCTTAAAAAGGACTTACTACCTTGTTATGAAATAATCCACAGTAGGGCATCAAGGAGCTAGAAGCATGACAAAGGATCTGGATAAATAAAACATGTTTTAGATGCTGAGGAAGAGCCTACTTAAGAGGATTCGGAACATCTATTATTATTCTTTCTATTTAGGAAATTATTGTTCAAATAAGCCAGATGAAAAGAAGGTCTTTTACCTTTTCTGTTGTAAAATCTTAGAACATATTTTCCATGTCTAAAAACTTGATGGTTCAGAATTTGACCTGCACTAAAATTAGATAACAGAACTTTCTCTTAAGGGACATGATTTTAAACCGACCTTTTAAAGGAATACTGTTCACTTGAGAGCATTAAGAACCCTTTTGTTTTGTATATTTGAATTGTCCTGTATTTAAATTGCTATATTTTTAAATGATATATTCTCAACTTTCAGGGAAAGGCGTAGGAGGAGGAGCAGAAGTTCTTCCAGATCACCAAGAACATCAAAAACTGTAAAAAGGAAATCTTCTAGGTCTCCATCCCCTAGGAGGTAGGTGGAAAGCATAAATCCAGGAATGGAAGTGGGGGAGAAAAATTTTCTTTTTAATCTACTTTTAAACTTTATTTTTTTATTTTTGAAATTTCTAAAGTGTTTTTATTTTTGAGAGAGACGGTGCAAGTGGGGGAGGGCAGAGAGAGAGGGAGACACAGTATCTAAAGCAGGCTCCAGGCTCCAAGCTGTCAGCACAGAGCCTGACGCGGGGGTCGAACCCACAAACTGTGAGATCGTGACTGAGCCGAAGTTGGATGCTTTACTGACTGAGCCACCCCGGTGGCCTTGTCTTTATTTTTAAACCAAGCATAGTTAAAAGAACAAAGCTTAGAATTCCCTATTAAGGTTAATATTTTAAAGTAAAAGGTATTAGATCTCTGAATTCCCCCCCCTAATTCTAAAGGCATATTATTTTTATAAATGAAACTTGTTCATTTAGTCTTCTCTTAACTTTGATCTTGAATAGGTGGGTCTCCTTTTAATGGTGAATGACAGAGGCAGTGGCACTGTAGGTCATTTGAAGTTCAGAGTTTTGCTAGTAGTCATTCAGCCCTTCCTAGGAGCTACCTCTAATTCTTTATCCTTTTCATTCCTGTTTATTCACTTTTTTGTTTTGGAAAAGTAGGTGTGTTTTATTTGAATCTCATTACAGCAGATAAATTAATCTTGAACTAAGAAATTGAAAATACTTAATTGTGGTTTAGGCCACATGTGGTGGCCTCTGCATATCTTTAAAAAACTAATTGGGGGTATGGGGTGGAGTAGGTGGGGTTATAACGTCTGTTTATATTACTTGGTCAAACCAGGTTACTGATATGCTTATTTACAATGTATTAGTGTTAGATAAGGCTGTTTGGTCAACAACATGGTAGGTCTTTAATTTCTTAGAAGTTAACTGGCATATTTTCAATATTCTTATAGCAGAAATAAGAAGGATAAAAAGAGAGAAAAAGAAAGGGACCATATCAGTGAAAGAAGAGAGAGAGAACGTTCAACCTCTACAAGAAAGAGTTCTAATGACCGAGATGGAAAGGAAAAGTTGGAGAAGAATAATACTTCACTTAAAGTAAGCAGCAGTCATTCAGTGTTTAGGCTTGGAATAATTAATAATTGTGATTGTTCTTTTTATATAGTACTAGTTTTAGGCCAAAACTTAAGAGCCCTAGTATCTTCTATGTTTTTGGTATTCTTTAATAATTGTTCAGTTGACAACTTTTTTAAGCTGGAGTTTTGAAGGGATGAGGTATGTGCTAACTGCAATTCAGACAAACACATTCCTTATTTTAGGGAGTCCTAGACTGGCATACAAAAAGACTGTCTCCAGGTAACATGTATTTGATTTTATACAAGATTTCTGATTGAGGCCATTTTCCTTAAAATACATATATTTCCTGAAATATACTTGTTTCAGCAAATTTGACAAAAGTTCTGTTATCATTAGTTTTATAATATATACTGAAATTAGGTTTGTTGAATTAGAATAATTAATGGCAAACCAAACTCCACCAGGTCTGGTTTTTTTGGATAAATCTTTAACTACTTATGAATTACATTAATTCCTTTGTTATACCAGTAAGTATATTTGTACTTGGAAATGAATTATGAGTTCTGGAGGTTTCATCATCAGATTTCATTTACTCTTACGTTGATAGAGGTTTATCGTCAGTAACATTGACAACATCTTTTGAGCATTACTGTATGCCAGGCACTGTTCTACATGTTCTCATTTAATTCTCTTTTAGCTGTGGGCAGAGTTACTGTTCCGGAGCAGTTTTTGCCAGGATGAATAGTGATTTCTTTTTCTACATCCTGTGAATTTTCTGCTTTGATATCCAGATTACAAATCTGTCCTGGCACCTTTGGCACCTGTTTGACTCTTTCAGCTGATCTGTCCCACTTTTTCAATTAAGTAACATTTTTTGAACACGTAGACTTTCTCAACTATTTTATTCTAAGTTACAATTACCGGAGGACATATTGATATGTGTTTGTAGGTCTTATTTCTCTGAGAAGGTAATGGGAGAAACTACTCCGTTTTGTTCAGCTCACTGAAGTACACACTGTAGCCATAAGCAGATGTAATAGGCAGTTGCTGAGAAGACTATTCAGTGTACACCTTAATATTTATTGCAGGAGAAGGAACATAATAAAGAACCAGATTCAACTGTGAGCAAAGAAGTAGATGACAAGGAGGCACCAAGGACTGAGGAAAACAAAGTCCAGCAAAATGGGAATTGTCAGCCAAATGAAGAAAACCTCTCCACCAAAACAGAAGCAGTATAGGACTGACAGATGCACCCCTAAACACACGCTGGAATAAAATCCAAAGCTATTAATTCTTCCAACAAGATGTTAAACAGTGAAGACATCCAGTTGAGTATAAAGATATGAACTAACAGCTTTTCTAGTTGTTAGGTGACTTTGTGGCCATCTTGTTACTGAGTAAGAAAAAAATAAAGCATGGACATCGTGAAAATAACAGGTGTTACCCAAACTCCTCATCTTCTAGAATTTGTGCATTTCCATGGTGGCTGACACACTCGTCATGTGGTTTGTTCGTGTTTGCCAAGAACCATTACAAATAAATGGGACGTCAAAGATCCAAATTTGTACTGTCCCCAGAGACTGGAGATAAGCATTGGAGGCTCTTTTAAAAAATGGTTGTTACTGAATTTTGTATTGTTTTACTTTTTTTTCCCCTCCAATTTCAGTATATACAGATTTGATGATGTGCTTGAAATCGGTGCAAATATATACACACCCTTGTAAGTGCAGAGTATGTAAGAAGTTTTAACATTTACTTCACAGGATTTACGGTGATTGTGTTAAATTCTCACTGTTGTGTTTTATTTTGCTCACTGTTTAGAACAACAGTTTTTTGTTAAAATAGTTTTACAGACTAAAATTGCTTAAATAAGTGGATTAACAAACAACTGACAATGCATGCTACTGTTCTCTTTCAAAAGGAAGAGCAATTGTGTTGAATACTAATAATAATGTATTAGTATTCAGTGTTTAGAATCATTGGGTCTCCCCACAAAGTAAGCATTTCCTTTTGAACTTTTTTTGACATTTCCAAGCTTATTATGAATAATATTGCAGTGTGTGTTGTCAGCTGTAGGTGGCAAAGGTGCCATTATAAAAAGAAAACTGGGTTTTCAAAATGGGCTATGGGAGCACAAGCTGAAGCTTTAGTGCCTTCTACAATGTGGTATACTGTTTTCTAGAATTTTATATGTGCTAGTCATTCTCAATTCATATGGAACTTAGATGGATATTCCATTCACTCCCATAGAGAAAGTGTGCAGGTAGTGTGTCAGAAGAGCTTCTTACATAGTTCACCTCGCAGGAAGTAAGTCCTATTTTCAAGAATGACTTCAGAGCTTAAAACAACAATGCAGTTTTGGGACCATCAGTTTTATACTGTGATAATTGAATATGAAGCATGTTCTTACTTTACTTAAATCAGAGCAAACACTTTCGTTGTCTCCATTGGATGGCCTTAATTATTACCTCTTAAAATCATCTTCTCGTAAGTGATGTGCAGAAATTATATGTAAAGGAGAACACGTGAGGTTATTTGTTTTAAGGATATGTTTACTTGAGTTTAAAATATAGGTCATCCGTTATTCTTAGGCTCACTTTTTGCATAAGTATGCAAGTAGTAAAATGACAACATTGCTAATATATTCCCCAAAGCCATAACTCAGTTTCAGAAATCTTTCATTATTGTTATAGTCCCCCAAAGTTACACTTTTTAATTAGCATGTTATTAAAAAAAAATCAAGTATAATTATTTTAATGCAATCTAATACAATCAAATTTACTCCGTTGCCTTACCTCATGGGAAGAGTTACTTATAGACTTAAAAAGCTGAGTAGCACATCAGTTACTTGGTTTCAACTTGAGTTTTCTTTTAATGTTAATACTATTGAAACTTAAGTATTTGATAGAAAATGGAAAGAATTGCCCTTATTGCAAGTAATGAAGCCTGGTTTGATTATGAAGCTGCTTAATTACTCCTCATGTGTTCAGAATTACTGTGTTTTTTTTCTTTTCCTTTTTGTCACCGTGTACATTAAAATTTTTGAAAATGCTTTACTATGTAAAGTATAGATTGTCATTTTAATCATTCAACCACATACGGTTGGCTAGTAAACAGCTTATTCTGATACAGGAATGCTTGGGTGCATATGGAAAGATTGTGAGTGTGTGTCTTGCATCAGCAGCTTTCTTATTTATAATATGTAGTAGAATAGAGCAAATGTTTGAATCTTTGTTATTTTTAGTACCATTTCTCTAATAAAGCTACGTATTTTAGAGGAGAGTATTTGTTTATGCATTTCAAAACAGCATCTTAGTTTATCATGTCTATCTTGTTTTGTTTGGCATAGAGATTATTTCAGTATGGAGATTGCATGTTTGTGTGGTGTTTTATTTCTTGTACTCTGGACTCTTAATGTTTCCTTTGTTGGCGGTTAACATAATTAGGTTCCTGCTGCTAATTATTTTTCTTGCTGATTATGTTCAGCTTTAAAATAATATTTCTATTGAAAGATACTGATTAGTAAAAGGAGGACATGAATAGGAAAACAGGAGATCCAGAGAAAGTGAAAAATGTCTTCATTGTGTTTATGGAAGCATAATTTTCTAGGGCCTGGGGGTATTGGAGTGAGTGTGTGCGAGACAGAGACAGAGAGAGAGAGATTGAGATTATTTACTTATAGTAGCCTGATAGGTTTCCATTTATTTGTTATTTTCTTTCAAGCTATTTTGGTTTTTCTTTAAGACAATTCTTTTTCATCCCAGGTAGATGTTGTCAGGAAAACTTGAGGTAAGGCCAAGAAGACAGCCATTTTATGTTTGATCCTATCTTTAATTATCTTTTTTCGCTTGATTATACAGAGAGTATATTCTGTTCTTTAATTTTAGTTGCTCTCCATCATTCTAGACAACTTCTGTGGGTCCTCTTGTTTGTTTTCAGCAGTGCGTGATGAATTATTTATATTAAGGTGGGCCTTCATAATAAGAGGACCAGTTTCATGTGTGAAAACAAGTATAAGTTTTTAACTTCTGCAATTGTCTCCATATTATTTCTCCATCTAATCTAATTAATTTATAATTGCAAACACTTGTCAGCTTGTGATTTTGTTTAGAATTCTTAACATTCAAGAGTTTCAGTATCTGTGATGTTGATCTTCAGAAGTGTCAGAGGCTTAAATTTTGACCTGCTCAAAAATAAAAACTTAAATTTAGAATTCTTTCTTGTCAAGGAAGTAACTTCATTTGTGATTTTAGTTATTTGCAGGACCTCATTCATTCCTATATATATGTTGCTATTTTTATCTTAAAACTTTAAGAAGCCCTTAATCTAAATCAGCTCTGAAGATACTATTTAATTTTAAGAATTACAGTATGTAGTAATAGGCTTTTAAACATTTAAAAAAATCTATTAGAAATAATATGATTTGATAAAATCGTATTTTTATGATTAGTCTTTTTAGTAGTTGAATTAGCTATTAGTATGAATCTTTTCGGAGGGATGCATTAAATAACACTTCAATGCATTATTATATTTTCACTGAAAGATAGTGTCCGATTTCAACTGGCTGGGTTATAAAGTAGATCACGTCCACAAAGTATGTTTCTTACATGTTTAAGTATTTTTTCTTTTCACTGCCTACCTACATAGTATCCTCACATTTATTTAGTGTAATATTCATTTAAAATTGTTTGTTTTCAGATTTCAAAAGTTAGGGCTCTAAAAAGGGCTAAATTAGATTTCTGGAAGCAGTAGTCAAGTATAATGTAATATAAACACTTTTAAAATAAAAATGACTTCCCTACCTAATTTTGGGTTTGTGGCTGAATTTGTTTTTCTTAAATACACATCTATTGGTGATTCTGCCTAAAGATTGATACCTTATTTTAAAAATAAAAGCTAAAGCTATTGGTGGTTTTTTGGCCATATTCAGTTAGGTTGGTAGTAAGTAAGAACTACATTTCTTTCCATTCTATTTTACGGTATTTTTATATTTCCTAGCAGCTAATTTATCATAATAGTTTATATCTAAGATAACGTTTCTTAATATATTGTTTTTAAAAGCAGGGTTTTGGTTTGGTGCCTGATTTTTAAGTTTACTTTGTATCTAGCTAACATTTTAATTTGGAAAATTGCCAACTTTTGGGAAACTTCGTATATTTTACCGCAGAGATTTATTTTCTTGGGATTGGAATGGAATAATAGCTCTCTCCATTCTTAACTTTCATTTGCTAGATAGATAATTTCTTGACTATATGTGCAAGTTCAAATTTCTGAAAATCATGCTGAAAGAATTAGAATCGAAGAGATGGAGTTCTACCAACTCGAGGCTGTGTGTTGGGCAACAAATGGTTGGGGAGCAGTCTGCAGAGCTCCTTGATTTCCAGAAGATTACATCTGGGTGTATCGTGTTGTGGTTTAGGTAGTTCAGTTTAATAGTTAAATATTCTTCTTAATCTTACAATAGTGTTCTTTACATGATACTATGGGTTATCAAGGGAAGAGTTTAACATGTAAACATAAGATGCTGCATAGGTCGTGTATATTTATGTGAGTAGGGCTACTTCTAAGTGGTACTAGTAAAGATTTATCAAATAATGCTGCTATTGTGTTGCTATATTTTTAATAAAATGAAAATCTTAAAATCTCACCACTGTTGAGTAGTAATTTCATTTATTTCGGAGACATTTATTTACATGCTCATGGCTTATTTTTTGTAACTGAAAGGTGATAATGGGCTCTTCTAGCCTTGTGTAAGGGTAATATCTTTCTGGTTTTGGTTTATAATATTGTGCTAGCCTAACAGGATAAGTTGGAAAATGTTCCCTCATCTTCAGTTCTCTGAAGGACTTTGTATCATATTGTCATTTCTTCTCCCATAAATGTTAGGTAGAGTTTCACAGTAAAGCTAACCAAATCTGGAATTTCCTTCCCACATTACAAATCACTTTGGAAAGTAGATTCAGGGTTATTTATGTAGGTTTTTTTTCTTCTTGAGTAAGCTTTGGTGTTTGTGCATCTTCAAAGTAATTTGTTGTTAAATCCATTCCAAGTCTATTCTAACTTGTCGAATCTATTGCCATAAAGTTCATGGAATCCCCTTATATGTTAATAAATATAAGATGCATAGTGATATTTTCTCTCATTCCTAATATTGTTGAAAAGTCTTTTTATCAGCTTATGGGTTTAAAAGGAATCAAGTCAGATTTTGCTTTATCAGATTTCCTCTATTGTTTTCCTGCTTTTTATTTCACTTCTTTTTATTATTTATTATTTCTTCTGCTTATCAGGTTTAGTTTGCTCTTTTTCTAAGTTTAATTTTTTTTTAATGTTTGTTTTTTTTTGAGAGAGGGAGACACAGAATCCGAAGCAGGCTCCAGGCTCTGAGCTGTCAGCACAGACCCTGACATGGGGATTGAACCCACGGACTGTGAGATCATGACTTGAGCCGAAGTCAGATGCTTAACCAACTGAGCCACCTAGGCACTCCACTCTTTTTTTAAAGTGTGAGCTTGAGTCGCTGATTTGAGATCTTCTTTTCTAATACAGGTATTTTAACGCTATGAATTTCTCTCTAAGCAGGGCGTTAGGTGCATCTAGCAAATTTTGACATACTGTGTGTCTTTGTTTTCATTCAATTCAGAGCACTTAATAATTTTCCATTTGGCATTGTCTTTTGATCCATGGGTTATTTCCATTGTGTGTTATGTAGGGTTCAAATATTTGGGCCCTTCCAAAGATTTTTGTTACTGACTTCTGACTTAATTCCATTTTGGTTAGTAAATTGTTTATATGATTTGACTCCTTTAAATTTTTCTGAGACTTCCTTTATGGCTTACAATGTATCTTCATAAGTGTTCCATATGCACTTGATAAGAATGTATCATCTGGGTCTTTTTGAGTGAAATAATCTATAATGCCAGTTAGGTCATGCTGGCTGATGGTTTTGTTCAAGTCTTCCATACCATTACTGATATTCTGTCATTGCTGTCATTTAATGCTGAGGTCTTAAAATCCCTTGGTAGATTGTGGATTTTGTCTCTTTGTCATTATAGTTCTTTCTGATTTTGCTTAGCTACCCAGGTGCCCTAATAACTTGTAATTTTTAAGTGGTCTTAGGGTTTATTGTATGAATGGTAATTTATCATAGTCTACTCTTACATAGTAATGCCACTTCATTTATAGTGTAAGAACTTCCCAATAATGCTCTTCTATTTTTCCTTCTCCCAGTTCATGCGATTTTTGTTCTGCAATTTATTTCACACATGTGTATGAATGCATGTGTCATTCCATACAATACACTGTTAACAATTTTTGCTTAAACAACTTTAAAGAGATTTTGAAGAAGGGAAAAGTCTCTGATACCCATATACTTAAAATTTATGGTGTTTTTCATTTCTTCATGTAGATCCAGGGTTCTACTTAGTACTATTTTCCTTCTGCCTGAAGACCTCCTTGAACATTTCTTATAGGGGTGCCTGGGTGGCTCAGTCATTTAAGCGTCCGACTTCGGCTCAGGACATGATCACACAGTTCGTGGATTCGAGCCCTGCGTCGGGCTCTGTGCTGACAGCTAGCTCAGAGCCTGGAGCCTGTTTCGGATTCTGTATCTCCCTCTCTCTCTGACCCTCCCCTGCTCATGCTGCCCCTCTCTCTCTGTCTCTCTCTCTCAGAAATAAAACATTTAAAAATTTTTTTATAGTTCAGGTCTGTCTGCTGGTAATGGATTCTTCCACCTTTTTTTTTTTTTTAACAATATTTTCTTTTTTTTAAAGTGTTTTCTTTTTAATGTTTTATTTATTTCTGAGAGAGAGAGAGACAGCATGAGCAGGGAAGGGTCAGAGAGAGAGGGAGACACAGAATCTGAAGCAGCCTCCAGGCTCCAAGCTAGCCATCAGCACAGAGCCTGACGCGGGGCTCGAACCCACGAACCGTGAGATCATGACCTGAGCCGAAGTCGGACGCTCAACCGACTGAGCCACCCAGGGGCCCCCTTTCACCTTTTTCAGGCTGAAGTTTTTATTTCAGCTTAATATTTTAAAGATACTTTTGCTGGATATAGACTTCTATATTGATTGTTTTTTTTTTTTCCTTTCTACTTTCCATTGTCCACTGGCTTACTTTGTTTCCAACAAGAGATCTGCCATCATTCTTATTATTCTTCTACCCAGAATGTGACCTTTCTCTTGTGATCACTTTTTTTGTCGTTTGTTTATTTTCAAGTAATCTCTACACCTGTTGTGGGACTTGAACTCAGGATCCTGACATCAGGAATCACATGCACTTCTGACTGAGCCAGAAGTTTTATGTTTTTATTTATGTTTCATTGCATGTGGTTCTTTGCACCTCTTAGGTCTGTATGTTTTTAGTTTCAAGTTTGGAAAATTTTCAATTATTCAAATACATTTTCTTCTCCCCTCTTTATTATCGCCTATTAATGTATATTTTCCCTTGAAGTTGTCCCACCACTTACATCAATCTCTTTTTTTTTCCCCCAGGTGTGTGTGTGTGTGTGTGAGAGAGAGAGAGAGAGAAAGAGAAACTTTGGATAGTTTTATTGCCATGTCTCTTGAGTTTCATATTCTGTAGAGTCTAATCTGATCATTTTATTTAAGTATATCTTTTAAAAAATAACCTCAAGTCATTTTTATATCTTTCATGTCTCTTTTACATGTCTAAATGTAATTTTAAGCATATGAAAATGGAAGTCTGCTCTTACAGTTTCTAACCTACTTATTTGGCTCCATACTTTTTGCTGATTCTATCTATTCTCTACAAAAAATTTTTGATCAGACTTTGGGAAAAGTGCAAATGATGGATCCTGAAGCTTAAACTTTATGATTTTCATAGTAAATCCATCTTAGGACCTATTTAAGAAAAGAGTAAGGACAAGATCTCAGGATAGAGGCTTCAGTCCATTCTCATTAGACTGTGCCATGTGCAACATGGCCAGTGACAACCGATGAAGGAGGTAGTAATTACAAAGACTGACTTCTCGATGGATCATGAAATCTCATTTGTTTAAAGATTCAGTGATGCCTCTCAGCCAGGAGCTTGGACCCAATGGGTCTCCTGTGCTTCCAGGGTCAGGCAGCCCGGAATCCGACTAGGCCCAGGAACACACTGGGGTTTGGACGTTGGAGAATTCTCACTTCACAGTGTCACATGAGCTGAATCTGTGGTACATGCTTTTATCTTTGTTGTCCTAACTTCAAGCTCCTACTAATTTCATGGTGTGAGAGCAAGCTAGTTTCAGAAACTTCAGTAGAGGTTAAACGGAGTTTTACCTTAATTGGGATAATGTGATTATTAAACATCACAAAACTAACAATGTAAGGTACAACTAGCAACAGATTGTTGCCATGGGTAGAGTTGGCGATGTAAGCATGACTAGAATTTTGAAATTCTACAGCCAATCTGTTTGGTTTCAGAGTTCTCTAGTTTCCTGTGTATGTAGGCTCTTTATCTGTTCCTAAAAGTGATAATAAACAGTAATCAGTTAATAGCAATAATAATTGTATTCTGAAACTGCTTTCTCTGAAACGAAGGAAGCTGGCAGCTTCTCACAGAAACTCTGAAATCCAGGGAGGTGGATGGGGCTGCCGCTGCTGCCGCTGTGAGCTTCTGTGTTGCCTTTGTGTGAATTACGAAAAGGTGCTGTCTCTGGGTGATGTAAATTCCTGGACACGTGGCTTGGCACGTGGAGCTCAGACAGGTTCAGCCTCCCTGGCCTCCCAGACTGGGCATTCCTGTGCAGTAAACAGACTACACAGTTGTCTCTGGGGCACCAGTGACAGGAGGTGGCTCCAGCGAGTCTCCCCACAGCCACAACACCTGGCTGGCTTGTTCGGCCTTTCTTGGTGTCAAAAGGGATAAAAGCCTAACTGTGAAATCCTGAGCCAATATAAATAATGCTGCAGAAGATGAAGAAATGTTCACACATAACAGTATTTTAGAGCTTGAAAGGATTTGGGAAATGATCTAGTTCTTCCCTTCTTGCTCTTTAATGGATAAGGATCCCAAAGCTCTCAGGAAGTGAGTAGCCCCAGGTTGACCAGCACTAAGTAGCAGGGTCTGGCCAGGGCCATTAGCAATTTCCTATCCAGTATTTAACTATTTTTAAATGGTACATTAAAACCCATCTCAAAAATGCAGATAAAAAGCTATGTTTTCTGATTCAATGAGTACGGGACTCCCAAACATCATTTATAGTATTTGGAAAAGCAGTTTTCATTTCCGTAGAATCATGGCTTCTGGCAGTAATAATTCCATTACCCTTGATGAACCAACTGAGACTTCCGAGTTAATGCAATTTGTGTTCAAAGATGTCCTAAAAGGCTGAGGTAACTTCATTATCCGCGCATGACTGTTAAACGTACTACCGCTATTAAACAATGGGAACATCTAACATGACTGTAATAGGATTTTCTGTTCTTTGAGGTCAGGTGCAAAAGTTTAATGAGCAATTTAATTGCTTGAAGAATTCAGTATGTCTTATTTTTGCTTCAGTGTTTTGGTAACATAGGTTCAGTTGAGATATTAGAGTTTGGTACCATTGGTTTGGATGAGAGTTTTTACCTTCAGGGAAGAAAACCCACCTTAGAAGTCATGTCCAGCTTTTTCAGATCCTATACTGGCCCTAACCTCACCTGTTACTAATTAATTACTCTTCATAAAATCTATAAAACTTGGAGCTACATTTCATTTTAGAAATTTTACTCGAGTGAGAGACAACCACCACAACCTGGGTGGCTTAAGATCATAGGAATCCAGCCTCTCAGACCTCTAGGTCAGAGGCCAAGAGTCTGAGATCAAGGTGTCCTCAGCGTTATGCTCCCTCTGAATGCTCCAGGGGAGAATCTGTCCCATGCCTTTCTTTTGGCTTCTGGTGCTGCTGGCTATCCGTGGCTCCCTTGGCTGATTGATGTGTCACTCCAGTCTGTTCCATGGTCACATGGCATTCTCCCTCTAAGTGCCCTGAGTCTCCTCTTGTAAGGACGGTAGACCCATTGGATTAAGCGTCCTGATTAGTCCAGTATGGCCTCATTGTAACTAATTGTATCTGCAACAATCTTATGTGTGACTAGGGTCACATCCGCTGGGGTTAGGAAATGAACCTATCTTTTGGGGGTGGAGGTCACAGTTCTAAATACTATATAGGATGCAACCTTACTCCTATGAATACAAAAACACTACCAGTAGTTATTAATTACCTTTCTGTGGGGCTCTATGAGTCAGGTGAAGGTGGGGTGTGGGGAATCCTAAGTTACATCAATCATTCTTGTCCTCACAAGGTTATGAAAAAACTGATGATGAGTAAATCACTTTAGGTATATGTCATAATAGGTATTTATTAGAAAAAAAATAGATCTGTATAGGACACAGTTCACATCAATGTAGTTAGGGGAGGCCTCTCTGAGGATATACATTTGAACTAAAAAAGGTTGAAATGAGCCAGTGATGGGAAAGACAAGGAGAAAAATGTTCCAGGTAGAGGCAACAGCGAATACTAAGGCCCCACGGTGGGAAAGAGCTCAAAACTCCAGGTCCTCAAGGAACAAAGAGGGGAGACAAGAGGAGATCAAAGATGTAGGTGGGATCTTAACCTGATGGTTGATAAGTGGCTCCCCAGTTTTTTGTTCTCAACACTGCAGCTTAGAAATACGGGTGCATAGATGTATATGCGTACACACATACACACACACACACACACACATGCACACAAGTGGATGGTAAGAAGAGAAGTATTCAGTCACGTTTTGGAGATGACATCTTAGGATGCTAATGTATCACTTTAAAGCCATGAGAAATAGGTGAGATTTGAGGAAAGGGAGTAAAGGAGAGTGGGAGCAAGTCTTAAACTGAGAACAAACCGTGCAATCACTAAGTGTGTCCGTCATCATTATTTTGTGCCTAGCCTAGCACACAGCACCGATGCCACAGTGTGTAGTGAACTAAGATGTGGGATCCCAGCAGGGCAGCATGTGAATCCTAGCCCTGACTGGTCCTAGCTGTGTGACTGGAGCAAGTCGTTTAACCTCTGAGCTTCTGCTTCCATATCTGCAAAGTGCGATCAGTACTACCTACTTCACAGGGTAGGTAGGTACGCTTCACTCAGTACTTGTTGGGTTCCTATCCCTTTCCCCCGATCATGTATTTCAGGGGTCGGACGATGGGAAGAAGCAGAGAGGGCCAAAGAAAAAGGTGTTTTAGAACAACTTGAACTTATTTAGTGCCTTGCTTAATGCCATCCAAACAAACAGTGCTTTATAGATGATTGATATATATATTTAATATATATATTATATTTAGTAGGTTGAGGGCTTCCTCCTCCGTTGGGGAAACATGTGTTCCTTTGAATCAGGAGGCCCCAATCTGTTGCCACTTGAGCCAGTCTTATTTTCTGTATGCTTGCTGCTATTCTGTTCAGTGATTTTTTCGCCCCCTCATTTAAGAAAGCTCCTGAATGCAAGTCCATTTCTTCATCTGGGAGCAAATGGAAGGAAGATATCAAAGGCAGTTTGACTATCCTGGACTACTTTTTCTTCTTTTCAAGTACCTAAGTTAGCCATGTGATTACTACTTATTTATGAAAAAGCCACTGGTAATAAAATAGATCACAGTTATTGTTCCTGTTGGGCAGGTCTCTGCCGAGTTCACAAATGAAAGTGAAGTTCGTGCTGTAACTGAGTCCTTGCCCAGGTATTTAACAAAACTCTGGACCCACTGAGTCAGAGTGGGGGCTATAGGTGGGATGGAGGGAGATGGGAATATGATTTTAACATACTTTCCAGGGTATTCTTATTAGCCAGATTAGAATCTGAGAACCATTTTTGTATGCTGAGGAGAAAGTTGTTATCCATTCTAGATCCTAAAACAGGAATTTATTCAATCACCTCTTGTCCCTAAATGAAGCCAACATGCAGAGTACATTCTATGTGAAGCACATCTTACTTAGCAAATGGATTGCCTCTGTTATTGCAACTCCAAGAGTCTTTCCACCGTGAGTTCCTCAAATGTTTTGAACCATGAGAAACTGGGCACAAACGTGACATCAAGGCTTAGAAAAATCTAGAAATAAAATTAATAACAAGTCACATTTTCAACCTAAGAAACAAAGTTTATTACTTAAGAAAAGTCTTTTTTACAAAATGGTTTTTGTAAATGTGAATTGTGAAATGTGAATTGCACATTAAGATTTTGTAAAGGCAGAGGCCTGGAGTGTGGGTGTGCGCATGCGGGTGTGCACATGTGTGCTTCTGTGTGTTTCATAGAAGACAGGCAGTCCTGTCTCCGCTGGAGAGTCACACGCATGTCCCTGCAGGCTCCCTGCACCCTCCTCAGAGCTGGCCTCTGCAGCCACAGTGGCTTCCCATGTTTCGGACTGCATAGCACCGGGTTGGTGGTAGACATACAAAGAGCAGTCATCAGAGATTTGACAGTTTCCTAGCAGATATCTGGAAGGTGTCTCAGTTGAGGAAGGAGTGCCATTTTCTCACTCACACAAAGGGTCTATATGAGCCGGCAGTGGTGCTCCCCCATGAGCCTCTAACACCACCCCAGTCTTGGAAGCGATTTTCCTTCCAGGATAACCAGGATACCTTTCAGTTTAAGTATAAACTTCTGGACTGAGATTTGACATGCTCTTGGGGGTAGACTTGGATCAGATCTCTAGTCTGTGTGTTTCCCACACCTTTTTAAAAAATGTTTATTTAGGGGCGCCTGGGTGGCTTAGTCGGTTAAGCGTCCGACTTTCGCTCAGGTCATGATCTCGCGGTTCGTGGGTTCGAGCCCCGCGTCGGGCTCTGTGCTGACTGCCAGCTCAGAGCCTGGAGCCTGCTTTGGATTCTGTGTCTCCCTCTCTCTCTGACCCTCCCCTGCTCACGCTGTCTCTCTCTCTCTCTCTCTCTCACCTAGAAATAAATAAAACATTAAAAAAGTTAAAAGAAAATAAAAATAAAAATAAAAAATGTTTATTTATATTTTGGAGAGAGAGGCAGAGAATGAGAGAGAGGGAGACACAGAATCCAAAGCAGGCTCCAGGCTCTGAGCTGTCAGCACAGAGCCCGACGTGGGGCTTGAACTCACAAACGGTGAGGTAAGACCTGAGCTACAGTTGGATGCTTAACCAGCTGAGCCATCTCGGAACTCCCCACACCTTCTTTGTGACATCTGTGAATTTCTGACCTACTTCCTTCTGTCCTTCCTCATTGGCTTCTCCATCCGAAGGTGCTGCCTCAGTTTGACCCCATACTAGTCACCTCATTAGCCTTGTCCTTGTCCCCATTTTGCAGAAGACAGTCCACGGGACACACACGATTTTGTGAAGGCAGGAATGCTACTGAAGGCTTAAGGAGTTTCAGGTCCACACGGGCACTGTGTTTACTACAACACTGTTTTTTCCACCTCTCTGGTTCTGTCTCCCACAGAACCATGATCCTGACGTTCAGCTTTTCCCATGTTCTAGTCTGTAGAATACCCTCCCTGACAAGCTCACTTCTACTGGGACCAACCTTGCCTTGTTGACCTTGAACTTCTGGGGAATAAAGATGTTTTAAAAATATGTACGTGTATTTTAGATTGTGTTTTAATTACCTCATTTTGAATAGGAAATAGTCATATGTTTCAAAATTCAAAGGCCGTAAAAGCATACAGTTTCCTTCTTCAGAACATAATTTGTTTCTTGTGAGTCTTTCTAAGGTATTTTATTTTTATGGAAACAGATTAATGTGCATTTATTTTCTTCCATTTTTAATTTCTTTAATGTTTATTATTTGTTTTTGAGAGGGAGGGCATGGATGGGGGAGGGGGAGGGAGGGAGACATAGAATCTGAAGCCGGCTGCAGGCTCTGAGCTGTCAGCACGGAGCCACACGCGGGGCTCAAAGCCATGAATCATCAGATCATGACCTGAGCTGAAGTCGGCTGCTTAACTGACTGAACACACAGCTCTGAACTTTTTGCTTTTTTCACTTAGTACAATTGGAATGAAATTTTTCTCCACCTCATTTCCACCATGGCCGGAGGTTGACAGAGTGTTCCCTGTGGTGTAGGGAAAGCATCCAAGAGGCTTGGGTGGACACCAGGGTCACTGGGTGAGCAAGACTCTGTCGCAGGTCAGGACAGGGAGCTAAGTGGACAGATTCTAAAATCTTAGAGGACTGGGCTGGTTTTTCAGAAAGTCTCAAGGAGAAGGTGGAGATTGGCTGGGGTCTTAAAGCAACTGGGGACAGAGCATATCCTTCATTGTTTTCTTCCCTTCATTGGGTTACAGAGGCCCGCTGGAAGGTAAGGCCTTTATTTTTCCCCGGGAGTTGGCAAGCCACTTTCTTTTCAGGAGATTTTTCAAGCACCCTCTGGTGAGCTCTGGGTAGGGGCACTTTAAATATTTTAGGATATCAAATTCTTCATTTCTGTGTTTGAAAAAATAAAGGCTATTGGAGAGATGAGGTATTTCAGATTTTTTTAAGTTTATTTTTATCTTTGAGAGAGAGAGAGAGAGAGAGAGAACTACAGGCAGGGGAGGGGCAGAGAGAGACACACACATGTACACAGAATCCAAAGCAGACTCCAGGCTCTGAGCTGCCAGTGCAGTGCCAGATACAGGGCTCAAACCCACAAACTGTGAGGTCATGACCTGAGCCGAAGTCTGATGCTTAACCCTCTGAGCCACCCAGGCACCTCAGAGACAAGCTATTTCAAAGCGTAAGGGACTAGTGTAAAGGAGGCACCAGGAACTGATTCTGGAATTTTCCTCTTCTCTCCTGAGGTACAGTAATCCAAAGTGTCTCTTAAAAATCCATCTTGCAGGCCCAGGATGACATCTTCAGAAGATATTAAGCTGCTGAAATGAAAGCCACAGACATTATCACTTAAATAAAAGGAGCAAGTTTCCTCTGCTGCTTTCAAGCTGAATAGCTCTCAACCCAGCGCACTTCCTGTGTGTACATGCACGCGTGCACGTGCTGACGGGCTTCTCTGAGGTAAAGTGAAGTTCATGAGCCGAGACGGAGCTGAGCTGTCCAAATTGGTTTCAGCTGAGGGCCTTTGTTAGCAGAGGCCGCGCTCCTGCTATCCGTCTTGTTATTTTTTTCGTTTTCTTTCTGAATTCATTTCTTGAGCTTGGGGCCTCAAAAATAACAAGCTTTTAAAATGACTGCGTATGATACTCTCAGGCTCCACAGAGCCCAGCACTCCCTGCTTCGTGAGGCAGGAGTCTGGGTCCCGTTTTCCAGACAAGTCCCCTGGAACAGAGGTAGGGAGCGAGGTCTGTTAGCGCTCTCGGCTGGAGGAGGAGGGAAACGAAGGTCAGGAGGGCGAGAAAGGTGAGGGTCAGAGGCATGGGGAAATACTCCTAAGTAATGGCTCAATTCTCAAGCGTTCTTTTTTTAGAAAAAAATTTTTTTAACGTTTGTTCATTTTTTGAGAGACAGAAAGCACAAGCAGGGGAGGAGCAGAGACATAGGGAGACACAGAATCCGAAGCAGCTCCAGGCTCTGAGCTGTCAGCACAGAGCCCGACATGGGGCTGGAACTCACAAACCGTGAGATCACAACCCAAATGGAAGTCAGATGCTTAACTGACTGAGCCACCCAGGCGCCTCTCAAGCATTCTTGAGCAATCTTCACATTGTACTAAAGTTTGAAATTGCTGGGCAAATGCCTTTTGGTAATGGATTCCTCTTAAGTTCTGGCTCATACTCTCTTGGACCACGGCATAGGCACCTGTGGGAAACTGCCAGGCACTTAGCCAGGCATGGCCTTCTAAGAGGGTTCTGTCTTCCTTAAGATCTGCCCCACTACTAGATCAGAACCAGAGTCAGAGCTCTGGGTGAGAACAGTTCCAGAGCGCAGAGGAAATATGGCTGTTGCTGAAAGGATTGCAGGAACAAAATCCCGAAAGTGTATGCTGGACCCAGGTGCTGTGTGTGGATAGAGTGTGAAGGGGTGAACTGGGGCTGGGGAAAAATTATTGATGAGGGAGCCCCTCCTGGCAAAAACATCAAGGCCACCAGCCTGCTGGCTTGCTCTTTGTTTTTTTCCACCTTTACTTTTAAATTTTTATTTCTTTTAATTTTGAGAGAGAGAGGGAGAGAGAGAGAGAGAGAGACTCTCAAGCAGACTTCACACTTAGCGGGGCTCCATTGCACGACTCTGGGATCATGACCTGAGCCAAAACCAAGAGCTGGATGCTCAACTGATTGAGGCACCCTGGTGCACCATGGCTTGTTTTTTAATACAAGGACAGAGTGGTGGCATCCGGTTAACCAGCTGCAAAGCAGAGCTGCCTGAGTAGAGTGCTGAGGAAGGGCTCCAGAGCTCAGGGGGCCAGGGGTGCTAGAAGGGATTTATTGGGTGAGGCCAAAGTAAGTACGCCTAACTATGTTCCTTGAGAGAACTGAAGAACACTCCCTCACTAAGCTGATGAAGTGTTGTGCCTGATTCGCGAGTCCCCTAAGACCCCCAAGGAGCCGACACCGATGCAAGTACAAAAGGGTCTTTATTACAAGCTGGAGCAGGGGCTCACCTGCCTACCGATGTAGTGGCAGAAGGGGAAGCCAAGAACAATAGTGAGCAGGGTTTTTATGGGGTAAGGGATGGGGATGTTACAGTACGTGTAGCATCATCACATAAGCACCAATTACAATTGTCCAGCACCCATGGTAACAGCTTTGACCATTCAGTATCTGTGAGGTGTTCATTACTTTTGGTGGGACCCAATCATGACTTTTGAGAATCCTTTGAAAATGACCAATTATGAGGTGAGTTCAAAGGCCCCATGTGGGGTTCAGGCAAGCGGTGAGAAATTGGCTAGTTTGTACAGAATAACTGTCTACAGTTCCCAGCCTTGACTCAGACCACAGGAATGTTTTTTGATTAGCTGATCTGAGGGCGGTCCGAGGATGGCTTTAGCCTTGAGCAATCTGAGGAACTGGGGCTACGTGCAGCCCAAGGTTGCTCTTAATGGAGGCCTTAATTTCAAAATGATGTTACTTAGGCTCTTCAGTGCAGGGGGAGGAGGGACTGGGCATTCTTGAGAACCTCAGGGAAGGTTGCAGGAGACCTGCTGCCACCGAACTGGCCACTCCAGTACCCATGGGGATGAGTCACCAAATGGCAGATGCAAAGTGGATGGAACTAACCTAATAGCCAGGGGAAAGTCAACGCTGGTTTATAATGATAAAGACCATAGAGGGCTGCTTCAACACCCAAGTGTTGAAGTTATAAAGTGAGTGTCCTCTTCTTTTTTTTTTTTTAATGTTTGTTTTTGAAAGAGAGAGAGAGAGAGTGCAAGCAGGGGAGGGGCAGAGAGAGAGGGAGAAATAAAATCGGAAGCAGGCTCCAGGATCTGAGCTGTCAGCACAGAGCCCAATGCAGGGCCCAAACCCATGAACTGGGAGATCATGACCTAAGCCGAAGTCGGACTCCCAACGACTGAGCCACCCAGGCACCACTGCGAATGTTCTCTTCTTTGTCTGCAAATCCCTGTTGACAGTTTTGTGCGTGTCCTTCCAGATCTTATCCCATGCACATACAAAGTTCATGTATTTATTATCATCCTGAGCTCCCATCTGACGGACTGGGGAATGTTCATTCTGCATGCCAAGCTTTGTGAGGCCGACGGAGTCACAGGCTTGCTGAGGAAACACCAAACCCTGTTCTCTCGTGCTGTCATCATTCGGCTATCAGGATAATGGGGTGAGAACAGCTTTCTCCCAGGCAAGGACTTGTCCTCTGGCCCCCAAGGGGTTACAACTCAGACATGAGCCCTTGGGGCTGGAGCCTCCCACTGCCCCCCCAACCCATGCCTGACCACTGTAGTCCATCACACGCACTGCCACCAGTCATTTCTGATTATGCCTCTTACCTTAAAAGCATTCACTTAAAAGCATTCATACCTTAAAAGTACTACACTGCTGTCGTCTACACTAGAGTCCCAACCTGGTACACAGGCCCTTTCGAGGCCCTCCAGGATGCAGCCCTGTGGTAGGTAGGCTGTGTTAATTGTTAGTTTTGTCTTCCTTTTCTCATCTCCTTTCTTCTGGTTACAGACCCTGTTCTGTAACAATAAGGTGGGCATACAACTCGGGCCTGGCCAACCATTGCACCCCATTCACAAGAACCCAGTGATCGGTGCAGAGAAAGGCCGGCGTCTTGAATAAGGTCGATCAGATTGATCTCTGGCTCTAGGCAAGAGGAGAAGTTGCCTGATGAGGGGCTGTGCACCTGCAACTGCTGGTGCTTGTGTTTCCGTGACAACCCGGAGGCAGCTGGCCTGCGGAGGGAGGGAGGGAGGCCAATACTCGGTGAGTAGGGCTGAGGGAAGGCGAGAGAGACAAATGGGAGATGTTTTTAGTGCTTAGATCCAAACGTACCTGAGGCTGGCAGCAGCCCTGGGAGTTCCAGTTAGGAGATCATTGAATTCCCTTCTTTTTTGACTCGCCTAATTTGAATTTGGTTTCAGTTCTTTCATTGGAAGAGTCCCTTCCTGATGCGGGCCCTATCCATCTTTACATCCCATGTTCCCTTCTCCTTCTTTCTTTTGAAATGTTTATGTATTTATTTTGAGAGAGAGACAGAGAGCATGAGTGGAGGAAGGACAGAGAGGGAGACACAGAATCCGAAGCAGGGTCCAGGCTTTGAGCTCTCAGCACAGAGCCGACACAGGGCTCGAACTATGAGATCATGACCTGAGCTGAAGTCAGATGCTTAATGGACTGAACCACCCAGGCGCCCCTCTCCTTCTTTAAATATATACCCTGAAGGCACCTGGGTGGCTCAGTTGGTTGCGCTTCTGACTTCAGCTTTGGTCATGTTTCGTGGGTTCTAGTTCTGCCTCAGTCTCCCCACTCTCCACTCTCAGCGAAAAGCCTGCTTTAGATCCTCTGTCCCCCTCTCTCTGTCCTTCCCCTGCTTGCGCACATGCTCTCTCTCTCAAATATATATATATATATATACACCCTGTGCGTTCCAGGCATACTCTGCTCCCCACGACTTGGCCCCTTTCCTGTGCCCTTGCCTTCTCAACGTGGAATATCATCTGTTCCCCATCCTGTCCAATCCCATTTCTCCAAGTCCAAATCCACTTCCACAATGCCCAATTCAGTAGGTCTCCTCCATGAGAAGTTCTCTCGGGTACTGTCTTAATCTGCTTGGCCTGCTATAACAAAATACCACAGACTGAGTGACTTATCAAAGTAGAAATTTGGGGCACCTGGGTGGCTCAGTCGGTTAAGCATCCAACTCTTGGTTTCAGCTCAGGTCATGATCTCATGGTTCATGAGTTCGAGCTCTACATCGTGCTCTGCGCTGACAGTGTGGGCCTGCTTGAGATTCTCTCTCTCCTTCTCTCTCTGCCCCTCCCCTGCTCTCTCTCGCTCTCTCTCTCTCTCAAAATAAGTAAATATTTTTTTAAAACCCAGAAATTTATTTCTCACAGTTATAGAAGCTGGGAAGTCTAAAATCAAGGTGCCTGGCTGATACCCTCTCATTGTATCTTTACTTGGAAGAAGAGGCTGAGGTCTCTCAGCAGCCGGATTTATAAGGACACTAATCCCATTCATGAGTGCTCCATCCTGATGGCTTAAGTCCCACCACCTAATACTATCATCCTTGGAGGACAGGATTTCAACCTTATGAATTGGGGTGGGCACATTCAGACCACAGCAGAGAGTAGAGTTAAATGGTTAGATACTGTCTGTGGGCTCTGCAGCTTGACCTACAACATTCCAAAGTTACAAGCACGTATGGTGCTCAGGGAGCTGTGGTCTTTCAGAAGTGGATACGCTGTGCTCTGACAGGACCCGCCCACAGAGCCCCAAGACGAGACAAGCATCATACCATTTATCATAAAAATTGATTTTTCTCTACCATGTATTGCTAAGATATATCCATCATAGTTTGAACTTGGGATGTGCTGCAGCACAAAAATCACAGTAAGCATTTAGCAGCAAGGTCAGTGGAAGGTATTGATGCCCAGAAACATAAATTGTTTCACTCTGATCTTAGAATCAAGGATGGTTCTGCAGTTTGCACAAAGCTGTCTCCAACTTTCTCAGCCTTTTCTTACACGTTATTTGGGAGGAGGCTTAAGGGCCATAGTCAAGACCTATCAGTTCACAAACATTTTACTGGCTTATATTTCTTTTGGATTCACGAATTGAACTCAATATCAAAATACACCAAACCAGCCCAATTTTGTCAGCTATAGAATTGAGTATTAAAAGAAGCAGCACAAGGGCGCCTGGGTGGCTGGGTTGGGCATCTGACTTTTGGTTTCGGCTCAGGTCATGATCTCACAGTTTATGAGTTTGAGCCCCACGTCAGGCTTTGTGCCCCTGGGCCTGCTTCAGATACTGTGTCTCCCTCTCAAAGATAAACAAACATTAAAAAAAAAAAAATCTTAAGGGCGCCTGGGTGGCTCAGTCAATTAAGCATCTGATTTTAGCTCAGGTCATGATCTCATAGTTTGTGAGTTCGAGCCCTGCATCAGGCTCTGTGCTGACAGGTTGGAGCCTGGAGCCTGTTTCGGATTCTGTGTCTCCTTCTCACTCTGCCCCTCCCCCGCTTGTGCTCTGTCTCTCAAAAATAAATAAATGTAAAAATAAATTTTTTTTTAATCTTAAAATAAAAGTTGGTTGCTTAAATGCCTGAGCCTTCCAGGTGCCCCAATTATGTTCTTATTCTAATATCACCACCATACATGTTCCTTTACCTTCTCCTTATGCTGTAATGATCTTCTATATGACATCTACACCCAACAAAATCCCATTAGACAATGTTATAATTTTTCCCTTCAACTGCCATGTATATTTTAAAGAACTCAGGAGGAGAATAATACTCTATTATATTTACCAGATATTTACCATCGTTGTTTCCATTCTGCTGTTTCCTTCTGATATTGTTTCCCCACTATTTGAACAACTTCCTTCACCAGTGCTTTTAGAGCAGCTGTGCGTGATGAATTCTCTTAGTTTCTCTTAGTGTGAGAATGCCTTCTCTCCTGAGGAATGTTACCCTGGATATAGAATCCTGACAGCTCTAGGGCCGCCTGGGTGGCTCAGTCGTTTAAGCATCTGACTTTGGCTCAGGCCATGATCTCATGGTTCACGAGTCCAAACCTCACCTTGGGCTCCAAGCTGACAGCATTCTCCCAGCACCATTTGCTAAAGAGGCTGTCTTTCTTCCATTGGATACACTTTCCTGCTTTGTCAAAGATGAGTTGGCCATACGTTTGTGAGTTCAATTCTGGTATCTCTATTCCAGTGGTCTGTGTGTCTGTTTTTGTGCCAATACCATACTGTCTCGATAATTACAGCTTTGTAGTAGAGGCTAAAGTCTGAGATTGTGATGCCTCCCACTTTGGTTTTCTTCTTCAATATTACTTTGGGTATTCAGGGTCTTTTGTGGTTCCATACCAATTTTAGGATTGTTTGTTCTAGCTTTGAGAAGAATGCTGATGCAATTTTGATTGGGATTGCATTGAATGTGTAGATTGCTTTGGGTAATATTAACATTTTAATATTTCTTCTTCCAATCCACTAGCATGGAATGTTTTTCCATTTCTTTGTGTCTTCTTCAATTTCCTTCATAAGTTTTCTATAGTTTTTATCATACAGATCTTTTACATCTTTGGTTTGGTTTATTCTTAGGTATTTTATGGTTCTTGGTGCAGTTGTAAATGGGATCGGTTTCTTGACTTCTCTTTCTGTTGCTTCATTATTGGTGTATAAAAATGCAACCTATTTCTGTATATTGATTTTGTACCCTGTGACTTTGCTAAATTCATATATCAGTTAGGGTAGACTTCTGGGGGAGTCTGTCAGGTTTTCCATGTAGGGTAGTATCATGTCGTCTGTGAAAAGTGGAAGTTTGACTTCTTCTTGGCCAATTTTGATGCCTTTTATTTCTTTTTGTTGTCTGATTGCTGATGTTAGGACTTCTAACACTATGGTAAATAACACTGGTAAATGTGAACATCCCTGTCGTGTTCCTGATCTCAGGGGGAAAGCTCTCAGTTTTTCTCCATTGAGGATGACATTAGCTGTGGGCTTTTATAAATGGTTTTTATGATGTTTAAGTATGTTCCTTCTATCCCAACTTTCTTGAGGGCTTTTACTAAGAAAGGACGCTTTGTTTTGTTAAATGCTTTTTCTGCATCTATTGAAAACATCATATTGATCTTATCCTTTCCTTTATTTATGTGATGCAGACATTTTATTCTTGTTGTCATTTCTCCTTGAGAGAGATTGTACCTATTTAGAATATTAACATACCCCTACACGTATGCCAAATTAGTTATCACCATTTAAATATATATTCTAGAGGCATCTGGGTGGCTCAGTTGGTTGAGCATCTGACTTCGGCTCAGGTCATGATCTTGAGGTTCATGGGTTTGAACCACGCATTAGGCTCTGTGCTGATAGCTCAGAGCCTGGAGCCTGCTTCAGATTCTGTGTCTCTGTGTCTCCCTCTCTCTCTGCCTCTCCCCTGCTCCTGCTCTGTCTCTCTTGCTCTCAAAAAAAAAATTACAAATGTATATATATATTCTAATTTGATAGGTTAACATAGGCCATTAATCAATTCCATTTCATTACTATTTTGTGTATACTATTGAAAATATTTTGATTAAATAATATTTCACAATGTGATAGAGTACTCTTTTATTATTGGACTTTTTTTTGTGCTATTCTACATAATTATCCCACAAATCTATGTCTCTATCTTTATTGATAATATTGGTATTATCTAATATTGGTATATTTGTATCTATCATATACCTAGTGTAGCTTTACATCCAACTCTATCTCTTTACTGTAGATTTACTGAATGAGCTTACTGGGTCAGAGATTATTCAATTTTACCCTTTTATATATGTAAAAAATATATTAAAAAGAGTAAAATATATATTATTATATATGATATATTAAAAGTGGTATATATGTATAAAAGGGTGCATATTATATATAATAATATATAAAAGGGTAAAATATATATTAAATATATAAACTTTATATAGTAATATATATTTGTATATTCATGCATATATATATAGAGAGAGAGAGAGAAAAGCTGGAGGACAGAGAGAAAGAGAAAGAGAGAGGCCTGGAGGCAATTGTTTAAAATTTGTTTTTTAAGGTTTATTTATTTTTGAGAGACAGAGTACGAGCCAGGGAGAGGCAGAGAGAGGGAGACACAGAATCAAAAGCAGGCTCCAGGCTCTGAGTTGTCAGCATAGATCTTGACACGGAGCTCGAACCCACGAACCATGAGATCATGACCTGAGCTGAAGACAGATACTCAACAGACTGAGCCACCCAGGCACCCCTAGGCTGTTTCAAAATCTAGCCTTGAGCAAGGTAGCTTGGGTTATTATACTAGCAGTGGCTGCAGGGAAAGAAGAATATAGACGTGTCCAGAGTATAGAGCCCATATGATTTGCCCATACACCAGATGTGGGGGCGGTGAGTCAGTCTCCACAGGGGGGACAGAGAGACCTTTCTAAAGTTACATTTCAGGGGCGCCTGGGTGGCTTAGTCGGTTAAGCGTCCGACTTTCGCTTAGGTCATGATCTCGCGGTTCGTGGGTTCGAGCCCCGCGTCGGGCTCTGTGCTGACTGCCAGCTCAGAGCCTGGAGCCTGTTTCCGATTCTGTGTCTCCCTCTCTCTCTGACCCCCCCCTGCTCACGCTGTCTCTCTCTCCTAGAAATAAATTTAAAAAAAAATTTTTTTAAAAGTTAAAAAAAAATAAAGTTACATTTCAAGTGTAAATGGCTTAAGCCCTTCAAGAACTCCCCCTCATTCACCATGAATAAATGCCCAAGTCAAACTTTAACAGAAACATTCTGGGCCCTCCAGAATCCTGCCCAAGGCTGTTCTCATCTTGCCACTTTGTGTTTCACGCACTGGCCACAATCAGCCATTGGCTTCTCCCCTGTATCCCCACACCCTGTATGACTCAGCGCCTGCGTATTTTTCCCTCTCAAGTCTTTCCCAATTCTTGGTATGTTAGTTAGTTTCCTGTTCCTGCTGAAGAAAGTGACACACATCTTGTGGTTTAATACAACAGAAATGTGTCCTCTCACGGTTGGTTCTGGAGGCCAGAATCCCAGTCAAGGTGTTGGCAGGCTGTGCTCCCTCTGGGGGCTCAGGCGTCGGGCCGAGACTGTTCCTTCACTTTTCCATCTTTTAGTGGGTCCTGCCATGCGAGGTTTGTGGCTGCCTCATCCAATTTCTTCTGTCCTTACTTGGCCTTCTCTTTTGTGTAACAAATGTCCCTCTGCCTCCTTCTTACAAGGATGCTTGGGATCAGAGTTTGGGCACATTCGGATAATCCAGGGTAATCCCTCATATCCAGATCCTTAACTTAATCCCATCTTCAAAGACCCTTCTTCCTTATAAGGTGGAGTTTCCAGATCCTAGGGATTGGGGCCTGCCATCTTTGACTAGCCATTGGCTGCCTTGTTGGAGGCCCTTAGTGAGGTGAGTTCTGGCACGGAGCTCCTTCCTCTGCAGCGCTTACACACTTGCTCGTACGACCCGTTTTCCAGTGGCTGTTCACACACAGGTGTTCCCTCTACACTTAGCTCCTCAAAGCCGGGCATCGTGTCCAATTAATGATCACTCTTTCTCATCACAGCCGACGGTCAGGGTATAGGGATGGGTGAGTGAATGAAGATGCATGCAGCAGGGTCTGTAACTGCTATGTGCTCCTGAGATGTAATCATTTCAGGAAAATGAAATTGGGATTGGATTCCTCAGACATCTGCTCAATGGCTTTCCTGTTTTCTTTTCATGTCCAGCTGTTGTATCAGATTATCTCCATTCAACAAACCTGCCCAGTCTGGCGTTGGGCCCAGTTACAGCTCTTGATAAACAGAGCTATTTTTGGATAGGAGAATATATGTTGTCCTTTAACTGCTATATGGAATCTAGAATTTAATATCTTTTTTTAAATTAAAAAATATTTATTTTTGAGAGAGAGAGAGAGAGTCAGAGCATGAGAGAGGAAGGGGCAGAGAGAGAGAGAAACCCACACAAAATCTGAAGCAGGCTCCAGGCTCTGAACTGTCAGCACAGAGCCTGACATGGGGCTCAAACTCGTGAGCTGTGAGATCATGACCTGAGCTGAAGCCAGACACTTAACAGACTGAGCCACCCGTGCGCCCCTAGAATTTAGCATTTTTGAGGTTATCTGGGGCACTAAGGAGGCTGGTCATGGTGCCTGTTTCAGACATCAAGTCTCTCCGGATTATAAATGAAGGTAGCAGGACACCCCAACAATGGTCCCTCCCTTGTTATGTGGGTAATCATGGTGTTGTGTCAGGAGGCGAGTAGGCCCGATAGGGCAATACTTGGAAGTTACTCTGTCCTTGGTTTATAAAAAATTTTGTGTATTCCTCTGTCTATTTGTGTTAGGATTTAGTGGGGCATTGGCTTACATGGTGTGTGACATGAGGTCAGAATAATCCTCCAAGTTTCTACTTGCCAAATGGTTTCTGATTTTATTTACATTTCCCGGGACTTAGTCACGCACGGCTATGAGGAGAATAGGTTCCTCTGGCTATAAAGCAAATCAGTGTCATTCTTTTGCAACAGGTTTTCAGCCCTGAAAATGCACAGTGTTTGATTTTCTTCCTTGAATATTGGTTTCCTATTCTTTTCTCTCTTTGTTCCTTTGATTATTGTGAGCGCTATTTGCAGACAACTGTGCCCTACTTTGCTATATTTAAGTAGATCCAACTTATTATTAACCTATGTTGACACAGACCAGACATATTCCAACATGATGCTAGTTAAAATCATATGTATTTTAAGATCCCTATGGGGCAAACTGCGTCACATTTTAAAATCCTTGAGCAAAGTCTGGATAAATGGAATGATAAATTTCCCCAGCTGTTACAGAAATGCAATGATTTGTGTTAGGAATCTGCCTGAATGCAGAGTCCTGAATGAACTCTGCCTTTTTATTTATGTCCTTCCTTGTATACTCACAGCTTGTCCCCAGTGTCCCTTAGGCAGCCCAAACCCAAGGAACCTGGATCTCACTTTTTTCATTCCTAACTGGGTTGACAATGAGGCATCAGGTGGAGAAACTGAAATGGGAGAGGAGAGGGGAAATGGAAGAGAGCTGTAGTAAAGCTCTTTCAGCTGGGTTCGCCTCGGTCCCTTTAAACTTGCTGTCACTTCTGACGTTTGTGCAGTGACTCTCACTACAATGTGGGCTCTGCTCTGCTGCCTGCTGTGTGCGTGAAAGGGCCTGGAAGAGCATGACAGCAGCGTGCTCAGTCCGAGCAGGGTGGCAGGGCAGGGAGCAGCTGGGTAACAAAGAGCTGCTATACGAGCCAAGGCCACTGAGCTCTTTGGCTTTCAAGGAGGGCCTGCTGGGAGCGCCTGGGTGGCTTAGTCGGTTAAGCGTCCGACCGCTTAGGTCATTATCTCGCGGTTCGTGGGTTCGAGCCCCGCATCGGGCTCTGTACTGACTGCCAGCTCAGAGCCTGGAGCCTGTTTCGGTCTGTGACTCCCTCTCTCTCTGACCCTCCCCTGCTCAAGCTGTCTCTCTTTCTCTCTCCTAGAAATAAATAAAACATTAAAAAAAAAAAAGGAGGGCCTGCTGATCGCACGCATATTCGCATATTGGCTGGGGTCGGCTGTTACTGCCAGTTAGCAGCGCTCATTGCCTGCAGGCGTCTTTAGGGCCTCCCCACCCCACCCTCACGGGGCTGCGCCTCTCAGACCTGCAGGCTCTTCTTATCTGGCTCTCAGTGCCCGCCCAGCCAGACCCTCTTCAGGGGAGCTCTGCAGAGGGTTAAAGTGAGGAATCTCTCAGGTGAGATATTTGCATTTTAATAACGAATATTATCTGATTTTTACAATTATTTTGTAAATATTGTTCCTGAACTATAACGTACATACAGCAAAGCACCCAAGTGTTAAGTGTATAGCGTGAATTCTCACGAGTTAAAGCCACAACCCAGATCAAGGTTAGCGTGTTCGCAGCAACTTGTGCCATGTCTGGGTCACCCTGTTGCCAAGGTAACTGCCCTTCTGATTTCTCTATCCACAGGTGAGTTTTGCCCGTGTTCAGTGGCTTTGTAAGGTATATACTTTTTTGGGGTCTGGTTGCATTGCTCAACATTATGTCTGTTAGAGTTTTCATTGTTATTGCTAGTAGTAGTTTTTTTTTCCCCCTTCCTTTTCGTTTCATTTCATTGTATAGTACTCCATTTTGTGAACAAACCTCATAATTTATTCACTGTATTGGTGAACATGTCGGTTGATTTTGGCTGCTCTGAATATACTTCTATGAATATTCTTGCACATGTTCTTTCATGTGCATGTGTTGCATTGGTTTGGGGGCTATGTCTAGGAGGGGAATTGCTGGGCCATAGAGCGTGTATATGTTCATTGGAGTCAAAACGGACAATTCCCATCGTGGTTCTCTACCCAGTGACATTCCCACCAGCAATATCAGGCCCAGAAGCTCCACTCCTCACTAATCTGTGGTATTGTCAGGTGTTAACAATTGGCTTGTTTTAATTTTCTCCATTCCGGTGGGTAGGTAATGGTGTGTCTTCATGGCTGAATTTGCATTTCCATGGCGACTACATGCTGTTGAGCATCTTTAATAGTCTTATTGGCCATTTCTGTATTCTCTTTTCTGAAGTGTCTGTGCAGTAGAGAATAGATTACTGTGGATGGTCTGTTTACCCACATATCGCATGTATTAAAACACACACACACACACACACACACACACACTACATATATTAGATATATACAGTTAATTTTTTAAAAATTAAAAAAATTTTTACTTTGAGAGAGTGAGCAAGTGAGTGGGGGAGGAGCAGAGAGAGAGGGAGAGAGAGAATCCCAACCAGGCTCCACTCAGCACAGAGCCTGATGTGGAGCTTGAACTTATGAATTGTGAGATGGTGAGATCATGACTTGAACCGAAATCAAGAGTTGGGTGCTTAACCAAGTGAGTCACCATTTATATACTTAATATATATGTATAATATATATATATATTTAAGTTGCTCTTATATAGTTAATAATTTCAAAGCATAATTGGGATAATGTAGTGCAGGCTTGTGACAGATTGAAAGGTGGCTCCAATTCTCTATCTCTCCATTTATTCAGAACTTTTGCAGTATGATTTTACAAATCTTCTATCATGAGACCGTATCAGTGTCCCCCTAGTCTTTGCTGGCCTTGTGACAGGTTTCGGCCAATAGAATGCAGTGGAAGTTCCGAGGCCTTGAGAAGCCCGCATGTTTCCATTCTCTCTCCACTCCTGCCTTCTCCATGATAACAAGCCCAGGCTAGTCCAGGGCAGAATGAGTGAGTGCAGGAATGTCAGCTGATAACCAGCATCTAAGGTAGTCTTTGCCTTAATAAGGTAGTCCTTTCCTTAAAGAGGCAGTCTTTATTAAGGGAAAAATAGCCGAATCTGGTAGATGAACATAGTATTATATTTTAATTTGTATTCTTCATTACTGGTAAAGTGGAACATTAAAGATATACTTAATGGCCCTTGTTCATATCCTTTGCAATTTTCTCTTGAGGTTTTCATCTCTTTGCAGAGCTTTTCACATAGGAAGGATATTAACTCAATGTTACATGCAGAAAATATGTTCTTTAGTTTTTTTCTCCACAAAGTTTATTTATGATATCTCTATATTATGTGTTAAATTTTTATGTAGTTAAATGTATTAATATTTTCCTTTACAAATTATTTCCTTTTGTGTAGTACTAAGAAAAACAGTCCTTTTTCTAAGATTCTATAAGTTATGTACCTATTATCTATTAAAGAACATAAATATTCAAAGGACTAAATCTCTAATTGTGGACATGCATATTTGGTAGGTGTTAAATAAGGTAATTGGGACAGGGAACCAATACCAGTTAGAATGCTTTTATATGCCAATGACAGAAACTCTACCTCAAATGAGTTAAAAATACAGATTTTGTTTCACATAATAAGAAGTTCATGAGTATGACAGTTTCAAAAAACGGTTAAGTCAGGAGCTCAACAGATTTGTTGGCACAGACCAGGTTTCTTTCCATCGTGCTGCATTGCCATTTGTGAGATGTTGGCTTTGTCTTCATGTGGTTTTTTTCATGGCTGCAGTATGGCTGCCCCTTAGCCAAAGGACAACATGTTTCCTTTTTTTCACCAAAGGAAATAGAAGAGTTCCCCCCACATTGAATACAGGCCCCTACCTTCAGTATAAATGAGCTATCTCAGGTCATGTGCTCACCCATACACTTTGACTGGAGAATGTCAGTCAGGGATTCTCCTATTTCAATCGGGACTCTCCTCTGGAAATTGGATAATAAAATATATAACATAATTGAGGTTTGGATAGGAAGGAAGCAAGAGGGGAAGGATGTTGGACAGGCCACCAATAGCAGTCACTCCAGGCCCTTCTAGGCATACCTTAAATTGGATACCATTTCTCAATGTGTAGCCTAAAAAAATTTGTAGCCATTTTCAATGTAGTCTAAAATAATGATCGACTTTAGATTCAGCTCAACCTTGATTTGGATTGAGGCTCTGCTTTTTATCATCTGTAACATCTGCTGTAGCTTATTCAACTTCTTTAAGCCTTAGGCTCCCCATCTGTAAAATATGAATAATAGCTCTCTTGTTTGGTGTGTACTAAGTCCTTAATAAATGGTACTTATCATTATGACCACTATAAATCAGTTCATAATTCCAATTTCCTTAGCTCTATTTTGTCTAAACAAGACATTTGAGTCTGTCTGTGTTGGATGAGCTTTAGCTTACTTTGAGGCCAGTTATATTTATTGCCTTTTATTATTTTTTAAGACTTTATTTTTAAGTAATCTCTGCACCCATTATGGGGCTCAAACTCACATCGTCCAGATCAAGAGTTGAATGCTGTACTAACTGAGCCAGCCAGGCGCCTCAGGCCAGTTTTAAACACTGACCCAGCTTTTTTCCTTTCTAATAACACTCCCATCTACCCTTCCACTAGGCTTCTCTTTCTCTCTTATGCTCATGAGTGGGCGTTTTCTGCACTTTATACACGAATGGCATTGATCCCACCCTTCATACCCCCCACTGTTGAATTATGGCTGAGTTAAAGTTTTGAGGGTTAGCATTTGCAAAAAAGATGATTCTGTCTATGGTGACATTGCCAGCTCCCTAGCATGTGTTAAATCATCCTTGGGTTTTATAATAAAAACCAACTGCCTTTTCCCATTTGAAACTAATGTAAGCAGAGTTCTTTAATTTCTCTTACCTCATGCTTATCAAGTGAAGCCAAGCTCCTCTCAGGCATTGCCTGTGTGTGTGTGTGTGTGTGTGTGTGTGTGTGTGTGTGCGCGCGCGCGTGCGTGCGTGTGTGTGCGCGCGCGCGCTCTTTTTCCTCTACCAGGATAGAAGGTAATCTGTCTGTCATCATGACCGTGAGGAATGGGTTGTAGAGGTAGGAAGACTGAGAAGCAGAAAGCCTCCTTGTGCTTTCAGTCTGGGCTGATGAACTGGGCCTCCGCACATAGCAGAGCAATCAGCACAAACGCTTGGGTCATGACCAAGTCAGTGTTTTTGCAGCTGGCAGCCATGATGGCCTCATCTTGAGCTGAGGCATAGTTTGCTTTCTGTATTAGTGATAGGAGTGACTGCCTCCCCATTTATCCAGACAGTACATGAGCCACTTGGACATCCAGAACATGCCACAACAGAGGTATGTGTCATAATTGTTACTCATGTGTTACCTTTACCCAAAGACAGTGTGACCCCTTCAATTACTTCAGAAGCATTTGGATATTCTTGCCATCATTGTGTTTATTTTTTTATCAAGGGAGCTGCCCCATTATATTGGAAGGTGCCATAGACTAATAATTAAGCATATAGGCTCAAATCAGCCTGTCCAGGTTACTAGCTGTATTACTTTTAGTAAGTTAATTGACCTCTTTGAGTTGTGCTTTTCCCATATGTACAAAGAGAGAACAATAGCCGCTTGTGAAATCCTAGAAAACTACTTAGTCTTTGTCCCAGGTCCCTGGCATAGAGCTCCTAAACCCTTGTAATTTCCTGAGTGATAAGAGTGTTCAAGCGTCTTTTATTCTAATGAGATGACTCTTCATGCACCTTTAGATAGTTTCAGGATGGGGGCCAGTCTCCATAAAGACTAAAGGATACTTTTGTATCCTTTATAATAAACTGGTTATACTAAAGAAAGTGTCTTGCTGGGTTCTGTGAGCGCTTCTAGCAAGTTGTTGAAACTGAAATGAGGAAGTGTGGGAGGCCTCAACTTTGCAGCTGTGTCAGGCAGTGGGTACCTGAGGCATCCAATACTTGCAAACTGCAGTCTTGTGGGACAGAGCCCTTAAATCTGTGGGGTCTGATGTTAACTCCAGACAGAGTCAGAATTGAGTTGAATTGTGAGAGTGGCTAGTTGGTGCTGGAAGGTTGGAGAACTGGTGAGTTGGTGCTGGAGGGTTGGAGAAACTGGTGGATGGTATGGAAAAAGCCTACATATGATGTCAGAAATGTTGTGAGTAAAATCAGCTCCTATACTGCAGGGGTAATCTTGAAAAGTGTCTAGCTTGGTGCCTGGCCCACAGTAAACTCCTAAAAAGTGTTAGTGTTGATAAGGGCTAGTATTTTTTTTTTCAACAACAATGAAAACAACTTATGAATGGATTATACCTGCTTATTCACTTGGGCATTATTGTTTTATTTCATCTCTCCCAATTATATAGTTGACTTTTGCTCATACATTCAGTATATCATCCATTTCTTGACTCTGTGTTTTGGAGACTAGTCAGCACCACTCATTTCTTTGTGGGAAGGCATTGTTACTTGTTTTTTTTTTTTTTTTTTAAAGCAATTTCTACTTCCAGTGTCAGGCCTGAGCCCATGACCCCAAGATGAAGAGTCACATTTTCCACCGACTGAGCCAGCCAGGCACCCTGACACTGATGCTTTCAAATGAATATGGAGAAACACATCTTTGTAGGATAATAGAGAAAAACAGCATTTGAATCAGCTAAAAGTCTTTTTGTTGGTTTGTTTGTAATGTCTGTTTTCCTCTCTGAGTTTGTCTTCTAGAGAAAGAGCTCAGGTTTGATGCTCTCATCTCCCGCAGCTGGCACGCAATCCTCTGTGTTGGACACTCCCTGCAGTGTGGGAAGGGCTGAGAGGCCAGCCTGGGCAGGGGTAAGAGAGCAGCACTTACTCTTCTCTGGGTCTCGCTGGAAGGTGGGGACGAAGCGTGTTATGTGCAGAGGCTGGTTGGCCTCCTCACGTGGTGTTGAAGATCCAGGCGTGGCCTGCTTGAGCACCATAAGGCGGTGAAACTGCATTCAGCACATGGCCTGCATAACTGATCTCATCATGTGGGCCCCGGGATGAAATTTAGTGGTGGAAACCTTGCTTGTTTTGGTCTCTGCAGCGTCCAGAGGGCCTTCAGTTTGGCTGAAGTAGCTTTGTAGACTGCACATTTCTGGGAAGGCCGGACAGAGGTGGAGGACTTGTGGGCTGGAGTTTCCAGCCTGGTGGCTTTGGGGGCCTCCATCCGGAGTGGGGGTTCAGCCCTCTGCTTCTCCGTGTGGTCAGGAGGAAGTGACTCTGCCACCCTCCAGAGAAGGCAGCTCTTCATGGTTGTGGAAATGTGCCTCGTGGGAGGTCATGGGAGCGGGGAAGTTTTCCCTGCTACGTGTCATTCAGAGGCTATGGCTGAGGCCTCTCCTTTCATGGACAGGATCTCCTTCCTTCTGTACTCTGTTCCCAAGGCCAGTAAGAGGGCACTGACCTGTTTCAGCCCTGCAGCGCCAGGACTTGGAGGGGAGCTCATGGATGGCTTGTGCTTGGAGCATTTTGAGGTGCTGGGGCTGAGGGCTCTGGACATCTAAAGTGGGGCTCTCCAGCCGCCATATGCTTGTGAACCAAGAGGAGCCCTTGTTAGAACGTGGTTCTGCCCCAGTAAGTCTGGGAGAAAGTTCAAGATGGTACGTTTGTCACCAGTTCCCTTGTGTTGCTGCTGGTGGTTCTGGGACTACACTGACAGGTAAGGGTCCAGAGCAGAGGGTCCCAAAGTGGGGACCCTCCCATCAGTAGTAGCACCCGGGAACCTGCTGCAAGTGCAGCTGCGTGCACTTGACCCCAGATGCACTGAAACAGGGATTCCAGAAGTCGGCCTGCAATCTGTGTTTTCACAAGCCCAGCAGGTGATTCTGACGTTGGCTCAACTTTGTAATAGCCAATTTGGAACGGAAGGTCTATTGACCAGATCACATTTAACCACACCTCATGTTACTCCCCGCATATGGCTCTTTCCATGTGGTTAGTAGCTGTGAATAAAGAGGAAGAAAGAAGTATATTTAGTTAAAAAAGAAGTCCTTGTTCACTTTTGAAAACTCACAGAATCCTGAACACTATAACCACAAAAGTGGAGTTTCTTCTCTTGCAACTCTCTCATTTCCTGCGGGAAGTAACCATGGTTCACAACTTTCCATGTAATCTAAGAACCCCACCTTTTGTTTTGTTTTTTTTTTTGTTATACAACTCAAAAATCTGCCCACAAATACATTATGGAGGGTCCATTTTTTTAGGGTGGGAGAATATTCTTTTCATTTTTTGCCCTCTAAATATAATTGTCAAGTTTGCCAATATACGGTATATACAGAGTACTCTGGGTTTCTGAAGTAGATTCCCCTGATTCATCGCTTACATAGGACACCCAGTGCTCATCCCAATAAGTGCCCTCCTCAATGCTCATTACTCATTTCTTCCTCTCCCCCACCCCCACATCAACCCTCAGTTTGTTCTCTGTATTTAAGAGTCTCTTATGGTTTGCCTCCCTCTGTCTGAAGCTATTTTTTCCCCTTTCCTTCCCCCATGGTCTTCTGTTAAGTTTCTCAAATTCCACATATGAGTGAAAACATATGATATCTGTCCTTCTCTGACTGACTTATTTCACCCAGCATAATACCCTCCAGTTCCATCCACATTGCTGCATATGGCAATATGGCAAGGTTTCATTCCTTCTCATTGCTGGGAGTTCTCCATTGTATACATAAACCTCATCGTCTTGATCCATTCCTCAGTTGATGGACATTTGGGCTCTTTGCGTAATTTGGCTAGTGTTGAAAGCGCTGCTATAAACTGGGGTACATGTGCCTGGAGGGTCTATTTTTAAACACAAAAATTAGTGTACCCTGCACACTGTTCTCCAAATTGTTTATTGCAGCTCCCCTTCTTCCACAGGTAAGTGGAAGTTTCTGAAAAGCTCAGGCCTTAGGGGGGCCATCTCTGTGACCCCATGTTGATGTGGAGGTAGCCTGCCAGGGCTCTGCCTCACAGAGGGCTCCTGATGGGGAGCGGGGCATGAAGGTTCCTCTGCTTTGGAAAGGCTGCACGCCTTCTCTGAGGTGCCTCCTCCCTCTGCATGCTGCCCCAGAGAGGGGTGTTTGGAATGCACCTGCCTCACTTTCTGCTTCTCCCCCCTCTTTCTTCCCATATCTACCTGTTGGGAAGGACAAACCTATCTCTTCTTCTTCCTGTTTAATAAGATCCAGTCTGGGGTCCTATCTCAGGTGCACTCTACACTGTGAAAGAAACCTGATGTGACTTGGCCGGCTGGGCTCCTAATAAAGAAGCAAAGACTATTCTCCTGGTAACAATCCCTCCGGTTAGTTTTAACATCAACAGATGGGATACATTATGCTGGACAGGCTAGATGAAGAGGCTCTAGGCTGAGCTGCCAGAAGTGACTCCCAGAACACTGCAGAATTAGCCCACCAAGGGTGCTGCTGCCTCAGCTGGGAAGTTCAGGAAACCTCTGCCTCAGGTGCAGGACCACCTGGCCTCAGCCAGCACCACGTCAGCAAAATGTGCCGCTGTGTTCTCCCAGCGAGGATTTGTGAGTCTCCTGTGATGTGTCTGTCTGATGGAAGCTGGGAAACAGTGAGGGCCTGAGATCTAAGGGGATCAGGAGAAGGGGTCTTGCTTTCCAGCCTGTAATATGTGCAGCAAGACAACTGGGGGGTAGAATGGTAATGCCTGAGACCGTCCTCAGTATCTACAACAGAACTGCTGATGACTAGGTAAAAAAAGGAATGAAATTCTGTTGGCCTAATACTCCCCTGTTACTGTTGTCATCAGAATTCCACAGCTTCTGTGTGTCCTTAATCCTCATGGGTTTAAACTCTTCTGAAACTCTTATAAGCTGTGATACTTAAGGGACGTGTCTTTTTACCGTCCTGCACTAATGCTCAGTGCTGATATCTGCAGGCCAGAGCTAGGAGCTAAGGGGGAACTCAGAATGAAAACAGAGTGATTCCTGGGCCTCAGGGGATGGGCAGTCAAGTGGGACTCCCAGGAGCTACCTACTAATAGTACCAGTCACTAGTGAGCAACCATGAGGTACAATTGAGTGGCTATTTATGCCTCATCACACTCCTGCTAGATAAAGGTTCTCTATCCCTTTTGGTAGATAAGCCATGTGAATTTCAAAGGGATTGGGTAATTGGTCCATGTCACAGCTGGCACGTGGGAAGACTGGAATTTGAACCCAGAACTGGTTGCATTCAAAGCTGATGTACTGTTCACTGTATCCCACTGCTTCCTATAATTGCCTACGACTTGGAACAGAAGGACACACTCAGCCTAACTGCATTTTTTACAGATTTGAACCAGGGTTAGCAAATGATGGCCCATGGGTCAAATCCAGTCTGTTAAACTTTTTTCTTTATTGAAGTACATCTATGCCTATGTGTTTATTGTATAAGACTGTTTTTATGTTACAATAGCAGAGATGAGTACTTGAGACAGAGTCCAAATAGCATGAAAAGCATGAAATAATTACTGTCTGGCCTTTTACAGAGTTTGCCCTGATTTAAACAATTCTAAGCCTGTTTATCCTTCATCTTTATCTTATTTTGTTTATTTATTTTGAGAGAGACAGAGAGGGTGCAAGTGGGGGAGAGACAGAAAGAGAGGGGAGCAGAGGATCTAAAGCAGGCTCTGCACTGTCAGCACAGAGCCCAATGTGGGACTTGAACCCAGACTCTGTGAGATCATGATGACCTGAGCCCAAGTCAGATGCTTAACCACCTGAGCCCCCTAGGTGCCCCTATCCTTCATCTTTAAAATAAGGGCAGAGCAGTCTCCTCATTTGAGGATTTAACATTTCTGTTTGTGTCTCTTTGTGAGCTCACCCCAGACATACCTTATGTGAGGAAGTTTATTAGTGAAGAGCTCATGGCCTTGTCAAGATGAGTGCTCAAGCCCCAGTTCTGCCACTTACTTGCTCTATGGCCTTTGAGAAACTGCTTAATCTCCCTAAACCTATTTGTGCTCATTTATTCATTTGCCTGTTCACAAATATTTATTGAGTATCTGCTATGTGCCACTGTCCTATGTGTTTGTTGAAGACCTAAGAAAGGAAACAGAAAAGCCCTGCCTTGCTGGAGTTGGCATTCCACCAGGTGGAGGCAGACACTAAGGAAAGAAGGAAAGTTTATGGCATGAAGATGACAATAAGAATCATGAATGAAAACAGCAAGAGAGGAGGACAGGGCTGGGAGAGAGGGTATAGAAAGGCTGCAGTTATAAATTGGGTGGTCAGCGAAGCCCTCCATGAGAAGGTGATCGGATTAAGGACAAGAGGAATGAGGAAAGGAAGTGACCATCTGTGAGGAAACATTCTCAGCTGAGATGAGAGAAAGAGCAAGGGTCCAAGGCCAAAGTGGATCTGGGGTGTTGGAGAAGTAGCAAGGAGGCCAGAGGGAGAGGAGTAGAATAGACAAATGGGTGCATTGGGGAAGGAAGTCCGCAATGTGCTGGGCTACCCTCACCTTTCAGGGCTTTGAAGTTACTGTTGGGGCTCTGGCTTTTACTTTTAATGTGACAGGAAGCCAGGGCCACCTGGAAGGCTCAGTTGTTTGAGCATCCGACTTCAGCTCAGGTCGTGATCTCGAGGTTCATGAGTTCAAGCCCTGCATCTGGCTCTGTGCCAACAGCATAGAGCCTCGAGCCTGCTTCAGATTCTGTTCCCCCCTCTCTCTCTGTCTCTCTCCTACTTGTGCTCTCTCTCTGCTTCAAAAATAAATAAAACATTAATGTGGCAGGAAGCCGGTGGAAAGCTTCTGAGGAGAGCAGGCCATAACCTGTTGTATGCTTTAAATGGTCTACTTGGTATCACTGTATGAAGAAGAGATTGGAGGCGAGGAGGGTCACCAAGGGTATAGCAGTGGACCACTTGGGTGAGAGATGATGGTGGTGCCCATCAGCGTAGTGTTGGTGAGTTGGTGAGATTTGGTTGGTTGGATTCTGGAAATACTTGAAGGTAGTTCCTTAAAGGTTTTTAAGGAAATACTTGAAGGTAGTTCCCAAGGGTTTCTTCACAGACTGGATACGGGATGTGAGAAACATTCAAGTTTTTGGTCCACCCGCTGGGAAGGATGGGGTTGCCAAGTTTGAGATGGCCATTAGTCAAGTGGGGATACTGAAGAGGCAGTTGGATATATGAATGAAACACTTGAAGTCCGTGTTGTGGAGGAGATGCTGTTTATGGAAATGACGAGGTCCAGGGTGCAAAGACACGAGTGAGTGGCTAAGGTAAGATGGAGGACAAGAGCTTTAGGATGTGAAAAGGCAGCATATTGGCAAGATTGTCCATGAGGATATTAAAACCACTGAGTTTTGAAAAGAGTACTGTCGGAGAAAGTAACAGTGAGCCAGGAGCAAAAATTGTAGAGGAATAAGAGATAATGCCGGAACTCAGTAGATGACCGTAACCAGGAGGGATAGTGGATGGGAACAGTGTGATGCCGTAAGATCAAAGCCAGGGGTGAAGGGTTTAGAAAAAAAAAAGGTCGGGGGGGGGAGGGGGGAAATGGGCATGGANTCGCAAAAAAAAAAAAAAAAAAGAAAAAGAAAGAAGAAAGGTCAAGAAGTGGCAGTGAGGAGCAGGGGACGGTTACCCCATCTCTAGTCTGGTGGTTTAAGGGCTGTGAGGGAGAAAACAACCACCACCTGAGAGGGCTGCAGGAGAAACAATATCTTCAGATTTTAGTCAGAGCGAGAGATAAAGGAAATGGTCCTGGAAGAGGCTGAGAGTAGCAGCGATTTCGCCAAGGACTGTTATGTGACCCAGAAGGTGCAGTAGAGATTTCAGAGGCTCGGGCTCCATGATGGTGGGAGACAGGATCCAAAAAGGGAATTTCAGATGCTCTGGGGAGGTGAGCTGTGTGTGCTGACAGAGCCTGCCGAGTTCTTTATTTTTTTTTTAATTTTAAATGTTTTTTATTTATTTTTGAGAGTCAGAGAGAGACAGTGCGAGCAGGGGAGGGTCAGAGACAGAAGGAGACACAGAATCTGAAACAGGATCCAGGCTCTGAGAGAGGTGTCAGCACAGAGCCCAGTGCAGGGCTCGAACCCACGAACTGTGAGATCATGCCCTGAGCTGAAGTCAGACGCTCAACCGACTGAGCCACCCAGGTGCCCCCAGAGCCTGCCGAATTCTGGGACTCCCTCTCGGCTCCTGCTAATCAAGGTGCCAGAGCTGAGGGAATAAGGTCTTTCTTGGGGTATAGAGCGCTTCCTTGCCTCCCACCATCGAAGGCAGGGAGGTCACAGCCAGAAACAGAAGGAACTCGGTCTACTTTATTTAGGAACAAGGGAACTGGCTGGCAGATCACTCGTGGGCTCCAAGGTGGTCTGGACCTCAGCAGCGGGAGCTCACAGCTCCTCTGTTTGGTCTGCCGCTAAGACTCCACAACCAACTTTGAGTCTCCCTTGCTCTCAGGTCACATTTGGCTTAACTGACAGAATCAGGGGGCACCACTGTACTTTCAGGGGAGCCACCTCACTGGATCGTGGGGCAAGGACAGGGCCGCTCAAAGAGATGAGGAAACGAATGTGATCAGTAAAGACTCTGCTGAAGTGTCTCATTCATTAAACTTAAGATTCTCATTTATCAACTGTGGGATAATAATAGTATTTTTCTCATTCAGTTGAGGTGAAGATTAAATGAGCTCATGTATAGACAACATTCAGCACAGTGTCCGATACCTAGTTGGCACTCCATACGTGGTGGCCGTCGTTTCTCTCATTGTGGCATCTAATGATTTGTCATTGTACTGAGGGACCGATTTGACTTGTTCCTGCTGTAAGTGAGTCATTCAGATTGTAGAAAGCTGGGGAGAAGGCATGTGTGTGCTGGGCAGGATGGGAGCCCTGGGGTCTGGGAGGTCCCCAGCAGGACTCCCAGGAATGAGCATTGACATTTCAATGTGGCTTTGTTGTTCTTTAGGTGAGTCTGAAAGAGCATTGTGTTTCTCATTGTATTTTATTGCTTTTTATTGAGGAATCATATCCTATAGAGACTTGCTTGAAAATGGGGACCCCTGATGGTCTGGGGACTCATTCTCAGCTAATGCCAAGGGTCTCCGTGGGTCTCCTCGTGGTGCCGACTGCTCCCGGCTGCGATGGCAGCCCCTTCATCTCCCTGACCTTCATAGCTGACCTCCGCTAGCTTGCTTTTGTTTGGGTTCTCACTCAGTTTCTATTAGGACAGATCTTGAACATGAGCAGCCATGCATTCACCCTTTGGATAAGAATTTTCGTTCTTTTATTTAGTTATTTAGGGTTTATTGGCTTCTATATCTTTTTGAGCACTTGTGGCTGAATGTGGGCACAATGCATAAGTGTGCCCTCTTTTGTTTGCTTGAAAGAGATCATAAATGTATTGATGGAAGCTGTGTGGTAAGAAAAATGTGTGTGCTGGAATAATTTTGGTGCCTACTGAGAAATCCTGAAGATGCCTAAGTGCACTGAGTGGGTAATGTATTATTGGAAAGGAGACTATTATAATTCAGATCACAGTGATTTTCAGCTACTGCAAGGTCACGGAGACCCATTCTGTGATCTCCTCTCCGTTGTCCCAGGTAGCAGAGAATCTAAGTTGTGGATATCAAATACTGACTTTTCAGATTTCTTGCTATATTGCTGTGGATTTCACTGTAAAACATGGACACAATTTGGGGGAAATAAACTGCTATGGAATTGAGGAGCAAAAGTCCCAAGGCATCTTTGACATGAGTCATAAATAATGCCCAGTTGTAACTCGGGGAATATATGATGATAAAGAGTCTCTGGGTATATTACTGATAACATTATTTGATCAGTTTCTTCCAATGTATCCTATCAGATGTCTGAAGAAAGTAGATAAGTGACCACAGACAGGTGTTTTAAAATAGATGATTTAAAAAACATTGGAGTGTTTATGCCTACCCTCTAGTGACACACTGAATTTCTGAAGCCAAGTGACTTTCCCTCATTATTATAAATGACAAATGATGAGCTTCGCATAAAATTTCTTATGTAGGTGACTCATATTCACCTACAGCTGTTCTTGAACGGGGCATGGAATATCCTGGTTGGTTCTCTTTAGAATATCATAGTGTTTTGTCAATTCACTTTCTCCTCTTTTGATAGATTTCACAACAAAGTGCATACTTTGTTACTTTACGTGGATTTTAAATCCACGGTGATTTAAAATCACCGTGGTGAAACCCTGCATTATTATTATAAAATGAAGTAAGTTGATTCAATTTGTCTGAATCTTGGAACAGGAAATGTTTTTTTAAAAATTTTTAATGTTTTATTTATTGTTGAGAGAGAGAGAGCAAGCACGAGTGGGGTAGGGGCAGAGCGAGAGGGGAACACAGAATCAGAAGTAGGCTCCAGGCTCTGAGTTGTTAGCACAGAGCCTGATGTGGCACTTGAATTCACAAGCCATGAGATTGTGACCTGAGTTAAAGTCATATGCTTTACCAACTGAGCCAGCCAGGTGCCCCAGGAATTTTTTAAGTCATCTTAAGTTATCAACTAAGTTGCAAAGAACCATCTTTTTATTGTATAGAGCAATCCATAAGGGTAAATGTGGTATGAACACTGAATTTTATATAGGGGAAAAGATTTCGATTGTCACAGACCATAAAATGTGGTTCCCAGAGTCTCCAAATAACTTAATGCTATGCTGAAAAATAAATTGTGAACCCGCTGTATTCCCATTCTATGGCTCTGTGTTAGATCTTGTTTCTCAGCCATGTTGGGTCATGGTGATTTGAACAGCTCCTGGGCCACAGTGGGGTGACTCACCAAGCAGTTCTCCCCCACAACATCAAAAGAGAATGGAGAGTGTTTATAAATGTCTATTTGGGACAAGATCCAGCCTTGGAATCAGGATGCCCCTTCACGAGTGAGCCAGGCCAGTTTTCATGTTATGTATCAAAGCTGGTACCAGCGTGCAGACTGAAATTACAATAACCCCAGGCATTGAACACCATTTGGCTGCATGCAGAGACCCCAGGCCACTCCCCAGAAGAGAGTGCAGACTAACTCCATATCAAACTCTGAGCTCCTGCCCCAAGAAAACATTTGCTGTTTGTGTGAGACTAGATATCCCTTCCCCAGCACAAGGTATTTTAATCCCCATGGATTAGTTGGTATCTACATGGAGAGCTTCAAGGCAACTGCTTTCATTTTTTCCAGTTGACTCTCATCTCCATGCCTTTACACAGGCTCTTCCCTCTGCCTGGAACACCCCACCCTTCTCCTGGCTAATTTCTACTTGTTGTTCAGGGCTCAGGTTAGAGGCCTCTTCCCTAGGAGCCCCAGTCTGGCTTAGATGCATGTCTAGCAGTCTGTGCTTGTAGTGAAGCCCTTCCCACTCCACATTGGAATTTTGGTTTGAATAACTGTCTCCACCACTAGGCTATACATTTTTTCTTGGTACTTAAATTTTTTTTTTTCTATTTAAATCTTTCGTTCATCTTGATTTAATTTGGTGTGAAGTGTGAAGTAGAGATCTAGCTTAAGGAAGGATCTTTCCCCTAATCCTTTCCTTACCTACCTCAAGAAGATCACTACATACTCAGTATTTATTGAGGGACCACGACGTATCAGCTGCAGTAGATAATGCTGGGGAGGCGAAGTGCATGATACTGCTCCTGACCTCAAGAAGCTTACATCCAGTTGGAAAAGACCTAACTACAAACAGTCATTAGACCATATGAAAGTGCCATTTTGATAGGCCAAGAATGATCAAATATTGGCCATTTCATATAGTTGAAACCAATGCAAAATAAACACACTGTCTTAGCTTGCTTTTCTCTGAACACGGAGCCCCGGGATAGATAATAGGCAGTTTATCTGTAAATGATTCAAGGGAGCAGGACTGAGAGGACGAGGGGAGCGAAATGGGAAAGGAGAGAAAGCCAGTACACAAGGCGGCTTTTGGAGCTGGCCGCTGCTGCAGCTACTGGTGCTCAGTCGGCTGGAACTTGTCAGGGGCTTTATGAAGTGTGAGTCTGAATGGCCTGAACAGGGGATGAGAAGGGAAGCGTTATCCACGAGTAGCCCTGGAGCGTTTACCTCCCTGCATTTCTTCCATTTGGCCCATGTGTGTATCTAGTGGGTTTCTGTGGGCATTCCATTCTTGGCATCAGAGGAGGCCTGGGCCAGGCAGTGAGAGTTGTGGTCTGTACTACAAACATCAGTAATGGTAGATCTCAAGAGGAGTGGTTACTTCTGTGGAGGTTTGGCCCGGAGGGAGAAGGGCATGGTGCCTAGCGACCACAGAAGAAGGGAGGGTTGAGCTGAGCCTACCAGGGCTCCTGGGTGCCCTCCAGGTGGAGGGGGGCTGGGAGTGGGCCTTCCAGGTAGAGGGAGCAGTGTAGGCCTATGCCCAGGGGCACAAAACATACTACATTTGGAGAACTTGAGGCAGATTGGTATGGCTGGATTATAAAGCCTGGGGGTGGCAGGGCAGATGTGGCTGGAGAGATAGGCAGGAGTTAGATCATGAAGATGACCTGTGAGTTGTACTCTGTTGCTTGGGTGCCACAACAGAATGTTGTGTGTTGTACTCTGTTGCTCTCACAAACAGCAGAACTTGAACAAGAGAAACATAGTGTCTCTGAGTTCTGGGGGCCACAAGTTCAAGATCGAGGTGTTTGCAGGGTTGGTTCCTTCTGAGGGATGTGAGGGAGCATGTGCGCTGGGCCTCCCCCTAGCTTCCAGTGGTCTTCTGTCAGTCTCTGGCATTCTTTGATTGTAGAACCATCACCGCCATCTTTGCCTCCGTCTTCACATGCCTATCTTCACATGTCCCTTCTTAATAAAGATACCAGTCATAGTGAATTAGCACCGACCCTAATGATCTCATTGTTTATATGAGTATGATTTATTGTCAAGTTGGCTTTCATACAACACCCAGTGCTCATCCCAATAAGTGCCCTCCTCAGTACTCATCACCCATTCCATCTCTCCCACCCTCCCATCCACGCTCAGTTTGTCCTCTATATTTAAGAGTCTCTTGTGGTTTGCCTCCCTCCCTCTCTGTAACTATTTTTTCCCTTTCCTTTCTCCATGGTCTCCTGTTAAAAATTTCAGGATCCACATATGAATGAAAACATATGATATCTGTCCTTCTCTAATGATCTCATTTTTGAAAACATCTTCTTTAATGTTTTTGTTTATTTTGAGAGAGAGAGACAGACAGACAGAGCATTAGTGGGGGAGGAGCAGAAAGAGGAAGAGTCACAGAATCCAAAGACAGGCTCCAGGCTCTGAGCTGTCAGCACAGAGCCCAAAGCATGGCTCGAACTCACAAACTGTGAGATCATGACCTGAGTCAAAGTTGAGTACTAAACTGACTGAGCCACCCAGGCGCCCCTAATGACCTCATTTTGACCTGATTATCTCTCTAAAGATCCTATCTCAAAAATGAGGTTATGTTCTGAGGTTCTGTTAACACTTCAACATACGAATTTTGGGGAGGGGCGGAATTCAATCCATAACAGGTGGAAATCAGAAAATGTGTTGGGAGTCAGAAGTTGTCCTGGGCTCTGCTACTCTATCATTGTGCCCCATCTTCCCATCCTGTGCTCTGGGCCCCAGGGAGTGAGTGACACTCCTTATGCTTGGATGGTTTCCCTCCCCAAACTCTCCTCTGTGTTTAGCATTGGACAGTGCTTACATGGGGCTGGATATTCAAACAAAGTGTTTACAAAATGTCTTTTTTTTAAATGTTTATTTCTGAGAGAGAGAGAGAGTGAGAGCGAGTTAGCAGGGAAGGGTCAGAGAGAGACAGGGACACAGAATCTGAAACAGGCTCCAGGCTATGAGCTAGCTGTCAGCTCAGAGGCCAATGCGGGACTCGAACCCACAAACCGTGAGTTCATGACCTGAGCCGAAGTCAGATGCTTAACCGACTGAGTCACCCAGGCGCCCCTACAAAATGTCTTTAAACATCTGAATTTGCAACATCTTTCCCAGGCTAGACCACTTTGGTTCATATTTCACCCCTTGGAGTTGTCATAACCCTTTCATTAGAGTTTGTGTGTAGGTCTGTGTTTTTGAAGGTGGTGTTGGTTCGCCTGGGTGGCTCAATTGGTTAATCATCAGACTCTTGGTTTTGGCTCAGGTCATGATCTCACGGTTCGTGAGACTGAGCCCTGTGTTGGACTCTGCTGACAGTGCAGAGCCTGTTTGGGGTTCTCTGTCTCCCTCTCTGTCTGCTCTTTCACCACTTGCTCTGTCTCTGTCTCTTTCAAAATAAATACATAAATTTAAAGGAAAAAAGGCTGGTGTTAATGAGCTTGGGCTTTAGTGGGTAGATATTGAAGAGTTTTCAGGAAGAACGCATGATAAACTTAGTGCTTTTAAAGGATGATTCTGGAGAAAAAAATATTTTGAAAGCAGGATGAAGAAGAAATTTGAAGAAATCAAAACTGGAGGCAGAGCCCAGGAAGATGACTGAAGCTGTGATTCAGGTGAAGAACAATCAGAGCATAAACTAAGTCACGGGTGCATCGTAGGTGCCCTTGGGAACTTGCAAAACACCCGTGTTCAAAACGCCCCTTAGACCAACTAAACCGCAGTCTTTGGGAGTAGGACCCTGACTCTGGCCCAGTTTTATAAATGCTCTCTACGTGATTGCAGTGCGATGTCAAGGTTGTGAACCCCTGACCTCAGGCAAGGCAATGGCGAAGGTTAATGGCATAGAGTTAAGAGATACTGAGGAAATAGAACCACAGGTTTTGGCAACCAATTCAGTGAAAGACTGATGAGCAGGAGAAATGTGGAGGTGAGTCTGATGTTCTTGCTTAACTGGGCAGTAGTATAGCTACCAGATACATATAATAAATTTCTAAAGAATTAGAATATTATTTTTTTTAAGCTTATTTATTTTGAGAGAGACAGAGAGACAGAGAGAGAATGAGCAGAGAGGAGAGAGAGGATCCCAAGCAGGCTCTACACTGTCAGCATGAGCCTGATGCAGGGCTTGATTGCACAAAACATGAGATCCTAACTTGAGCCAGTATCAAGAGTCGGATGCTTAATGGACTGAAACCACCCTAGCACCCCAAGAACTAGAATGTTTTGAGGTACACTAACACCAAAATTATATTAAATGTGATTATGGGATACTTGGGTGTCTCATTTGGTTGAGGATCCCACTTTGGCTCAGGTCATGATTTCGTGTTTTGTGAGTTTGAGCCTGGCGTTGGGCTCTATGCTGACAGATTGGAACCTGGAGTCTGCTTCAGATTCTGTGTCTCCTTCTCTCTCCACCTCTCCCCCTCTCATACTCTGTCTCTCCCTCTCTCCAAAGAATGAGTAACCATTAAAAAAAAAACATTAAAAAATACTCACAAAACAAACAAAAACAAACAAAAAACCATGATGTAATTTTTGATTCAGAAGACATTCGGGGTTTCCCAGTATCTGTATGGCATTGTTATGTGTGTAACTGAGCTTCTGTGCAGCACAACACTAGGTGTCCATGTAGAAGGACTGGAGCACAAATGACTGCCATCACCATTTTCCTGTGGTGCGTCTCACTTACCTTACTGTCCTGTTCACCAACCTTTAGTGACCCACCAATGTTTACATAGTAAATCCCACATTTCTTCCCTGGAATTCAAAACCCAATGCTTCCACCCATCCCTTAAGTAAACCCATTGCTCAAACTATTTTCTATGGGTTTTAGAATATTTTACTATAAATTAGTACCAGTTTCGGGTGTGTGATATGCATCAGGCACTGTTGGAGCCATTTAAAACTATATTCTTCTGAGTTCTCATAACAACACTATATGGTTGGCTTTCTCAACTCTCTTATATGTGAGGAAACTTAGTCTCAGTAATGTGATGCAGCACCCCCTCAGTTCACCCAGTTAGTAAAGAGCAGAACTGGGATTTGAACCTATGACTGTAGCTCACATTATTCCTACCACACCACACCATCCTGTTCACTGTGAGTGTTTCAGCTTCTACAGTTTTGCACATGCTGTTAATTCTTTGTGATGTGGCCTTCCTCCAGGGGTGTGCTCATACACATTTCGTTGCTGGCTTTCTCACTCTTGTTCTGCCGCGAGTATTGGTGGACATTTTTTTTTTAAATTTTTTTAATGTTTTATTTATTTCTAGGAGAGAGAGAGAGACAGCATGAGCAGGGGAGGGTCAGAGAGAGAGAGGGAGTCACAGACTGAAACAGGCTCCAGGCTCTGAGCTGGCAGTCAGCACAGAGCCCGACGTGGGGCTCGAACCCAGGAACCGCGAGATCATGACCTAAGCGAAAGTCGGACGCTTAACTGACTAAGCCACCCAGGCACCCCTGGTGGACATTTTTATTTACATCAATAAGTGTTGCAGAACTTCACTGTTTATCGATGACCTGAGGGGCTTTGCTCACACTTTTACACACAATTTTTAACAGTTTTCAAGTGCTGGAAGATTATTTCAGTTTTTTTGGTGCCATTCACATGTAACAACTACCAATATGATTTTTTTTTTTTAAGATTTTATTTGTAAGTAATCTCTACAACCAGTGTGGGGCTCAAACTCACAATTCCAAGAGCAAGAGTTACTCATTCTGAGCGAGCCAGCTATGTGTCTCCCAACATGAAATATATATATACACACACACACACTCACACACACACACATATATATAAAGAGTTTATTTGTGTGAGAGAGAGAGAGTGTGAGCAGGGGAGTGGCACAGAGAGGGTGACAGAGAATCTGAAGCAGGCCCCAGGCTCTGAGCTGTCAGCACAGAGCCTAATGGGGGTCAAACCTGTGAACCATGAGATCATGACCTGAGCCAAGTTGTACGCTTAACTGACTGAGCCACCCAGGCACCCCTAAAAATTTTTTTTAAAGTTTATTTATTTTGAGAGAGACAGAGCATGAGCCAGGGAGGGGCAGAGAGAGAGGGAGAGAGAGAGTCCCAAGTACACTCTGCACTGCCGGCACAGAGCACAGGGTTCGAACTCATGAAACTGTGAGATCATGACCTGAGCCAAAGCTAAGAGTCAGACTATTAACCAACTGAACCACCCAGGTGCCCCCCTACACACCCAGCACAGAGCCCAAGGTGGGGCTTGAGAATGAGAACCTTGCTGAGAGCAAGCGGTGGATGCTTAACCAACTGAGTCACCCAGGTGCCCCCAACATGATATATTTTAAAGGTGAATCTATATTAAGATTTTTCTATTATTTTCTTATGTCTCAACAACCAGTGAAACAATAGATCATATCCTAATGTATAGCATTTGCAGATATTGACTTGTAAATGCTCCCAGCATGGAAGAAATTTAGAAAAGATGTGCAGTAGCATGTTATATAATATTACTATATATTATGTATTTAATATANCATATCCACTATTTAGATGCAATAAATGTAAATAACCTGAAGAGCAGAGATTATAGTAAAATAATTAGGAAGCGATGGTTTCTGAGTGTTAAGGTAATATATAATCTTAAATTATATATTATAAATATACATTAACTTGTAAAGTATACTTTATTTAATTGTATGATTTTATAATGTAGTTTTTAGTAATGGCTGCATTTAACAACTGGCTGTCAATATTCCTGAAAACTGTAACAACCAGATCTCGCGAGACAGTGTGAGCTGTCTCCCACACACCCCTGCTGTTCTTCCTTTCCCATGACTCAAATTCAACCCAATCTGCAGGGTCCAGCCAAAACTCCAACTTGCTCCAAGACCTTCCAAGTACACCATTGGGTCTTTCTTCCCATAAATCCTTCAGTCCTTTTAGTTGATACCAGTCCTTAACATCTATCTGATACCATTATTCAATTCTGTCTTTTATTTTTAGAGGGTCTGTTTCAACAACACTATGGTCAACTCTGTGAGGGCAGGGGCTTGCTTAGTACCTTTGCACTTTCTGAAAATACTTAGCCTCCTCTTCACACATGAGGTACTTGATATTATGCTGTTGGTTTAATTTCTTTTTTGATAAATGAGCTAGATGCAGTTGTATCTTCTCTGTGTGTCCCCATCTCCTAAAGATGAGCACAAAAAAAGGCAAATGGGAGTTGATTGTATTAGCATAGCTCAGACATCGCCGACTCTGGGGGTTGCAAAAATCACGTAGCGTGACCTTGGCACACAACCTCTCTTTCTTTGAAAAGATCATCCTTTGGCCCTCAGAGCCCTTGGCAGCCCACATCCAGACATCATTACCGAATGGCATTACTTGCCTCCCCCGAGTCACCCCATCCTTTTCTTATGCAGGCCTTCTGTGTACCTGTTGAATTTTGAATGAAAACCCAATGAACAGAAGCTCTGCACTGAATTCTATATTTTGTTCCTTGCTGTGCTTCCATGAATATAAAACACCAAGACAAAGGGGAGAATCAGCAGGTAGAGATCAACACTATCCATATTTAATGGAAAGGGAGTCCAACTTCATAGATGGGAAAAACCATGTTAGAAGAAGGCCACGTTCAGTAACTTGCCCATGCTTCCTAAGCTTCTGGCAAAAAAGGAATATATATCCTATGACAGATTTTCCTGATTTTTAGTACCATCATTTTAATTCCTAAGGATAAAAAAAGTGCCAAACAAGTAAGGGATTAAATAATGATTGGTAATCAGGAAATTTCTCTCACCTACAATGGAGTACAAAAGTGGGGACAGGGATCTAGATCTTTCATCAAGAATGTAAGCTCTCTGTGACTGGGCTGGCCCAGTGCCCACCAGTCCCTCTCTTTAGGAGGTTGACACTGCAACGCCCAGTCTCTGCCCTCTATAGAATGTCAAAGGTGGTAAGGCAGAAATGCCTGGAGACAGCGTTCTCCCTACCTGTCACTGGATATGTGGTTCCCAGTGTGGGACCCACAGTGGCTCTCGGCAAGGCTCTCCCAGTGAAAGCCTATCTCAGCAGTTTCTTCTCTGGTCCTCCGTGGCTTTCCATGTCTTTTTGAGGAAATTCCTCTGTTGGCAACATGAGCAGTAGCAGTAGCTTCAGTTACAGCACCTGTAGCTCTTCGTAGCCGTGCCTTCCAGAATCCTTTTCAGGGCACCTGGGGTCTCTCCTGCGTTTCCAGCCTCTCCAGGATGTGCCACATCTCTCTGCAGCTGGGCAGACACCATTGCTTCTTCTGCATTAAATATATAAATAGGGGCAACTGAGTGGCTCAGTTGGTTAAGCCCCTGACTCTTGATACTGGCTCAGGTCATGATCTCACAGTTGCTGAGACTGAGCCCCACGTGGGGCTCTGCACTAAGAACGTGGAGCTTGCTTGGGATTCTCTCTCTCCCTCTGCCCCTCCCCCTGCTCTGTCTCAAAATATTCATGGAAGAATGAATATCACTCTAGAAAGATCTAGGAAGCTCCCAACCTATAGTCAGTGGGACTATGGGTTGCATTCTTGTTCTCACTTCTGCTTCCTCATTTAAATAATTGCCCATTTATTCACTGAACCACCCACTCAGTATTTGCTGAGTACCTACTATGTGCCTGGCATGGAGAATTAGACATAGTGCTCCTTTTCAAGGTGCTCACCATCTAATAATATTTGTTACTATTATGACAACAACTGAAAATACTTACAGAATGCTTAGTATGTGCTATTCCTCAATACTTTTAGGTAAATACTCTTATTCTTCCCCACTTTCAGGTGAGAAACCAAGGCACAGAGAGCTACAGCTGCCCGTGTTCACACAGCTAGACAGGTAAATAGCGACTACTTCATGTCATAGCCGGTGATGCAGGAAGCCCCTGTGCAGACAGTATATTCATGAGTCAGGTGTGATACAAATCTAACCAGCTATACACTCATACCCATTCCTAATTCTAGGATTTTCCAGAGGTAATGCACTTAAAAAAGAAAAAAACAGGGGCGCCTGGAAGGCCCAGTCAGGTAAGCATCTGACTTCACCTCAGGTCATGATCTCCCAGTGTGAGTGGTATGAGATTGAGCCCTACATTGGGATCCATGCCAGTTGATAGCCTACTTGGGATGCTCGCTCTCTCTCTCTCTCCCCCTCCACAGTCGTGTCTGTACACTCTCACTTTCTCCCTCTCAAAATAAATAAACATAAAAAAAGGAAACGTAATTATTTTTAAGAGAAACTAACAGGAAAGCAGTAACAATAAACTAAGAAAGTGCTTATCTATAATGGAAAAAATCTTCAGTTTTAGGATTAGCGTGACCTTTAACTTACAGGTGTCTTTAGTCCCTCTGGAAAAATTCAACCCAATTTCTGGAGAAATGGTCTTTACAGGGCTGAACGAGAAAGAGTCAGAAAGATCTGTGATTGCTAGTGAATGGCCAGGAAACCTTTGCAAAGTAGAAAAGCCGAAGCACACGGAGCCCAGCTCCTCACGTCTGGGAGAAAAACTTCTGCAGGCGTGGGGTGCGGGGTGGTGGGGAGACCTTCTGTGGGGACAACCTAGAGCAACACGGCTGCTCTCAGGCTGTGGCAGCTGCCGAACTGCACCTCCCACCAGGTACTAAGTTAATCCTGCAGCTCTTTGAAGGCGAAGCGATGCCAGATCTCCTTGTGCCAAGCTTTTAAGGGCTGAAAGAGGACATTTGAACATAAATCAGATGACCCGCAGCTTGAGAGACTTAATCAGTACACACGCTGGCTATAGCCACATGATACCACAGCCCTCATTGGCTCTATCAATTCAGAGAAGAAAAGTCAGTACAGTGCAAAACCCCCTAGGTTTCATGAGATTCAAAGAAGTCCTGGGACTGACCTACTAAGCCAGTGGTTTTCCTGTCATGTAGCAATGACAGCCATGGCTGGTTTCTGTCTTTTGGGTGATAATCTGCTTTGGAGTTCAGCTAAGAACACTCGGTCTGAGAGCTGAATCCTCCTGGTGGTTATTTTTCCACACTAGTTGGGGGCATGACAGAAGTTTTTCCCGTCAGTAAGAAGAGAAGATGATGCCAAAAGGAAAGAGTTTAATGAGCTCTTGGCAGTGATTTGCACTTTTTTCTAGAAGAAGAGCCTCACGTTCCAATGTGGTTTTGCAAAGCAGTAATTCTTTGTTGGCTTCTTCATAGCCATACTTTTCTGGATTATGGGGAGACAGTAATACGGTTTAAGTAATATGGGGCATTTAGTGAAAATTTCTTGTTTGATGCTAAGAGATTTGAGGAGGCTTTGCCAATTATTTTTTTGCCTTTATTTCTTCAAGTATTCTCTCTTTCCTTTGACTCTCTCTTCTCCTTCTGGGACTCCCATTGTGTATCTGTTGGTATGATTGATGGTGTCCAACAGGTTTCTTAAATTTTTTTTCATTTCATTATTTTTTTTCTTTCATTTTCTCAGACTGGATAATCTTATTTGACTTACCTTCAAATGGTAAAAATTTAATTCCAGCTACTATGCTTTTCAACTCCAGAATTTCTATTTGGCTCCTTTTAATAATTTCTCTCTTTATTGATATTGTCCGTTTGGTCAGACACTGTTCTTAGGATTTCCTTTAGCTCTTTGAACATATTTAAAATAGCTGATTTAAAATCTTTTTCTAGTAACTCCAGTGTCTGGACTACTTCAGAGACAGTTTCTATTGGGTATGCACCCCCCCCCCCATGTATGGATCATAATTTCTTGTTTTCCTATAGTTTTTTTAAAAAGTTTATTTATTTATTTTGAGAGAGAGAGAAGGAGGGAGGGAGGGGGAGAGAATCCCAAGTAGGCTCCATGCTGCCATCACAGAGCCCGACATGGGGCTTGATCTCACGAACCATGAGCTCCTGACCTGAACTAAAATCAAGAGTTGGATACTTAATCGACGAGCCATCCATGTGCCCCCATATTGTGTAACTTTTACTTATTTATTAAAAATTTTTTTAATGTTTTATTTTTGAGAGAGTATGGGTGGGGAAGGGGTAGAGAGAGAGGGAGACACAGAATCCAAAGCAGGCTCCAGGCTCTGAGCTATCAGCACAAACTGGACATTGAGGGCATTGTAATGTGTGACTGTGGAAATGAGATTTTCCATTTTCCCCAGGTTTTGTTGTTTGATTGTTTTTTGTTGTTGTTGTTATCTAGTGATTTTTCTGACTCAGAGTTTAAGTGTATATTTTTGTCATTTGTCACTGCTGAAGTTTCTGTTCTGTTAGCCTTGTGGTCAGTTAATGAGTGCATACAGATTTCCTTAAATGTTTAGAAATGGCGTATCTCCCATTTTTGCATAGGGGCTGTCTGGGTGTGTATACCTTCAGTGCTCAGCCCAGCAGTTTCTAAGTCTGCTTTAGTCTTGACTTCCTGTGCAAGCCCAGTCAAGGTCATCCAGGAGTGAGGGTGTGAGGCCTTCTCAGGTCTTTCGTGATTATGTGCACAGTCCTGTTTATGTATGTGGCTTTCCAGATTACCAGGAATACGTTGGAACTTTTCAAAGCTCTTGTGGCCCAAGTGTATTATTTCCCAGAGTTTCCTCCATGCTTTTTTAAAAATATTTTATCTTTTTAAAAGTTTTTATTATTTATTTACTTAAGCAATCTCTACCCCCCAGTGTGAGACTTGAACTTACGACCCTGAGATCAAGAGCTACTTCCAACTGAGCCAGCTAGGCGCCCCTCCTCCATGCTTTTTAAACTGTTGTTTGTTCCGATCGTGAATTGTAGATGTTTTTACATTTACAGTCACAACATTGTAAGTGTTTTTGACAAAAGCCCCTTGGTCAGTGGTTATAGTGCTGGGTGTGTTCCAGTAAGTGAGAAAAAACGTGCCCGTTGAACTGGTCTTTCATGGAAGCACAGGACAGATCAGCTGAGGACAGCTCTTTGCAAGAGAGGATCATTCTGCTCCCTAAGGTATCAGCGCTGATCCTGGGAATGTGGGCTGTTACTTTGAAGGGTATTGTTAGGCTGAGGACAAGTCAATGGGATGAGGGTAAATTAAAATGTCCCAGAGCTCACTGTTCTTACAGAGATTCGGCCTTTTTTCTTGATTAAGTACCCCTAAAGTTGTAGCAAGCTATTGGTTCGTTTTCAGGGTTTCAGACAAAGTTGATTCGGAGTTTTTGCCAGTGTTTTTGTTGCTTTTACGGAGGACGGGACTTTTGCGGCTTCCGACTCTGACATTGTCACTGGCACCACCTTGCCTATTTTTCTGCCGGGGTTGTCGGAACTTATTCTCGTATTCTTAGAAGTTCTTTCTCTATTACAGATATTAACACCTCATGATCTTAGCTGTAAATAGTTTTGCCCAGTTTATCTTTTGGTATTTTACTTTGCTCATGGTACTTTGGCCCAGGCAAAAGTTTTTGATTATGATATTATCATATGTACTAATCTTTTCTCTTGTGAATTTGAGCCATAGTGAGAGAAATTGTCCCTCTCTCTAATTCTAGAGCTATTTACCTGTTTCTTATGGTATTTATATAGATTTATGTTTTACATATAAATCTTTAATCCACCTAACATAGTGTGTAGTGTGGAAATGGATCTGATTTTATCTTTTTCATACAGCTAGTCAGTTATACTGTTAGCATGTATCTTTCCTCTCTGACTTGAGATGCTGCCTGTATTGCATATGAAATTTCCACGTTATTTTTCTTTTATTTAGGTTCCCCCACCCTGGCTATTATTGTTTATTCTCCTTCCCAGTAAACTTTGTAGTATATTTAGTTTGTGCCAGATAAAAATTCTAATGATATTTTACATTGGGATTGTGTTAAATTAATATATTATCTTCATGGCAACTGGTATGCCTTAAAACATGCTTTATTTCTGTACTTCTTCAGGTACACTTTTGGGACTTAGGGGTATGCTTTGTAGTTTCCCTTATAGAGATTTTGGGCATTTCTTATTAAGTTTGTACCTACTTGCTCACGGATTAAAAGAACAAATATTGTTAAAAGGTCAATAAGACCCAAAGCAATCTGTATATTCAATGCAATCCCTATTAAAATAACACCAGCATTTTTCACAGAGCTGGAACAAACAGTCCTAAAATTTGTCTGGAACCAGAAAAGATCCCGAGTAGCCAAAGCAATCCTGAAAAAGAAAACCAAAGCTGGAGGCATCATAATCCTGGACTTCAAGCTGTATTACAAGCTGTAATCATCAAGACAGTATGGTACTGGCACAAAAACAGACACTCAGGTCAATGGAACAGAATAGAGAGCCCAGATGTGAACCCACAGACATAAGATCGACTCATCTTTGACAAAGCAGGGAGGAGTAGCCAATGGAATGAAGACAGTCTCTTCAGCTAGTGGTGCTGGGAAAACTGGAGAGCGACATGGAGAAAAATGAACCTGGATCACTTTCTTATACTGTACACAAAAATAAACTCAAAATGGATGAAAGACTTAAACGTTAGACAGTAAGTCATCAAAATCCTAGAGGAGAAAGCAAGCAAAAATCTCTTTAACCTCAGCCACCGCAACTTGTTACTGAACATGTCTCCAGAGGCAAGGGAAACAAAAGCAGAAATGAACTACTGGGACCTCATCAAGATAAAAAAGCTTCCGTACAGCAAAGGAAACAGCAACACTAAAAGGCAACCGGTGGAATGGGAGAAGATATTTGCAAACGACTTATCAGATAAATGGTTAGTACCCAAAATTTATAAAGAACTTATCAAACTCAACACCTAAAATACAAATAATCCAGTGACAAAATGCACAGAAGACATGAATAGACACTTCTCTAAAGAAGACATCCAGGGGCACCTAGGTGGCTCAGTCGGTTAAGCGTCTGACTTCGGCTCAGGTCATGATCTCGCGGTTCGTAGGTTCGAGTCCCATGTCAGGCTGTCTGCTGACAGCCAGCTCAGAGCCTGGAGCTGTCTTTGGATTCTGTGTCTCCCTCTCTCTCTGACCCTCTCCTGCTCACACTGCCTCTCTCTCTCAGAAATAAATAAAACATTTAAAAAAATAATAAAAAAAGAAGACATCCAGATGGCCAACAGACACATGAAAAGATGCTCAACATCACTCATCATCAGGGAAATACAAATCAAAACCACAATGAGATACCACCTCACACCTCACAACAGATGTTGACGAGGATGTGGAGAAAGAGGATCTCCTGTGCACTGCTGGTGGGGATGCAAACTGGGGCAGCCACTCTGGAAGACAGTATGGAGGTTCCTCAAAGAGTTAAAAATAGGACTACCCTAAGACCCAGCAATTGCACTACTAGGTATTTATCCAAGGGATACAGGTGTGCTGTTTCAAAGGGGCACATGCACCCCAATGTTTGTAGCAGCGCTATCAGCAATAGCCAAAGTATGGAAAGAACCCAAATGTCCATTGACAGATGAATGGATAAAGATGTGGTATATGTACACACTGGAGTATTACTCAGCAATAAAAAAGAATAAAATCTTGCCATTTGCTACATGGTTGCTACATGCATGGAACTGGAGGGTATTCTAAGTGAAATTAGAGAAAGACAATTATCATATGACTTCACTCATATGAGGACTCTAAGAAACAAAATAGATGAACATAAGGGAAGGGAAGCACAAATAACATACAAACAAGGGGGAAAAACATAAGAGAGAACAAACCGAGGGTTCCTGGAGGAGTTGTGGGTAGGGGGATGAGGTAAATGGGTAAGGAGCATTACGGAAGACACGTGTTGAGATGAGCCCTGGGTGTTATACGTAGGGGATGAATCACTGGAGTGTACTCCTGAAATCATTATTGCGCTATATGGTAACTAACTTGGATGTAAATTAAAATAAATAAAAAGTTTGCACCTATGTATTTTATTTCATGTTTTGATATCATTAACGGGCATTCTCTTCCATTCTAACCATTTCTTCTTTGTATACGTAAAGCCTGTTTGGTTTCTTGATTCTAAAACCTGCTCTTTTATATCTGAGCTTTTCCACGGGTTCTTTTGGGTTTTCCAAATATAAAATAATAGCAGCTCCTGGGATATCACATTTTGGTGCTTTTGGCAAGGACTGTGAAAGCTCTCTGATGGTAAAATTCTGGACATCGGTATTTATTACTAAGACCCATACACCAAGGTTATCTCTCACGCCCTTCAGTGTTTCTTAGGGCATTGCTATGATTTTAGGCCTAAAGTAGCCTCTGCTAGAGAGTTTAAAAAGTGACCTTACTAGCACCCTTTGTGTCTACGAATACACATATGTAAACACTCACACACGTACACACACAGTCTGTTTTGTGTTTGAGAAACTAACGCGTGTAGAGAGTTGAAGACATTCCACCCAGTGAGATGACGCGGTAAATGGGTGCAGCAGTGTTGAAAACGACCTCACACCCCTCACTGTCGTTTGCTGAAGGCAGGATAATAATTCCTGAAATGGCGCTAATGCTCTTGACTCTTTCAATGCAGTTTTGTGCCTCCCATTGTTTTCTTACTCTTACATTAGTCCTCTGGCACCACGTGGGGCGGTGGTGATCCCATTCCAATTTCCCGGAAAACAGGGCTACCCAGGCTAGTCAGCTGCCTAAGTAAGGGTGGAGCAGGGATTAGAACTCCGATTTTCCATCGTAATGTCTATTCTTTCCAGCACGCTCAAATACCTGCAAACCCTCTTGTTGCTATTAAAGCCCATTTCTTACCTTCCCTCAGAGGAACCTGGAACAGCTGCTCAGCATCCCCTATTATAATGTCTCTTCATATGTATGAATCCTGTGATTTTGTTCCCTTCCAGCTTCCCCTTCGGCAGGTTAAATCGCCCCGATTCTGTTCCTCCTAGAGTTTATCTCCCACCTCTTTTGTCAGCTTTAACAAAGAGGTTGTGACTCTTGGGTCTCTGCTCAACAGAGCTCTTCCTCATTATTTTGTAACCTTTATACCTCCTTCCAGGGAGAGTTAAATAAAGCCTGTGGATTTTTGATAGGAGCGTCTGGCAGGCTCGCGCTCGCTCGGAGAGGTTTCCAGCAAGGCTTGCTGATGAAAGCCTCGTGCCGGCGGCTGAGGCTCGTTCATGGCAGATGAAAGGCAAGGGCTCTTCCGCTCGGTCCAAAACCCACAAATGGTGACGGTGCCCGCGCGAAGGTCCAAATTCCAGAGCAAGTCCCGTTTTGGCAGGAAGAGATGGGTTGTAATGAGAATATTTAGAAACGGGGAACCGCTGGCTAATTACTTCAAGTGAATAATTCATTTTTTGGGAAAGACACCGTTCTTTCAGCTTGTTAATCGTGTGTAGAAATTATCGTTGACCTAGAATTTCATTATTGCACCTGAGCCAGCCTGAAAATTAGAGAAATTAAATACCATAAAATAGAAGTAGTGAAAAGGAGAATAAACCTTGAGAGTTAACAGCTATGCGATGTTCCGGATGTTAAAGCATGAAGCATGTCAAATGTGCTTCAGTGGTATTTTAAAAATGACACTAGACACTACTTCTCTTTCGGCATCTTCACGTTCTCTTCCTAACTGCTTCTCTCTGTACCCATGAAGAAGGTGTCAGGTTTGGATGATAGGGAGGCACACCATCCATCGACTGAGTTACTCACTTTTTTCCTTTCTAGGAACGGTAAGTGGCTGTCACTCTCCTTCAGAGAGTATTGAACTATGAGGCAGGGAAATGGGTTCATGTCTTACAGGAGCAGCTTCTTCTTGTTTGTGAAGAAAGTCCCTCTGCAGCTGAGCACCTATGCCTCCCTTGGATTTCCTGGTTGGTCTGTCACTGAGCCCTTTAGGGAAATGGAGGAAACACTGGCTTCTGAAAGGAAGACACTCTTCAAGACTAGTGTCCTCTCAGATCAAGCAGAGCAAGAGGGAGAGGTTTGAGACAGGCTCTCTCGTGTTCCGCAACTTAGAGAGAAGAACTGAGACTGATACTGATTCATTATTTGCTTGAAAAGAATTTCGGGGCACCTGGGGTGCTCAGTCAGTTGAGCATCCCACTGTTGATTTCAGCTCAGGTCATGATCCCAGGGTCATGAGATTGAGTACCATTGAGACTCTCTCTCTCTCTCTCCTTCTGCCTCTCTTCACCACTCAGTCTCTCTCTCTCTAAAAAAAAAAAAAGGAAGGAAGGAAAGAAAGAAAGAAAGAAAGAAAGAAAGAAAGAAAGAAAGAAAGAAAGAAAGAAAGAAGAACTTGGATAATGAATGAGTGCTGAGAACTTTCCAGAAGGGAGACATGTGGTGAATCAAGGGTAAAGGTGTGTCAATGATGAGGCTAAGTGAGGGCCCAGAGTCTACCTGACCTGGTGTGAGGTAATGTGATTTGGGTTCACCAGGGCTAACCAGAGAGGTTCTGAGAAGCATGATGAGTCAGGTGGGGCCTCTGCTGCTTCCTGAGCAGGGAAGAGACATTTTTAAAAGTGTCATTTTGGGAAAGGAGTCTGACGGTGGTGTGCAGTATGGTCTGAGGGGCAGCACTGGGAATGAAGGGAGAGGATGACCCCAACATCTGTCATGAAGGGGCTTTGCTCTGACCTGTGACAACAGGACATGTGGTGAAGTGGAAGAAACCTGTCTGGGCAATAAAAGGACTGCATTTGAATCCTTGTTCTGCTTTTGACCAGCTGGATGATATGAAAAAGTGCTCCCCTGAAGAAGTCAGGGTTTCCAACTGGATGTGGCACGTGCATCAGTTTTCACCCGCAGATGTGTGTACGTTGGCGAGCACAGTGCTGTGGTTTTCACGGTCCCCACCACGTTTCTCTTCCCTCCCTCCCTTTCTTTTTAACGTTTATTTATTGAGTTTTTGAGAGAGAATGCGTGTGCAAGTGAGCAGGGGAGGAGGAGAGAGAGATGGAGACAGAGAATCCTAAGCAGGGTCCGTGTTGTCCATGCAGAGCCCAGTATAGGGTGAGAGCCCACAGACCATGAGATCATGACCTGAGCTGAAATCAAGTCGGACACTTAACCATCTGAGCCACTCAGGCACCCCTGCTTCAAACCTTCACATCACCCTCTCAGTGTACATCCTCTGCTTGCAGTCTTACTAGAATAGGCATTTTTATGTCTGCCTAGTTGGCTGTTGCCTGCTTCAGGTTACAAGTACTTAGGGACAGGAAACTATTGAACTTATTTTCTTCTAGCAGAATGTTGAGGGAAAATTAGTAATTAATAGTTAGGAGTTTATAATATTCACATATGTAAACATTGACCCTCTTTCCTCTCTTTGCTTCTTCTGTACTTTCTGGGGAAATTTACAGCAGTTAAAAAGCATGAGTGGGGACCTGTGTTAAGGTTAGATTCTATTTTACCTTTCCTTACCCTACTCAGTTTCGACCTTTCATATATTTAGAGTCACAGATGCATAAGTACCTGTTTAGAAGGAAACTGATTCTGGCCCCTTTTGTTAATTTAGGACAGCGTCTTGGGAATTGTCATAAAGAGAGAGTCAATGTCAAAGCAGTGCAGGAGGGGATCCTAGAGATAGGCTCAACACCTCTGTTTTCCAGAAGAAAGAACTGAGACTAAGGGCAAGGGACTTGCTTAGTGCCTATCTCCTTGACTGGAGCCCAGTACACTCTCTGTTGAGTTCATGGCTTCTTTGGCTCAGTGTACACATAATATTTGTAAGAGGCTATCTTCTGCTTGGGGCTTGGCTCAAGACATTGATCTAAAGGTAATTAAATCTTTTAGATCAAATACCTATATTGAGTTTAAAATTGCATTTAAAAATAGGAGTGGTGATGTTTTTTAAAATAATTTTTTAAATGTTTTTATTCTTGAGAGATAGAGAAACAGAGCATGAGTGGGGAAGGGGCAGAGAGAGAGAAAGAGAGAGACATAGAATCTGAAGTAGACTCCAGGCTCTGAGCCATCAGTACAGAGCCCAGCATGGGGTTGGGACTCATCAACTGTGAGATCATGACCTGAGCCAGTCAGATGCTAAACCAACTGAGCCACCCAGGCGCCCTAGTGATGTGTTTTTATACACCTAAAAAAATTTGTAGTAGGCTTCTTTTCCCAAAAGATTTAAGAATCATGTCACAGAAATCAGATGATTTTAAAAATGTAAAGATTAGGGGCGCCTGGGTGGCTTAGTCGGTTAAGCATCTGACTTTCGCTTAGGTCATGATCTCACGGTTCGTGGGTTCGAGCCCCGGGTCGGGCTCTGTGCTGACTGCCAGCTCAGAGCCTGGAGCCTGTTTCAGTCTGTGACTCCCTCTCTCTCTGGCCCTCCCCTGCTCATGCTGTCTCTCTTTCTCTCTCCTAGAAATAAATAAAACATTTAAAAAAAATAAAAAATAAAAATGTAAAGATTAATTTGATTATCCTACAATTCCAAGTATTTAAATAATATTTTGAGGTCATTGTTTCATTATGGTAAATGTATTTTTCTTCCATTTTCCTTTATTTATTTAATAGGAGTCATTTTATTGTTCTCTAGGGGTGTGGCTTTTAAATGAGTTAAAATGCTATATCACATTTTCCTTTATAACATGAAATTTGTTATATGTTATTTCTATATATATATTCATATGTTATATGAAATTATGTTGCACTTAATTCACTGAAGTGTCCGTTTTCAGACTCAATTTGCAAGTGTTTATTTTAAGTTACTGGATATAGAACTTCTTTTTCCTTATCATTCTCTTTTCTTTTCCTTTCCCCTTTTCTCCTAAATTCTTCAGCATTGTCTCTCTTGCAGGTTTTCACAGTGTAGCCCATAAGAGCTGGGAGCAGAGGGTGAGGTCCCCTTGTCTTAGGGTTCCTGACTTGTTGGCTTACACATGTGAAAGCCTAGATAGGCTTTTGTAGGGAGCTTTTATGGGGACCCTTGAAACTGTGTGTGAAATTCTGTGTTTATGTGCGTTTCTCTGAGAGGAGGATCTATAGCTTCATCAAATCCTCAGGGGTGTCATTGACCCTAAGGGTTCAGTCAGTAAGTGTCATTGATGAGAAAAGCAATGTCTGAGAAGAGAAAATAGCCTATCCAGAACCACATGAACAAGTAGTGACAGACTCAGGTGTACAAACCAGGCCTTCTGGCTTCCAGTACAAGGCTTTTCCTGCTGCATTATGAAAGCAGGCTTAGTTTCAATTACAAAAATTTTTTTAATGTTTACTTACTTATGAGAGAGAGACAGAGACAGAGGGGCAGAGAGAGAAGGAGACACAGAATCCAGAGCAGCCTCAGGCTCTGAGCTGTCAGCATAGAGCCTGATGCAGGCCTTGAACTCATGAGCTGTTAGATGATGATTTGAGCTGAAGTTAGATGCTTAACCGACTGAGCCACCCAGGCACCCTGGTTTAGTTTCAATTTAAATGGAATAAGTTTACATATAGTTTTTATGTCTTCTTAAATCTCTTTGCCACTGATGGCTAAGGAATTAGAAATAAATTACTAATAAAATTGGAATATGAGAACACTTTATTGATCAACCCAAACTAAAATGCTCTCTAAATTTCAAGTTCTTGAATTTCTTTCAAGAAACTTTTGCCTTCTCCCGGTAGGCTGGTACCATATATATCTGAAGACAAAGTGAGTGAAGGGAGGATGGGGTGGGGAGAGAAAGAGGGAGGCAGGGGGGTCATGAGTGTTGGCGGTGTGGGGTGGGAGTAAGCCAGGTGAAGAATAGTAAAAACTTCCAAGTAAGCAAGTCCTTTCCCCTTCCCAACTTGTAATGGACAATGGGGGCTCTGTCCCTTGGGAGAACCCAGGGTCTGTTGAAATTTCCAAAACATTAGCTCCTCCATTGCGCTGAGTTAGGTAAGCTTATCAGAAGGGAGGATAGCAGCTACTCAACAATTGTCTGCACATCCCTGGGTGGCGAGCACTCTCCTGGGAAGTCTGCTGGCGCCATTCGGCCTGGCCCGTAGATGAAGCTGGCAGTGGACGGTGTTTGTCGAGCACTCTTACCACCTCTCCTCCAACACTCCTCCCTGACTCCTAACCCCGTTGGGTGCTGAGAGCCCTCCTGTGCATGTGCTGCATGACCTCAGACCTTCTGAGATCTTCTGTCCTGGGCTCCATGTGTCCTTTGAGCTGTTTCATTGGGCAGTAGAGATTTTTAGCTTCATTGTCCACATTAATGTAAATGACCATCTTTTTAGACACAATTATCAACTCCTTCCCAGCTCTGATTGTGGCCACCTCATTGATTGTTAACCATGGATGGGTTTTCATTTCCCTAGGAGCAGAGGTGTGGTCTTCAGTATGCAGGAAAAGGCACTTTTCTTCCCCCAGTGGTGATAAAGATGATGGTTTAATCTTTTTTTCTCATGCTCTAATGTAATACAATCGAATCGTGCCCAGGCAGTTTAATCATACCTGTCGTCATGGTGGCTGTAATTCTGTTTTATTAGCAGTATTTAAAAATCTGCAGAAACTCAGAGTGCTCGGCTGGCCAAACAGCTTGACATCTTTTTCCAACCAGCAACAAAATTTAAATCAAATAAAAGGGAAGGAAGGAAGGGAGGGAGGGAGGGAGGAAGACAAAGTAACTGAGTTTATGACAGAGGCCATTTGGGCCAGACCGTGTCACTGCCCACCGCTGGAGAGGGGGCAGGAGGGCCAAAGGCCAGAGACACTGCAGAGGGGATGCTGTCCCTGAGCCTGGGCCACTGACCGCACACCCTTGATTGAAATGCTAGTGAGACTTCAGGTTGGTTCCAGGGATGGTGTTGAGGTTAGGTCTGCTCTGGGGCTTTCCAGCCTGTTTTTTGTCCTGCTTTGCTCTCAAAAGACTGCATGGACCTCAGGGTTATTTGGACCTCCATGGCTGATGTGTTGGGTGGATTTTGACTCTCACGGGCTCCTCCGTCACCCTTTCCCTTGGCATTTGGAAGCACAAGTCATGTAGCTGTACCCCTTCCCTGGATTTGCCATCTTTCTCTGCACTTTCAGGGGCAGGCAGTGAATTTTGGCAAGACGAAGGTCTCAGCAGCAAACAGAGACATCTCTTTTAATTGTCTGCAATTTAGCAACATTTACTAAGCCTCTGGCTATGGTGGCAACCATATGGTGTCATGTTCTGGAGCATACAGCATTTGGTGGCAGCCTACTGTCCTCAAGGGGGGTGTAGGGATGAGTTTTTAATACAACAAGACCATGATTTTGTTGTGGGAAACACCATCTGCCAGCATCCATTTCCTAGGTGGAAGGAGGTGCAAAATGGTACATAGCAAGCAAACTTAAGCACTTACATTTACAGTCCACTTGGCCAGTGGACTTTGGGTCTGAGTTCAAAGATTAGGTGTCACCCTGTGAACTTCCCAACATATGGATGGTCACTGTGGTATATAAGTAAATCTAAGCACCTGATGGCAGAATCTTCTTTGAGTGGCTTCTAGAGATCTTTTGGCAGGAACTGATTTGGTGGATTTCCAGAGATTATTTTTGCATCATTGACATCAAAATTAGATGGAAGGGAACCTTGAACAGCCTGGCAGTGGTACTGTGTATGTGCTTGTGTGTGTGTGTGTGTGTGTGTGTGTGTGTGCATATGAAGAACCTTGGCTTTGATACTGAAAGGAGGATAACTTCAAAATGTTTCAGGGGCAGCATTTGGGGAAAAGGCTGGGAATAAATAAATAAATAAATAAATAATTTTAAAAACCCTATTTTTCTTTTTCCTTTTTTTTTTTTTTAAATATTTTTATTTATTTCTAGGAGAGAGAGAGAGAGACAGTGTGAGCAGGGGAGGGTCAGAGAGAGAGGGAGATACAGAATCTGAAGCAGGCTCCAGGCTCTGAGCTGGCAGTCAGCACAGAGCCCAACGCGGGGCTCAAACCCACGAACTGCGAGATCATGACCTAAGCGAAAGTCGGACGCTCAATCGACTCAGCCACCCAGGAGCCCCAAAAACCCTATTTTTCAATAGGTTTAATCATAGTCAGGAGACTTATGGTTTATTTTTTACCGAAATATCCACAAATATCTAGTAGAATATGATCATTTATGCCACCACCCCAAACTAGACAACCTGGTAACAGAATCTAAGAAGGACTGACAATAATTATAAAGCAGATGGGACTGGATTAGGAAAACTACTCAAGCTTTAGAGTTGTTTCCAAACCAGACAGTCTTTAAAAAATGTCAAGAGATATTGCATATCCCACTACTCTTTATCCTCTCTCTCTGAGAACTTTGGTCCTCTAGAACTTGAAAATGATCAGTCACACTTTTTATGTCCCCCTCTTTGAGACGTGAAAAGTACATTTTTTTTTCCCATTTGTTACGTTTATGAACTTTATATATCTATGCAGAGCTTGAAAATCTCAAAAATCATGTGAGCATGAATTGAGTGTGTGTGTGTGTGTGTTTGTGTGTGTGTGTGTACATATAATAAGACTGTATATTCTGGGAGATGTAGTCTTGAAAATAAAGCACTAGTTTAGGGGGGCACCTGGGTGTCTCGGTAGGTTAAGCATCAGATTTTGGCTCAGGCACGATCTTCCGGTTTGTGAGTTTGAGCCCTATGTCAGGCTCTGTGCTGACAACTCAGAGCCTGAAGCCTACTTCGGATTCTGTGTCTCCCTCTCTCTCTGTTCCTCCCTCGTTCATGCTCTCTCTATCTCTCAAAAATAAACACGAGGGTGGGGCGCCTGGGTGGCTTAGTCGCATAAGCGTCCGACTTTCGCTTAGGTCATGATACCGCGGTTCGTGGGTTCGAGCCCCGCGTCAGGCTCTGTGCTGACTGCCAGCTCGGAGCCTGGAGCCTGTTTCAGTCTGTGACTCCTTCTCTCTCTGACCCTCCCCTGCTCATGCTGTCTGTCTCTCTCCTAGAAATAAATTAAAAAAAAAAAATTAAAAAAATAAACACGAGGGGGAAAAAAGCTTTAGTTGAAGAACAGAGGCAGGAAGCGCATGCTGCGAATTCCAGTCTGTCAGGTTCTCCATTGGTTCAAGTATGAGAGAACAAGGAAGAGGAGGTACAAAGTAGATACGTCTGCAAAAAGTCAGTGATCATTAGATGAAAACCCATACAAAACCAATAATTAGCCTGGAAGATTGGCATAGCACACTTTTGACAAACTCTGAGGCCAGATAGATGTTTCATTCAAGGAAAAAAGAACAATGGCAAAGGAGCACATGAAAAAAAATTGTGTGGAGCAAAGGAAAAGATATATGATCTGGATACTTGAAGGAAAAGTATATCTTTAAAAATCATCTCCCACAGAACCCAGAAGAAAATTTCATAAGGCTTTTTGACATTCTTGAAATAGTTCATGAAGACTTGACCTCTATGAATCAGGAGAGAAAGCCAGAAGTGAAAAAGAATTGAAAAGAAAAGGCAGTCGAATAAGATAAAAAGGCAGTTAGATGAATCGAGAGAGGATTGTTCACAGCTGGAATGCCTTTGCAGAATTAACAATTACATTGAAGGCAGCAAAAGCAGAATTGAGGTGAAAAAAAGCTGAATTAAAGTATCCCACAGTCTTTTAAAAAAGACATCTGTAATATGAAATTAACAATAATCTGGATTTTAAAGTCCATATTGTATTAATAGAAAACCTGCAAGTGAATGGAAGAGAAGAAGGAATGTGCTGAATTTCTTATCTCAAATAGAGGCAACTGAAAAAAATATGATATTCTCTTGGTTCTGATGGAGAAATATAGGCTAAAGAATTATTTACAGAGGTACTATATTATGTAGTGCAATAAAAAACAAGCTAATTTCCAGAATTCTGGAGAATATAAATCAAAACCACTGAACTAACATCGAATGGGAAAAAAAAGAATCAAGATAGGAAAAGAAAGGTAAATTAGCACCATGAAAACCTGGAATATGGTGATAAAAATAAGAACAGCCAGCTCAGTTGCAATGATAAATATAAATGAGATAAAATATTCTCATTAAACGAAGTTGAGTTTCATACTTTGTCAGAAAACAGAATCCAATCTTAACTTTTGAAAAGCAGTAGACTTAAAGTGAAATGGATACTTCAGTGTAAAAGGATGGGTGTTGAATAAGGTAGGATTTAAACAACCAATGAAATAAGATTAAATAAGATTATGGGATCATTTATATTAATAAAACAAATTATTTGTCAAAAATAGATAACTGTCACAAACTCTTATGAAGCAAATAACACTGCTTCAAAACATACTAAGCAAATAATGTTAGAAATAATGTAGAAAGAAAATCTGAACAGCATCACTAATAAGGGTTTCTTATTATATATACATATTCTTCTCAAGTGTCTGTAAAAATATTACTAAAACACCTAAAATAGATCTCAAAGAAAAGTAAATACACTTTCCAAAGACTGAAAGTTAATAAAACAGAAACTCCAACCAATAATAGGCATTATATAACACTTTCCTAAATATCTTTGAGGCTGGGTGGAAATAAAAACTGCAAGTAAATATAAAACAAATAAGCATTGTCTCAGAGCCTCATTTTCTTCTTTATCTTCTTTTTTAATATTTATTTATTTTTGAGAGAGACAGAGCACAAGCAGGGGAGGGGCAGAGAGAGAGGGAGGGAGACACAGAATCCCAAGCAGGCTCCAGGCTCTGAGCTGTCAGCACAGAGGCTGACTCAGGGCTTGAACCCACCAACCGAGAGATCTTAACCGGCTGAGACTCCCAAGCACCCATCCTCACGTTTTCTGGATTAGAATTTTTTACTTCAGGATATTGTGAAATCTTTTCTCTTAATATCATTAAGAAAATGCTAGAACAGCCATGTTCTTAGATTTAAATGAGTTCTTAGGTTTAAATAAGTCTCAATAAATGTTTAAATGGTTTAAATGGACTTAGCTGCAAGTGTCCCCTGAGACTTCTCCCAATCAAACAAAAGCAAAAAAACAAAAACAAAAACAAAAACAAACAAACAAACAACGGAACAGCGAAACAAAACAAAATCAAACTGAACAAATACCAATCATCCAAAAAACACAGAAACACAGCAACACACCATCGCCACCACCACATCTTCGTGACCCTGCATGGTGCAAGGACGTTTTTAAACGCACATTGTTTCCAAGTCTCCAGTTTGTATGGTGCCACTGGCCTCCAAGTGTTTTACTTCTGTGCATGCCTTGCATGGCCTTATACATTTGGATTTGCAATCCTTGAAAAACGTTGAGTTTAAGAAGAGATTCTTATTTTCTTCGTTTGAATTAAAAGCTATTAGGTGGGAGCTTGCACTCATAGACTCTGCTGGCGGCGGACTGGAGCGATCTTCCAAGTGTAAAATAAGTTCAGATGAAGCCTATATTGGAAGGGCTGTTGGGAGGCTGTGCCAAAATTCTAAGCAAGTGTGACTGTTCCATCTTCATTGGGAGGTGAGCCAGCTACACCTTCCTAAAGCAAAATAGACAAATGGAAGGAAGATTTACACAGTAATGGGTTATAGATTTGTTAAAATGGTCTGAATATTTCCTGTAGGCATTGGTATTCTGAGGTTTCTAAATATGTCTTTTGGGTATATTTAATTCCCAGGTATACTTGCATTCATTCATTTATACTGGCTTCATTTTTAAAAGGATTTAAGGCAATTACTACCAATGGGTGGAAAGCTGTCTGCCCCAGAGATAAGCAGAAAGAGAAGTTTAAGATTAATAATCAAACAGAATAGAATCCAGTTTGCTTTTTTATTAGCACTTGTACTGGGAATTCGAAACAGTATCAGTGATAAAAATATTCCTTCTTGTCAAGATGAACAACTCTATCATTTATTTTGAATACAAGTGTTATCTCTATTTAAAATAGGTGTTTATATTTATTTTAAATTGTACTTCAAAATTGTGTATCATTTCCTGTAAATGGTAATGTGGTCAGTGTCAGGGCTTCATTTGTAATGCAAATGTATTTTCAATGCAGAACATGTGCGCTATGCCTCTAAAATAATGGGTCACATTTCTATAGGACTCAGCCCGTGACTTGCTTAGATAAATTACCTGGGTAAGCAGCCCTTCTCTTCACACCATTCGTCAGCGATCACCAATAGCCTACTCATAGGTGCTCAGTTTAAAGCAGATGAACTGGGAAATAATAAAATTCGCAGCATATGCTAGTGTTTTGAGCCTGCGCTTTTTTTTTTTTTTAAAGAAAGACCCTTTTTCAGGTGTTTTAAAGTTTGTTTGTTTGTTTGTTTATTTTTTGGTGTGGGGTGAGGGCAGAGAGAGGGAGAGAAAATCCCAAGCAAGCTCTGGGTGCTGTCAGCGTAGAATCCGATGAAGGGCTCAATGTCACAAACTGTGAGATCATGTCCTGAGCCAAAACCAAGAGTCAAATGCTCACCTGATTGAGCCAGCTAGGTGCCCCTCAAGTCTGCATTTTAAAAAAGAGAGGAAACATCATCCTAATTTATGCTTTTTTTTTAAGTTGCCATTTATATCTAGTGATTAGTAGAACCAACAGTGTACCACATGTAGACTCAGTAAAATATTGGTTGAATGATTTTTCTTCCTAAGATGGTGCACATCTGTAATTTGTCATATGTATGCATTCAGTCCAACTTAAATTAGCCCTCAGGGCAATTCCATGTAAATGATCAGCCCTGCTCCATTAGAATGGGATTTTTTTTCTTCCCTTAAGGTAAACACATTTCACCTTTTTGTCAATACAGTACAGTTGGTCCTTTAACAATGATGGAGTTAAGGGCACTGACCCCTGTGTAGTTGAAAATCCACGTATAACTTGTGACTCCCCCAAAACTTAGTGACTAATAGCCTGACATTGACTAAAGTCTTATCCATAACATCAACAGTTGACTAACACGTATTTTGTATCTTATATGTATCATACACTATATTCATACAATAAAGTAAGCTAGAGAAAAGAAAATGATAAGGAAGAGATATCTTTAAGTACTGTACTGTCCTTATTATAAAAAATAAAACTGCAAATAAATGGAGTCATGTAATTCAAACCCATGTTGTTCAAGAGTTAACCATATTTGCTAGATGTTTGATTTGTGCTCTCTCTCTCTCTCTGTGAAGAGAAATCTCTGATTCTCAGAAGGTGAAAGAGGGTCTTAGGGCTTTTTAGCACCTCTTTAGGGCATAATTATGAATGTGAATCAGTATATCTAATTATTTTTGCAGGTACATTCAAATCCACAACACATTCTTGTTGGCCACTTCTCCTTTTTTAATGCTCATGTCAGAGCGCTTAACAACTTGGTTCCCTAGTGTTTGTGAGCGTACAGCCAAATGCTCAAGCAAATGGTACAGCAAGGGTTATATTAAAACTCTTAAACTGGAGCCCTGGTGCATCAGTACAGAAGTGTGCTCCCGGCACAGCTGTATCCGTGTGTGCAGGCTAAGAGTCGATCCTGGCAGTAATGAGGTCTGGGCTGACCTTGGAAACTTAATTAACTAACTAATTAATTTATGAGAGAGAGAGAGAGAGAAAGAGCGAGGGAGGGAGGTGACGCTTATGCCCACTCGATGTGGGGCTTGAACTCGTGAACTGTGGGATTATGACCGGAACTGAAGTCAGATACTTAACGACTGATCCACCCAGGCTCCCTGAACTTGGAAACTTTAGAATGTCTTTGTTAGTTACTCCACCCCAACAGAAAACACGTGCGTGCATGTGCACGCATGCACACACACGCTATCAGAAGTGAGATTTATCAGAATTAGATTGAGGGTCAAACCAAGGTAACAATCTAAAAAAGGTACCAAAAGATCATTGAAATGAAAGGGAAATGCGCCACCTGTTAACTCAGGACTCCTTTCAGAGTTACAGTATAAATTCATCCCTTTTATTGAAATAAACAGTACTCTTAAGTGAAAGTATAAGGCCTTCACCTATTTCTCATGGGTCCTTCGTATGATTCAAGATTCATAGTACAAATACACATTGTATCACCAACTCGGTTACCTGCCAGCTCATGATTGCCTGAAGTCTAGATCAAGTTCTGCTGAGAAATTGAAAGTGGAGAAACCATGGTGTGTTGCTCTGTACCAGACTTGGTGACAGTGGCCACAGAAATCAGAGATTCCCAGTACACACTTACAAGATGTCATAAGTGGCTACATGTGTGCTACTAGATACTCTCTATTACATCCAGCCTTAGGGTGGCAGGGCAAAACCTGTCAGGGCAGGAGCCCCTGACTCATCTGGGGCTCCTTGAAGAGCAGCCCAGGTGGAGCAGGGTCTCGTGGTTGTCCTGTTGTCCCATTGGGGGGCAAACATGGTAAGGAACAGACAGCACTCATGAATAGAGGTTGATGTGCTGAGTGAGGGCAGAGTCCTACCACCCAGAGACCTGTGTCAGCAGCCAGCTGCGGAGCTCACTGGTGCCACTCATGGTCAAGGGCCTGCGGAGTTGTTGGAGAATTTGTGGTTTTGATGCTCAAGAAGCAGGTGTTTGGATATAGGGGAGGTGCAAAGATGGGACAAGTTTCCTTGTGGGCTTTGTTCCAGATCCTGGCTCAGCCATCAGACTAAGTACAGGTATTAGTTCCCTGTTGCTGCTGTAACAAACTACCACAAACGTAGTGGCTTAAACAATAACACAGGTTTATTATCTTACAGTAGAACAGCTGGTGAGAAATCTGAGATGGGTTTCACGGGACCAAGATCAAGATGCTGGCAGGGTTGCATTCCTTCTGGAGGCTTTAGGGGAGAATCTGTTTCCTAATCGTTTCCAGCTTCTAGAGGCCACTTGCATTCCTTGGCTCATGACTCATCCCTCCATCTTCAAAGCCAACAGCTTGGCGTCTTCAACTCTGTCTCCGAGTCTGCCCTCGGTTTCTGTTGTCATGTCTTCTCTGACTCCCACTTTCCTGCCTCCTACTTTTCCTCATAAGGATGCTTCAGATTACACTGAGTTCACGTGCACAACCAGGATCTTCCTTCCATCTGAAGACCCTTGACATTAACCACATTTGCAAGGTCCCTTTCCCATGTGAAGTTACATATTCACAGGCTCCAAGGACTACAACACATACATCTTTAGGGATGTATTATTCAGTCTGCCATGCAGATGGTGGCTACCTTGTCTGCTTTGCAGCTGATTGGCCCTGAGGGATGACCTTCATGCCCTCCAAGTTAGAGGGTTATCATTATTTTGGAATACTTGATGTGAAAAATTCATTGGATTACAACTCCATTCCCATCATTAAATCCATTTCAATATTATGTTGCCAACAAAAAGAAAGAAGATGTTGAAGTTGAAGAACTTCAATGTTGAAGTATAATTTTCACAGTTGTGAATTTTTCAGTGGTTGTAAAAATGATTTTAAAATTTGTATTATACTTATATGAAGAAAATGTCTCCCTGATGTGATGCTCGTGCATTTGAAGGGTCATCATTGAAAATTCTTGATTAGGAGTTGTCTATAGCCATTTCGGCCTTAGAATCTGATACAAGATTAGGTTTGTTACCTTCATGGAAACAACCTCAAGCAAGGTTCTTATTAAAATATGTAAAAAAAAAAAANTGGGGGACATTTTAGTCAAGTTGAATATTTAGCATCTTTCCTAGCGTTTCATATCTTATTTTTATCATGAATATATATAAATAAAGAGACTATAAGGAGGTTTTTACACCAAGTCCCAAAGAGATTATGTCAAAATCTCCCCCAGATTACCTCAGCATACCATCCAGATATTATCATTTTCTGTTGGTGGATAATGTACAAACAAGCTGGGGAGAATGGTTGTGAGTGACCCCATCCTTGTGATTGTGTGGGACACACTCAAAACAGTTTCAAAGGAAAAATTACAAAATAATAGGCAATTCCAATATAAGAGCAAATGCAATGCTTAGAGCACATAATAAATCCCCTAATTTGGCCATGAAGAAAGGATTTAAAGCTTTGTAGCTTTTATGCACAGAACATCAGCTTTTCCCCATCCCTACTAGGAAATATGAACAAACTGTTACAGACTATCATTCAAAGGGGTGCCTAACTATTAGTCTTCTGTGGGTGCTCCTAGCTGTCTTTCCAAATCATTTTTGTAAGTGTCCTGAGATTCTTCCTGGTTATAAAATGAATTGATAAGTTCCAAAGACATTGAATCCAAGTGAATAAATGAATATTTTAGTAAAGATTGTATGAACACATTTATTTTTATTAAGAAACCGAGCAGAAATAACCCATAAGCCCATGTCCTGTAAGGGTGATCCCCATTTCCACTGCTCATGGGCATGGAGGCAGGAAAGGGGGTGCGGCCTGGGGAGCCCTGGGAGGGAGAGAGCAGGTGTGGGTGACAGGTAGGGATAAATTGTAGGGAGGAAGGTCACGTGGTGAACCTGTGACCTTCCTCTGCTTTAGTCACCAGTCGTCAGGGGGTCTCTTCTCTGCCCTGCCTCTCTCGTCCAGCCATGTCATTCCCCCACCTCTACAATCTGGAAACGGGGGGCACCACACACAGGTTTTGTTCCCACCCCACCTTGTAGTGGAAACAGGGAAAGCACAGTCCAGGTAGTTTTCTTCCTTGCTTGCAGTGGATTCAACTTTGTTCTAGTTTTCAGTTCCTTTTCTCTACCACCTGGTCTTACAGCCTCTCTCCCAGCCCCCAAGTCGATGGCTCTCATGACTCTTATAGTAACTGCAGTTCTTTCATTCTCCCAGAGACCCGGAAGGCGGATCCCCAAGGGGGTGCGTTTCAACACTTGATTCATAATAAGCACTTAACAAATACTTCAGACTGAGTGAGTGGGTGAGTGAAGAGGTGTGTTTTCTGAAACAGATTAGCTTACATATTAAATCTTAAGAGAAAGTTAACAGAAACTAAAGGAGGTGAAATCCTTAGGTTTCGTTTTTCTGATTCACTTTTTCTTGTACTTTTAGAAGTTCATTATTTTATTGAAAGTTATTTATGCTCAATGTATACATATTTCAGGNTGAAGACCCGAGCCGAAGTTGGATGCTTAACTGCCTGAGCCACCCAGGCGCCCCTGAAATGACTGATATTTTAATAGCTATGTCAGAATGAATAGCGCAAGGCCTCCCCACAGAATCTTGGGAGTTGGTGGGAAAGCAGAGCCACCCCGGGGTGGCCGGCTGTGAGTTCAGTGCAGCAGCAAGGCGGTTTGCCCCACCTCCATCTCTTTATTCTCTCCACACCTGCATAGACAGTCACTCTAAACCTGTCGTTTTCTCACGTGAAGGGCAGCAAACAACCCAAGCTGCTGAGTGAGCCCTGCCTCCAGCTTTTCGTTCGTCTTGAAAGGCCAGAGTTGTGTGGGGCGGGATAGCCCGGCAGAAAGACCAAGGACACAGGCTTCCTGCAAAAGCCCCCGCAGTACCTGGTTATCCAGCATTGCCACGGGCACACGGACTAAAGTCAGCATTGTCTGCAACAGATATGCAGTAAGCACCACTCTGTGCTTGGTTTCTAGGTATAATAAATGAGGTGGGCAGAAGGTTTTAGGTTCAAAGGCCTGAATCTCTTTAACGCCTGGATGGACATCTGAATTAGGTGACAAATGAGTCATGTGAAAGTTGAGGCAAGAAATGGTCTCTTTCTGAAGTGAATATTTGCACTGAGATGCCGGTCTCTGGGTCGTTTCTTCTACTTTCTAGTCCCCATGTTTCTGGGGACGCTGTAGGTGCCCACCTGGTAAATGTTTGTTAATTTACTGCATTGAGGATTTTAGAATCAGGTAAAGCGTTTTCTAATTTAGAAATGTGCAAAATGAGGTATAAGTGTGTGTGTGGTGTATAAAGAGGTCTGCGTTTGTGAGTGGGGAAGGAATTCAGAGGCTTAAAGACAAATAACTGTGCGAGTGGCTCTTTTAGGTGAGGGGCGAGGGTGGTTGGGTTCTCTGTCCTCCAGCCCTGGACCCTCAGTGTCTCCTGAGCGTGTCCATGCCTGGGGAGCCCAGAAGTTTGCAGGGCCTCAGTTTGGGCCGAGAATAACAAAAGCAAATCTTGTCACGATTTCTAGACCCTTGTATCCAGGGAGGCAGTGGGAAGACGGCGAGGAGGGAACAAAAATGACAAGTTCCCCTTTCTTCCTTTTCTGTGACTACCTCCTCTCCTGGCTGTTTGCCGTTTATGTATTCCACAAGCGTGTCATAGCACCGGGCATGATGGAGAAGCGCTCCAGGGCAAGGCAGGCCCTGCCCACGGCCCCCATACCCAGTACGACTCACACACAGCCGGAGACACAGGTCACTAATCAGATGGTTACAGTCTAGGGTGGTTAGTGACATGGAGGCTGTGACCTGACGGTGGTGGAAAATGCTGCTCAAAGGGCCATGGGGAGGACCTGAGGAGGTTGGAGAGAGGAATATTCCAGCAGGGGCCCAAGAGGGAGGAAGCAAGCATGGCCTGTTCCATTCAGGAACTCAAGGTCCTTCTGTTCGCTGATCAGGAACAGGAGGCTGGAGGTGATTCTTTTCCTTTCTTTCTTTCTTTCTTTCTTTCTTTCTTTCNTGCCAACACTAATTATTTTATACTTTTACAAACATGAGATTCTATGATGCTTTTTTAAAGATGGAACTCTTAGCAGTACATATATAACGGTGCATTAAAATGTCATGTTAATATAGGTCAACCATCATTCTTATGTTTTAAAGAGATTTATATATATACACATATAAACAAAAAAGAAATATAAAAAATAGAAATAAGATAAATTTAACATAAATAAATGTGTGTATATGTGTATACACGTGCACGCGTGTGTGTGTGCATACATATGTGTATGTATAATAACTTAACAAAAGCGAAGAGGCCTTGGTTTTGACAGAAGTTTGCCAAAGGGCTGGTGCCTTGTGTTAGGATTTAGAGGACTCATATTTCAAGGTCTCACCCAATCTCTGCCTGTTGCTGGGCTTGCCTGAGGGGGTTCAGAAAGGCTGGGGCATCTCTGGGCCTCCCTCCATTGTGAGCCATTGAATGAGTTACTTACATACCTCACACTAGTTGTGTGCCTCACAGGGATATTGTGAAGGTTAAGGAGTGTCTGTCACAGCTCCAGATGCTAATAGTGATCATCCAGTAAATGCTGATTCTGTCTCCTTGGAGTTCTGAAATGAGAATGATTCATGTCTGTAGGCCTCCTGGTTTGTTTGGGTTTTTTTAAGTGAAAAATACCCACTTTATAAATAGATGACCTGAAATGATTGATATGTGTGTATATATATATACACATGTTTATGTGTATGTGTGTGTGTATGTGTATACATATATTTTATTTATTTGGAGAGAGAGAGAGAGAGTGCACAAGCAGGGGAGGGACAGAGAGGGAGGGAGACACAGAATTTGAAGCAGGCTCCAGGCTCTGAGCTGTCAACACAGAGCCCGATACAGGGCTTGAACTCACAAACTGTGAGATGAAGACCCNATGACCTAAGCGAAAGTCGGACGCTTAACCGACTAAGCCACCCAGGCGCCCCTATTCTTTTCCTTTCTTAGTTTCCTTTTACCTCCCCCCTCCTCTCTTCCCCCTCCCCACCTACTTTGAAACCTCTCAGTTTATACGGACTTCCTCTAGCATAGAAAGACAGAGACTGGTAAGGACCAAATAAACACTCCCCCAACCAGGCAGTCTCAGGCGTGGCAGGTGGCGGTTTACTTCCACCTCGAGCACTGCTTCTCCAGAGCTTGCCTGCATCACTGTTGCCTGGGGGGCTTATTAAAACAGCAGGACCCACTTCTGGCATTCCAGTCTCAGCGTATCTGGGGTCAAGCCCACGAATCTGCACTTCTAGCAAGTTCCTAGGGCGCTCCTGCCTTTGATGGGTGGACCATTTTAGGACAATTTTAATTTTAAGGCAGTTTGCCAGATCCTTATTAGCCCCGTGCTGGCTCCACAGATGGAGAGAGTGACACGTGTATAACGAGCATTACCTGGAGAAAGACTGACATGAACGAGACACGAAAAGGTGTGTGTGAATCGTTGGCAGGTGTTGTGGGTACACAGAGGGTCTCTGTACCTCAGTTTCCTTACCTGTAAAATTGGAATATTACACATCTAATAGGGCTTAAAATTTTTTTTATTAATAGACTTTTTTAGGGCAGGTTAGGTTTATAGAAAAACTGTACAGAAAAAGTGCGGTGAGTTTTCATGTCCTTCCTTCTCTCCTCATATATGTTGTACTTTCTATGGGTTTGACAGATGGATGTTATGTGTCCATCATCACCATAGAGCAGTGTCACCATCCTAAAAATCCCCTGTGATTCATGTATTCATCCCTTCCCTCCTCTCTCCCTCACAACCGCTGATCTGTTTACTGTCTCCACAGTTTTGTCTTTTCCAGAATGACATGTATTTGGAATCCTACTGTGTGTGAACTTTGCAGACCAGCTTGTTTCATTTAGCAATATGCATTTAAGTTCCGTCGTGTCNAAGCGAAAGTTGGACGCCTAACCGACTAAGCCACCCAGGCGCCCCCCGTCATGTCTTTTCATTGCTTGATAGTTTATTTCTTCTTATCTGAATAGTATTCCATTGTCAGGATGTACAATTTTGCTCACCCATTCATCTGTAGGGAAACATCTTGAATACTTGCAACTTTTGACATTTATGAATAAAGCTGCTATAAACATCATGTGCAGATTTTTGTGTTGATAAGTTTTCAAGTCATTTGGATAAATACCTAGGGGCCTGACTCCTGGAAAATACCATAAGTCCATACTGAGCTTTCTAAGAAACTGGCCAATAGTCTTCCCAAGTAGCTGTAGCATTTTGGCTTCTTACCAACAATGAATGAAAGTTCCTTTTATTTCACATCCTCACCAGAATTCGGTGTTATCAGTATTTTGGGGTTTAGCCATTCATAGATAGGGTTTTACATGGATTGAGTAAAATAATGAATGTAAAGCTCTGAGCATGGTGCCTGGTACAGAGGCAGAGCTCAGGATCTAGAAACTGTTCCTACTGGTTTTCAGTTCTTTTCCTCCTTTCCCCATGCCTTTCTGCTTTTCTTGGCCTCTTTCAATCTCATGTTTTCTCTGAGGCAGAGCTCTGATCCTTAATCTCTGAAAAGCCTCTCCTCTCCTCTCTGCTAGTCTCTCCTCTTTAGAACACCTACTGTCACATCTAATTAGACCTGTGACATCTTAGACTTCCGGAATCACCTTGAGGGTTGATGAATTACTTCTCTAGAGAAACAGAACCAGTAGAAGGTGTGGTGTGTGTGTGTGCGCGCGCGTGTGTGTGTGTGTGTGTGTTTGTGTGTGTGTTGAGAGAGAGACAGAGAGAGGGAGGGAGGATGCGGAGATTTAAGAAATTGACTAACATAATTACAGAGTCTGGCAGGTTTACAATTAGCAGAAGGCTGGCGGCCAGGAGAAGGGTCAGTATTGCAGGTGAAGTCCAAAATCATCTACTGGAATTCCTTCTTGCTTGGGGGAGGTCACTCTTTTTGTTCTATTCAGGCCTTCAGCTGATTAGATGAGGCCCACCCACACTAGGGAATGTTGTCTCATTCAAAAAAACCACTTTCACAAAAGCCAAAAACCTGGACTGCTGTGTCCACATACTTACCAAAACATGTGTGGATGTGGCTGTGAAGGTATTTTTTTGATGAGACTAACATTTAAATCAGTAAACTTTGAGTAAAGAAGATTACCTTCCATAATGTGGGTAGGCTTTATCTAATCAGCTGATGAAGGAAAAGACTGAAATTCCCTGAGAAGAGGGGATTCTGCTACAAACTGCATCTGGATTCAAGCTGCAACATTAACTCTTCCCTAGGTCTCCAGCATGCTGACCTCCCCTGCAGATTTTGGACTTGGACCTCCATAATTGCATGGGCCAATTTTTAAAAAAAATTTATTTATTTTTGGGGCACCTGGGTGGCTCAGTCGGTTGAGCATCTGACTTTGGCTCAGGTCATGATCTCATGATTCGTGGGTTTGAGCCCCGCGTCGGGCTCTGTGCTGACAGCCAGCTCAGAGCCTGGAGCCTGTTTCAGATTCTGTGTCTCCCTCTCTCTCTGACCCTCCCCTGCTCATGCTGTCTCTCTCTCTCAGAAATAAGTAAAACATTAAAAAAAATTTATTTATTTTTTCTTTCATAGTTTATTGTCAAGTTGGTTTCCATATAACACCCAGTGCTCATCCCAACAAGTGCCCCCCTCCATGCCCATCACTCCCCTTCTCCTCTTCCTCACCCCCCATCAGCCCTCAGTTTGTTCTCAGCATTCAAGAGTCTCTCATGGTTTGCCTCCCTCCCTCTCCCCCACTATTTTCTCCTTCTTCTCCCCCACAGTTCTCCCTTAACTTCCTCCTAATCCACCTATAAGTGAAAACATATGGTATGTCTTTCTCTGCCTGACTTATTTCGCTCAGCATGACACCCTTGAGTTCCATCCACATTGCTATAAATGGCCAGATTTCGTTCTTTCTCATTGCCATGTAGTTTTCCATTGTATAGATAAACCATATCTTCTTGATCCATTCGTCAACTGATGGACATTTAGGCTTTTTCCATGATTTGGCTATTGTTGAAAGTGCTGCTATGAACATTGGAGGACATGTGTGCATGGGCCAATTCTTAAAGTCAACTATATATGTATGTATGTATGTATGTATCTCTAAACACACACACACATACACACACACACACACACACACACACACACACACACACAGATGTGCCCTTCTTATTGTTTCTGTTTCTTAGGAAAACCTTGACTATTATCCTCTGGTCAGATGGATGATGGCTCCCAAGAAGAGAACTGAAGGAATTTAATGCGATAAATCCTGCCATTGAGCACAACAACCTGCTGCAAACACCGCAGAATCACACACTTTGAGAAATGCAAGTGTTCTTTGCAGGAATAATGTGTAGTTGGAAGGAACAAAGACTTAGAGTCAGAAAACCCAAGTTTGAGAGCTCCGTCTGCTGTTCTTAGCTGTGATCTTTGGTGAGCCAGTTCACTTCTCTGAATCTCAGTGTCCTTGTTTCTAAAGTGCTAATAATTATGTTACCTCCCTGGGTTGTTGGGGCAATTAGATGAGCTATCATTTGTGAATATGCCGGTATTATTATTGAGCTCTACTGTTTCATTTTGTTAATGGGGGAGCTCAGATGCAGAGATATTAAGTAATTTATCCAAGATAAGAATTTGAAGCCATTAAGTTTTGTCTTTTCTCTCAGTGCCCTGTTAGTGACCTATCAGTGATGGTAGACGTAACAGTTCCTGAGCAATCACTATGTATGAGAAACTGCTAAATGCTTTATATCCATTTGCCCCTCAGCAAAACCTTATAGAGTTGCTACTCCAATTTATTCCTCTTCTACACAGGGAAAGCGTGTGCACCCCAGTGTATACAGTTCTCTCCCCCTCCCTCGTTGCTTTCAAGGAGTCATTGTGAGAATAGCAGGTATATAGACAGAAATGAGGATGCCTAAGTGGAGCCCACGATTCATGATGCCTTGTCATGTGGTCACACACTGCCATTTGCTGCTTCATGGTCCCTGTGTCCTCCCCTCTGTTGGGATGGGTGTGGATCTGCATGCTCGGACTGGGCTTGTAGGAGGCTGGCTAAGTGGGGTTTTAGTTTCTCTAAGGTTGTATCCTTGATGCTCACAGGTAGAATAAGCAGAAACATATCATGCTTGCATTTAACAATCTTTATTCAATGTTGGCCTCTAGAAGACATGAGGGGATTGAATGAAATAATCATAACCACTCACAACATTGGTTTTAGCATCCACTACCTTGGAGATGATCCTTGAATGGTACAACTTTGGTGCCTCAGCTTGAATTCCTAAGCTTTTGTACAGAAAGCAGGACAAGTGAGTATTCTGATTTGAAGTCACCACTCCCCAGGGACATGGTGTTACTGTGAGGAGGGGGATGTGTAAGTCTTTCATGGAGACAGGTTCTGGACGCCTCAGAGAAGCACATTCAGAAACAAGATGTGTGGTTTGTAGCAATCTGCCATCTTTCCAAACCAGGTCTGGTACACACACTCCCTCCAGGACATTCCCGCCTCCCTCCTTGGAAGATGGGCTCAGGAAAAGGAGAGGACAATTTGGACGCTGGTAGCACAGGAACGCTCTGTGCTTTTGTTGTAGGAATTCCAATAGTGACAAGTGGATTTATTTGACTTATTTGTCAGGGCAGCTCAAACCACCCGACCGTGCCCTTCTAGCTCCATCGATGGGCATACCAGACAGGGTTGGGAGCGAGGAAAGCATGGAAGCCTGCACAGAAAATAGAAGGCAGAAGGACATGACTGTGTCTGGGCTAGCCAGCAGCATAAAGGGAAAAACAAACAACCCTTTTAAGCACTCTTTGAACTCCGGGCATATGTGTTGACTGCCTAATAGTGAGGAACACACCATGGCTCCCACCACCTGCGCATGTTACCTGCACGATTTCACCTGAGGCTCCTCATAGTTCTGAGCTCCTCTATTTGGATTTTATGATTCCTGGACACAAACACAGGAAATGGTCTTGAACATTCTAATGCTATTTTTTCATTCTTGATGTAATTTTTATGTTTAAATTTTTATTTAAATTCTAGTTAGGTAACATACAGGGCAATATTGGTTTCAGGAGCAGAATCCAGGGATACATCACTTACCTATACCACTCAGTACTCATCCCACCAGGTGCGATCCTTCATGCCTCTCGTCCACCTAGCCCTTCCCCCCCCCCATCAACCCTTGGTTTGTTTTCTATCGTGAGGAATCTCTTATGGTTTGTTTCCCCCTCTTTTTCCTCCTTCCCATACATTTATCTGTTTTGTTTCTTCAGTTCCACATAGGAGTGAAATCATATGATATTTGTCTTTCTTTGACTGTCCCGATGNCCTCAGTTAAGTTCCTCCTAATCCTCCTATACGTGCAAACATATGATATTTGTCCTCTGCCTGACTTATTTCGCTCAGCATAACACCCTCAAGGTCCATCCATGTTGCTACATGTCCCGATGTAATTCTTAATGGCACTGGTGAGAAAGTGCCAGCCTCCCCCTTCCATCGTCTCTTCCCTCCCACGGGTGCTTGAGGTCTCCACACCACGCTGTCTCCCTGCTGGATCTGTCAGTGCTCTCACAGAAGGAGACTGCAAGTCTAGAGGAGGAAGGGAGCCATCTCATTGGCTTTGGTAGTGCCTCTGGCTTCCGGAGTGGCCTCGTGTGACAGCAGGCAGCTGTGGCTCCAGCTGTGTTGTGGCAGCTTCGGCATCAGCGGGCGTGTGGGCTCCCTGGCTCCCGGCTGCTGGTGGCCTTGGTGGCAGCCTCTCCAGCACTGAAGCCGAGTGTGAAGGTTCCACGCAGGGAGTGGCTGCAGCTTTCTGATCTTTGGATACAATTCTCTTCTCCCGGGAGCTCCTTCAACCGCATCGCACCTTTTCTCTTTGCTTCTTTCATCTCTTCTACCACTTGTATAACCAGTGCCCTGCACTAGCTCTTTATCCTCAAAATATACCCAGGGGTTTCATTTTTCTGAGTGAACACTGATCCACGCAGTCTTCATTCTGGACCAGGGGCCCGTATTTGCTTGCTTTTACTCTCTTAGCTTCCAGGGTTAGTTTGACAACTCTGTTGACTCTTCCTTTGACGATTAAGAACCATTAACATTATTATTTCAGGGTTAAATTCCTTTTTTGAGGCAAACAATCAGGAAAGTGATAAACATGTCAGTAACTGTCGTAATGAAGCCAGGGAAGAAAGCGTAGGGCAGTAGACAGTGATAAAAATGTTCTCCTGCCCTCAGTTCTGACATGCCTGTGATCGCGAGGAGGTCAGCCATGAGACAAGCTTTGTTGGAATGTGACTGGGTCTGTCAGCCGACTTGATTGTGTAGGCAACTTGAAATGACGCTGGTTACTCTATCAGTTTTCCTTAGCCTATATTCTATTTTAAAGTCAGATGGGATGGGAGATGTGACTATAGTTTACTTGTGAAGAATCAATCAGGGTATCACTGATGAAGTGGTATTTTTCAAATGTACACGTACGTATATTATTGGAAGTACACATTTTAGATGGAATATATTTTTTTGAGAGAGAGTGAGAGAAAGAGATGGGGAGAGGGACTGAGGGGGGTGGGGAGAGAGAGAGAGAGAGAGAGAGAGAATCCCAAGTAGGCTCCATCCTCATTATGGAGGGCTTGATTCCATCATGTACAGGATGGTCTCCAAGTCTCTCCATGACGGGGATCCTAAGGCCTCATCTGTCACCAGCCCTCACGTGCTCAGTGTTTCCCACACAAACAGGTGATACGTGATGGGGACTCAGGAAATTCAGTAGGTAGGTGGGCCCTGAGATAGGACCAGAAAGACTGTTCTGGCTTTGAATTGGAGAAGGCAAGCCTGAAGTGGGGGTGGCAGTTTCAATAGCCAAATGAGAAATAAAAGGCAATGGGGGGCATTTGGGTGGCTCAGACTGTTAAGTGTCTGACTCTTGGTTTCCACTTAGGTCAAGATCTCACGGTTTGTGAGTTCGAGCCCCGCATCAAGCTCCATGATGACATTGCAGAGCCTACTTGGGATTCTCTCTCCCTTGCTCTTTGCCCCTCCCTCACTCGTGCATTCTCTGTCTTTCTCAATATAAATAAATAAGCTTAAAAAAAAAAGAAATAAAAGGCAAACAGAGCCTGCACTAAGGAAGGGACAGAGGGGATATGTTAAAGGAATCACATATACTGGTGCCTGCCTGGATGTGGAGGAGGTGGAATGGAGGAGGTTGGGAGAGAGGGGAGAGAGAAGGGGCCAAGGAGAGCCCAGAACAACTGCTTGGGTGTCCAGGTGGTGACAGTGTCAGAAATTGAGATGGGGAGCTTGGGAGGAGGAGAGGCAGGTCTGGACAAGCCCTGTTTTGGGTACATTGAAGACAAATGCCTGCAACACATCTGGGTGGCAGTTTCAGTGGCAACCAGGACTATGACTCTGAAGATCAGGAGAGGACTATGACCGTGAACGCTGGGTAGGGTATGTGAGATCAATGGGTAGGAAAGGCCGTTTGAAGGAGGAAACATTCAAACAGATACTTGCTATGAAATTACATGCAGTCAGGTACAAATATCTCATGCAAATAACCAGCCTATTCTCCATCTGCTTTTCCTAGTAGCTGTAGAGCCATGGATTGAGGTTGGGAGGATGATGCTCACTGACTGCTAAACATATAGCCTCCCCTCTCCTCTTGCAAGTTGTGGGTAGCAGTCTGCTTTCTATGAACTGCAGTGAGGCTCTTGGCCCTGAACTTAGTGTGCTTGGAGATGGCAGAATTCCCCAGCCTCCTGCAGCCATGCCTCCGGTTTCTCCCTTGCACCCCTGAGTTTTGCAGAAAGCCATCCAGGTCTTTCCTATAGCTTGGCTATAGTCCAGATCTGGTCGCAGGGAGCCCCACGTGGTGAAGATACTGCTCCTGAACACTAGGGGGCTCTCTCAAGAACCAGAACCAGCCTGAAAGGCATCTGGGGCAAGGTGTCCTCTGAGGGTGGTTTAATGCACGAACGTGATGTGTAAGGGACTGAGGCATTATACCGCTTATTCAAGCTCAAATTACACTTTTCATTTGATATAAAAGACACCTCATCCAGGAAATTCAGTGACAAAGACAAGAACATTTCATGAATGTCTCTTTTTTCTTTCTTTCTTTCTTTCTTTCTTTCTTTCTTTCTTTCTTTCTTTCTTTCTTTCTTTCTTTCTTTCCTTCCTTCCTTCCTTCCTTCCTTCCTTCCTTCTTTCTTTCTTTCTTTCTTTCTGATCTTGAATTATTTGTTGAGTGAGTGAATGAATGAATAAGTACTTATGCAAAACCCCAGGAGAATTTTCAGAAAGGGCTAAGAATGGGAACTAAAGCAACTGCCGCTTTCCTATACTTGAGGCAAATCCCAGCAGAGTGTTATATTCTACTCGAAATGGCCCTTGTTCTTGTCACTGCTGATTTATACAGAGTCCTTCCCTGGTTTCTTGATAATGAAGCCCTTGTAGGAAAGAGTGTCTCAGAAACTGAAGCTTGGGACCATTTGTACGCTTGAAGTTTTCAAAGACACATTGGAAGGGTATTCTCTTGCTACTTCAGTGTCAAGAAATATGTTAGACTTGGAAGATGGAGTTTATGTTAGCCAGGACTCAGTAAAACAATTTTAAAAACCCAGTAATTCCTGTGGGTAATAGGGAGAATGGCTATGGTTTCTGGATAAAAAGCATCTTTTTTAAAGTCTTATTTTATTTCATTATATATTTTTTTGTATTATTTATTTAGTTATTTATCTAAAAATTTTTTTTATTTATTTCTGAGAGAGACAGAATGAGCAGGGGAGGGTCAGAGAGAAAGGGAGACACAGAATCTCAAGCAGGCTCCAGGCTCTGAGCTAGCTGTCAGCACAGAGCCCAACGTGGGACTCGAACCCACAAACTGTGAGATCATGACCTGAGCCGAAGTCAGATGCTCAACTGACTGAGCCACCCAGGCGCCCCTAAAGTCCTATTTTAAAAGGGACTATGTTGTTCGTTTCTTATAAGAGGTTGATCTTTGATGTCACTGTCTCTTTAGCATACTGTTTGCCGAGCCAGGGCTATTCCAGACAATGTATCTTGGATTGTTGGTCCGCAAGTGCCATATTCTTGCTGCTACAATCATCCATTGCATCTTTGGGAAGTAGGCTGTGTGCAGCACCGATTTATATAAAAATGAACAGGCCTGAAGATGGTCTATTCTTCTCTGTTAATTTTGTTACTGTTTTATGTCATTGGGTGTGATTTCTCAAGTCCTGGTCTGTGGGGAAGGGGCAAGAGAAAATTGGAAACAAGCAAACAAACAAACAAACCTGTTTAACAAGATAGGCAGGTTTGGTCAATTCATTGTTTTGCCAGCCTCCCAACAGCACCGCGAAGGCTTTCACATCTGGCACCACTAGATGTCACTAAATAACAAGTTTCTCAGAACAATTGAGTCGAAGCTTGAACAGCTCGCTCCCCTCCTTTCTATTAATATTTTACAACTATATTTGCACTGTATACATTTTCCACATCATTATTTTGTCCTGAATCTTTTACATTTAATGTGACATTCGTTCTTAGGAACACAGCTTCGTCCTGTTTGATGGCAAGCCAGCTTATTCTTTGCACAGGGGTAAGTCCTCGAGCCCATCTTCTGTGTGACAAGGGAATTCACATTTCATTTGCTATGAAACTGTTGTGGTAAGATAGTGCTTGATTCTGTTTTCGACGTGGGTACAATCTTTGTTGTTGGACGTGTTTGGGCTGATCAGAGGCAATGTAAACCAGAAGCTTGATTGCCTCGTTTATATTTCAGGCTCCTCAAAAAGTGTGAGGCTGTCAGAGATCACTGTGGTCACAGACAGGGCCACCATGTAAAACATCTGGGGACGGTGAAAAGCCTGTTCTGGTTTAAAGACCTCTATGGAAAATGGTCTCTGCTAAAACAAAACCCCTTTTCTTTGATGCCCCTTAATTCCTTTATCTTTCTCTAGGCCTCCTTGTCATATTCTCTGTGACAGCTCTCAGGGGACCAAGGCTAGCAAAATTTTCTATGCCTTGGGAATATCTATCCCCATCAGTAATTCAGACAGAAGGAAGGAGAGCTTGTCGTGTGTCTCAGAGGGACCCTTCAATTGTGCATTTGCTGTTGACAGCTTTCTTTGTCATGAAGAATGGAATTCCGGGGTGCATAGATCACACGGTCTAATGATAAAACTTTGGAGTTATATCAGGCTTTGCAATTTACAGAGCCCTTTCAAATCTATTACTGCACTTTATCCTCACAACCATCTATTAAGGAAGGCAGGTTGGGTGTTTTATTTCTGTCTCACAGCCTAGGAAACAGAAGCTCAGAGAGGTTAAATGGCTCGCCCAAGGTCATCCAGATATAAGGTGGGGCTGTGACACTCAATTGTATCTCCGGGTTCCTGGGTTCTGACACACCCCTCCCTGACCCCAGGACACCAAGCTGCTTCCTGCTGTGGAATTGTTAGGGGCAACAGGAAGTGGGCTTCTAGCAAGGTTGCTTCTGCAAAGCTGGCACCAAATCGGAGATCTGGTGCTGGAGAATTCAGGGAAAGAGCGTACGTGTCTCTGGCTTCTCTCTTGCTGACTGCTCACCTTCCCACGGCACCTACCCAGGGCGCACCATCATCTGGAAGACTGCTTGACTGGCACTGCTGCTGAAACTGCTCTTTAAGGGATGTGAAAAGGGTGGGGAATGCAGAGGAAGCCTGTAAAAGTACCTCCACAATTGCAAGGCAATTTGTAAAGAAAAAGAGGTCAAGGAAAGCAAAACTGAGAAGGAGAACTTGGATATTGTCGTCCAGTCAGAACGCAGAGTTCCCCTCTCCATGGAATTGAAGAGGAGGTAGAAAGAGTGGAGTACATAGAGACTCTGATGGACCTTTTCCTCCCTTTCCAGACTGAGAGTGGGGAGCGGTGAGGGAGAGGCTCTGGGAGGCTTCTTTGTCAATATCAGGAGTAGTGCCTGACCGAACTCCATCTATAAAGCATTTCGCTACCTGATGGAAAGTACCAGCTAATCACTAAAGTCCTCTGTTAATCTGTTGAGTGGTGGCATCCCTTTCCTGATGAATAGAGACTTTGAAAAATACTGCTTAATCAGTGGTGTATATGGCGTTAATTTTCAACTGCCTCTGATAATCTGACTGAAAACAGAGCTGAAACTTACCGCCTATTAAGCCATAGAATGTTGGAACTGAAGGCACCTGTCTGGCGTTATTTCTGGAAAAGGCCCTACCCACAAAATCCCTGTTAGTGTATGCAGAGCACCTTGCTTTTAGAAGATAGTCTGAAATGCTAGTCTTTCCAACAGATGCCTAATTGTTTCTAAGGTCCAGACTGAGTGGCATTTGAGAAACAGGCTGTAGTGTGTGGCTTGGCTTTCGAGGGTTGGTTTTGCAGGACTCACCCCTTCGTTCTCAGTAGAGCCCGTGGTTCTTGACCTTGGCTGTACATTAGAATTGCCTGGTGAGCTTTATAAATTTGCTGATATAGGGGCTCCATCCCCTGATGTTCAGATTTAATTGGTTTGGGGTGGAGCCTGGGCACTGGTATTTTTAATAAGTGCCCTAGATGTTCCTAATGTGCAGGTCAGGGTTGAGAAGCAGTGTGTCACATCACCTCAACTGGAGGGCACTTCTTTATACGATGCCCTCCTCACAGGTGTGGGTCGCCGATAGTTCTAGTTAGCATGGTTTTCAGTTGTATCCTTTCTGTGTTTCAGTAAAAGCGATTGTATCCTAGTAGCTAAATGTAAACCTCCACTGATCAGTAATTATTCTTTTGAGAAGTTTGATCACATTCTAATGCTAAATTGAAATATATAGCATCACCTAGGCATTATTTATTCCACGATTTAATATAGTGTTTCTCTCCAAGGGTATTGCTGACAATTTGTATCAGAATCATCTGGGGTGCGTGTGAATATGCAGGTTCCTGGGCCGCACTCCAGACCTACTGAATGGAACTCTCTGGGTGGAAATCCAGGAATTACATTTGTGGTGGTAGTTCTAGGGAATTTGGGAGAGAGCACCAAGGCTTAACTGGTTTTAATTAGCATTAGCCCTATTTGTCCTGAGGGCCTTAGTAAATGTTAGTTCTTACAGTGTTCTTTTTTTTTTTTTGCTTGTTTTTGTTGTTTGTGGTTTTTCTTTTTTGTAATTGCAAGGCTTCTAACCTTGTAACCTGCCATACTTCTTCATCAGAACCACAGCTTTGTCTGTCTATAGGCTAATAAGAGGAATGGCCTAATTTAACCTTTCTGGCATTCGTGACCAACGGAAAGTTCTTTGTGTCTTTCCTCAGTTCTGTCAAAAAGCATAAAAAGAAAGAAAAATAAAGTAGCAGCATGATGTCACCAGTCTGCTTAAAAACCCCACGATTGTCTATTTTCAATTAGCAGTTTCCCTGCTGGCTGGCCTCTCAGCCTCTCCAAGCTTGCTCTGGTGTCAGGTATCCAGCTGCTTAGTGTTGCTGGTTTATTTGTATCAAATAGTCCCTTAATAACTATCTCTCTCAGGATCAAACACCTCTGCTTTTTGGCACAGTTTTCTTTCCAGAGTTTAGAGCCAAGCTCTACCCGTGATACTAAAAACCAATTATTAGAGCACACAATATCATTGTCAAGTAGCTGTAAAATGGTATCTCCATGCAGATAGAATCTTCCTGAACCCTGTTTCGATGTTGTCTCTCTCCTGGTCCTGGTCTTTCCAACATCAGACAGATTCTGGGTGTCTTCCTTATACCTCTCCTGTCATACTTCTCTAAAACAAAGCTGCTTTGGATCTAATTCCTAGTTGCACAGAAGAATTAATGAGATGACTTCTAAATCAAGAGTCAAATTGAACATGTGTTAAGAGACACTATTCCCTCATCAAAGATACAGAAATGCCTGAGAAAAAATTATTCAAAATCAAATGAAAAGAAGCCAAGCAGAAATCTTAAAAACAAGAAGTAAACTCATAGAAATAAAAAACTCAACAAATGGGTTATAATTTAGATATAGACACAGAGAGAGTTAGTGATTTGGAAGCCAAGATTCAAAGAGGCAATGCCTGCATATTTTCTAAATATGGAGGGATAATGTTCTAGAAAGAAGTCAAAATGCCAAGAATAATTTAAAAAGAAAAAAATTCCTTTTATAGATTCCATTGTGGTAGAATGGCAGAATATAAAATCCTCTAATTCACAAGAATTACCTACAAGGCTGTGGCCATCACACTTACAGCAGACTTCTCCTCATAGATGCCAAACAACAATGGCTACTACTCTGAAACACCAAACCCAGACTTTCATACCCAGCTGTTAATAACTAATCTAAGCCTATTCAATCACTGCCTTATTCTTTTGATAAATTATAAGGGCCTCCAGTGATTAGTGTTGACTGAGGTCCTCTTCTGCATAATCTTATCAACAACTAGGATGTTATAATGAAATCGAGTCTCAGACCAAATTCAGCTGCACTCAAAGATTTTTGGTAAGTGAGCACAAAAGGAAACCCAGTTTTACCTGTTTTTAGAAAATCAGAGAAAATCTAGTTCAACAGGCTTTAGGCATTTCTCCCAACGCCTTGCATAAAGTACTTCCTTGAGGCTGATGTGATAATATTCTAGAAGTAGGATATTCCTGCTGGATCAAATGACAGAGTTTTCTATTAAATCAAATGCAGTTTTAATAAAAAGGGAGCCTGCTGCTCTGTGGGGAAGTAAGCTGTTGGGCTGGCCCAGTTCTGTATCCTGTCCGCCTAGGGGCAGAGGAGATATCTGTACCATGTTTCTAACCAATCCACATAGATTGGCCACCAATTATTGCAACGATAAAAAAAATTCTGTAAAATTATGCTAATTACATGCTCTCTGTGTGATTTTAGGTAGCAGTATTTCCAGAGCCTCGGGGGAGTTAGTCTTCAATGGGGTCTTTCAGATTCTAATGAACCCCTCCTGGAGGGTTTCTTGTTGATTAGGATACTGCTAATCTTCACCAACCAGGACCACAGATTAAAACTAGCATATATTCATAGATATATGTCATGCTATCTCTGCTGCAGCATTTTCAAGGAAATTATAGGCTGTATAACACCAGGCAAATGATATTTTTAAGAGATGGGGCAAAACAAGGACATTTTTAAACATAAAAGAACTTGGAGAGTTTGCCACTCACAGATGGAAAGAACTAATACAGGATGTCCTAAAGCAGGAATGCAAATGAATATGGAAGGAAGGTACGGGATGCAAGAGGAAGACAGTCATTTATGTATATGTTTAAGCAAAACATAACTAAAATTCTGTTGTAATAACAACAAAGGTTTGAGACTGGTTCATTTGGAAGGGAAGTTAAAGCCAGCTAAGTTTTGTGAGGTGAAATACAGATAGCGTATAATTCAGTTTAGTTGTAAAAATATGTAATTAAGGGGGTCCTGGGTGGCTCAGTGGGTTGAGATTCCAACTCTTGACTTCGGCTCGGGTTATGATCTCACAGTTTGTGAGTTCATGCCCTGTGTCAGGCTCTGTGCTGACAGTGCAGAGCCTGCGTGGGATTCTCTCTCCCTCTCTCTCTGCCTCTCCCCAGCTCATGCATGCTCTCTCTCTCTCTCAAAATAAAAAAATAAACTTAAAAAATATGTAGTAAATATGCATTTAAAAATCTACAGTGTAATTACTGAAAGAGTAGAAATAGAAAGCAAAATTTTTAAACCAGGAGTGGAAAATAAGGGATTATAAATGTAAAATTATTGGAAAAAAAAAAAAAAAAAGGACTGAAAGACATGCCCTAAAATCCTGATAGTGATTCTCTGGGGATGAGGGTTCTGGGTGAGAGTGCACGTAGGGGGATGAGGCTCACGAGAAAAGAGACAACAAATGAAATCACTAATTCTGCATAGTGAAAGTATGGACTTCAAGAATGTTTTTATTTGGTGTTTTTTGGTGTTGTTTTGAAATGAAGTCTTAAAACAGGAAAAAGATGTTTCAACTTGGCATTAAGGCATTAATGTAGGTTTAATGCTGGGAGCCAATCAAAGCCTGAGGTGAAGAAAGAACACCTTAAAGGCAAGGACTGAGTGTTTTGATCATTGTATGAAGTTCATAGTGTTGCTCAATTAGTGCTTGTTGATGCAGGTTTGACTCTGAATGCTCACCACCCTATCTATTCCTGGGCATTTCAACCCCTCTGCATAGTTTTCTTTCTCAGAAGGTCGAAGGTTGTTTTTGTCATTCTCTGTGTTTGTGGTCTGCCCTTTCTGAGCTCCTGGACCCAGCACACCTGCACTGATTAGAGCTCTTTTAGCTAATCTCAGAATGTCAGGCCTTCATGTGTTTCCACATCACTGGGGCCAGTGTTGAGGACTGGGAAGATGTAAAGGACACATCCTCAAAACCTTGCCTCAAAGACCAGCTCCCTGTACTGCCTTGTTCCTGGGTCAGGGCACCTAGCAGGCGCCTCAGGTCAGGCCACCCCACAGGGAGAGCTGTTTCTCTGTCCAGCAGCTGAGAGCACACAGTGAAAGGAGGCCGTATGTCTCTGACAAATTGTCACCTCTGCTGAGGTGGTATTTGAGGAGGTACAGCTCCCAGAGGCATTTGTATTTCAACACGTGACTCTCAGTCCCAGAAACATCTCTAGGATCCAAGACAGTATCTCTTTAAGGTGAGATTTGGGTATCTTGAGTCCAGGGGGTGGGACATCTGTGGCAGGGGTGGCATCGTGACTTACAAGTGGGTGGCCCTGCCTTGAACCCCTCCCTGGTCCTGCTGACCCCAGCTGCTACTTCTTCTCAGAGCACAGTGCCTTAGGAAGCCCTCATCCCACTGGCCTCTATCTTGCCCCATCCATACCCCTGTCCCTCTGCCGGCTGTAGGGTTCTGGAATAGAGAGAATTCCCTTCTGGGAGGAGCTGGGCTGGGCAAGAGCCATGCAGCCTGAAGTCTCAGACAACCTGGATTTGCATCCCTGTCCTGTCCATCACCAGCTGTAGGATCTTGGGCAAGTTACTTAAACTTACTATATCTCAGTTTCTGCATCTGTGAAATGGGGATAAAAATGGTACCTACCTCATGGCGTTACTGTGAGTATGAAACGACTTCTTTTATGAGGAGTACTAAGAACTGCCAGCATTCCTGGCACAGTACGTGCTCATTAACTATATGGAACAGTAGTGTGGAAGTGAATGCCAGGGGGACAGGGGCTCTAAGGAGCAATGAATCCAGTATGTAGCAGTTTGAATTTGTACTCTGCTACCTGCAAGCTATGTGCCCTTGGATGAGCCACTTCAGGTCTCAGTTTCTATTCATAAAATGGAGATTGTACCTGAACCAAGTGCTTGTGAGAATTGAGACCAGAGAAGTAAAACGTCTAGCAGGTGTGTTCACTATACATAGTAAGCATTCCTTAAATGTCTCCCTGAAGATTTAACTTATATTTTGCAGGAGGATGAGATCAGCGTGGTGAAATGCAGGGAGGCAGCTTTGTCCTTTGGGACGGGTGGGCAGGGGAGAGGAGGCGGGGAAGACGCCGGGAAGGGGTGGAAGGAGTAGATGAAGGCTCTGCTCTCTGAAGACAATCAATAGCTGTCCTTAGGTGTTACAACATCGATCGCCTTTCAAAAACGAAAGAAAAAAATCTGCTTACCCTTGGATAGCGTAGCTCGTGTGGGACCAGAGGGGCCAGAGGATTCTTACCATGTGAACTAATTCTGCCAGAGAGCTCCAGAGGACTCGGGCATCTGGGAAACAGTTGGGGAGGCAGAGACAGAACATCAGCTCTGAGCTGCTTTCTTGGAAACCTGTACTGTGGGTGGCCACCCTGAGCGAAACTTGACCTTGAAGTCAGCTGTCTTCCCTCAGAGGACCAAAGGTACCGGATTGGTGCAGGCGCGATGGGGGTCTCAGGCTGGGAATGAGCACATTTCAACAACCACTCTGGTGGTGGCAAGAAGGCAGGATGGGAGCAGACAGCCTAGAGACAGGCGCTCTCCTTGCCCAGGGTAGAAGGCAGTCTGGCCGTTACCTTGAGGCTGTAGTTAGGAAAGATACTGGGCTTGTTGCTGTAGGCTAGATGGGTGATTGTGCCAGTTTTTGTGCTGTTTTTTAGAGAAGAGAGAAAGTGAGAGTACGTGAGAGAACCATGCCCTGGATTAGGAGAGAAGGTCTTCTTGCTTCTTTCTGGATGAATGGTGAGAGGGTTCTTTACTATTTCTGGAGTTGAGGAAAGGTGGATAATCTGTGACAAGAAATGTAGGAGTTGGACCCGTGCCCTTCTTTACACAGGGCACCTACAACAAAGTATTTGAATTTTTTTTAATGTTTATTTATTTTTGAGAGACAGAGCATGAGCAAGGGAGGAGCAGAAAGAAGGAGACCCAGAATCTGAAGCAGGCTCCAGGCTCTGGACTGTCAGCACAGAACCTGACTCAGGGCTCGAACTCACAAACTATGAGATCATGACCTGAAGTGAAGTCAGACGCTTAACCAACTGGAGCCACCCAGGCATCCCTACAACATGTTTTTGTAACCACTTTGAAATACATCTTTTACTTCCCCATTTAATTATCACCCCGTCTGTGAGAGCCGATATTTCTGTCCATTTTAGAGATAAGAAACTCAAAGGCTGAAGAGGCCCTAATAACCTGCTCCAGTCAGGTCTCACGCGGATGTGGTGCTTTCTGGTCTGAAATTCAATGTCATTTCCAGGACCCTGTTCTCCCCCACCATGAGATTTCACCGTTCTTGTGTGACATGCTCCTTATGTTGGAATTGTGTATAATGGAAGTTCTGTTGTACAAGTTCATTTTCCTGTAGTGCTGAAGTCCATAAATAATACATAAATTAGTATGTTGAGCTGATTCCTACCTTTTTTCTACCAGGCCTCAGTTCTGCCTGAGATCAATAGAGCTTAAAAGAAAAGAAAAAGCCAATTCAGCTTTTGTGTGGATCCTGGTTATTGCTCTCACACAGACCCCTTTCCTGGAGTGGAAGCCATGCCTGACAGCTCAGCTTTGCCGTCACTAATGAGTGGGGATGTGATTGTGCATTCAGAATCGAGTAGGGACTCAGCCAGCACCCTTGGATCCACACTGCTGATTAAACACAGTTGAAAAGACATTTCTTTTTAGGGGCTGTTTAAGAGGAGAGGCAGAGAGAGAGAGAGGTATGTGAGATCTGTTTGTGTGCATGGTGCTTCCTCTGAACCGGGGCTGTGCCAGAGGCTGCCACACTTCCATGGCAGAAAATAGAGGTGAAATCACACAGGTGAAATAAAACGAAAGATAACCAAAGAAGAAAACAGCAACACCTTAACACAGTCAGTAATAACCGTGATATGACCATCCATTGGCCCACCTCAACACCCGGAAGAAATGACCCCCTAAGGATGTAGAGCTGCTGTCAACCCAAAGATGGCATTTTGGTGCGTAGTGGAAAAGGCACTCCCCCTGGGCATGCGCGGCTCTGTGCGGGCTGCATTTCAGGCTCTCTTACCCTTCATCCAGGCCCACTCATGCAGGGAGCCCACTCACAGGTGCACATGGCACCCTGCGTGTCCACGTTGTATTTGCAGCCTTTCCTTTTCTCAGATTTTTCTTTTTTAAACCAGGCTCAGTAGCTCCTTTTTTTCTAGGGCTATGAAGCTGCAGCCTCTGACTTGATACATAGATAAAAGATGTCACGGGGATAAGAGGTAGAGAATGCTTTAATGAGAAGAGCTTAGACCATTTTCAAAGGTCCTCCACTATGCACGGAGGGGCCCCAGAGCTGGTGGAGCGCTGGGTGACAGCCCGTGGGTGACACATGGTGGCAATGGGCTCTTGCTTGTGCGAAGGCCTTGCTCTGATGAGCCGGGGCAATCGGGGGAATGTTTGAACAGACCAAAGAAAAATATCAAAAGGCAAATTGGAGTCAGGAAGAAAATGAATAGCCCACGATATCCAAGGGAGATTACAGAGGTATGACAAAGCAGTCAGGTTTTAGAAGGGGTTGTTACTCCAAGAAAGATAATTTTGTTCAACTTTTTTTTTTTAAATGGAAACGAGGATGAAGAGATCAGAACCAGTGAAATCATCGCTGTCAGATAAAAGATAAATCTTTCATTAGGAAACATTTCTTTGCGTGCCCTTTTGACATTGAAAAATACATTTGATGTAAGGATTCGGGGCCTTATCAAAACTGTAATATGCTAAAATAAACAAAACCACGGTGTGATGTTTTATTGGAGAAGAGCAGCTATAAAAAAAAATGGAAGAGAACTTTCAGGATTAATAGTGTGTTTTCCTTGTAGGAGCTTTGCTCTTTTTAATCATTTTTAAGATCCCTATTCATGGATGTTTGCACATTCAGCAAACACAGCCGTGGATAGCGAGAGGGACTGCCTTGATGCCCTAGAGATTCAGGTACAGACTCCTATCTGGAGACTTTCAGTGCCTCTAAGGCTCCATTCCCTAAATAGGTTTCTTGCCCCAGGCCACTGCCAAGAGCTGGCTTCTGCCCTCAGAGGGTCTGCTCGCCTCCCCACCATCCTGCTGTCCATCTTTCCAACCTCCCACCCCAAATTCACCCAGCTACCTACACGTCCTGGGTGCACTCCATTCCGGAGCCCGTGGGAAGGGAAACCTCCCCAGGAAGGGGCAGTTCAATGCCAGGCCTGCTGGCACCTGGTGCTGGCTGTGGGCTTCTGCCTTCCTTCTGCTGTCACTCCCCTCTGCATCCCCTCCACCAGGCCAGGATTGTGTGTCAGCTCAGTATCCTGTGACTGGTGCGGTGTCTCACCTCACGACCCCTGACACTGACTTCCCGAAGGCTGTCGCATGTCACCTGTGCACCGTCTTCCCATCTGTCTGGCCAGAGCTCTACCACTTGGCAGGATCTCACTCATGACCTTGGGCTGTAGTTCTGTGTTTCCTGCCCTTTGTTAGCCTCCTGCTTCGCTGAACACTGTCCACTGACGATGGGCTTCCTTCTTCTGTCTGTAGCTGGGTTTGAGCCTTGATATCTGTCCTTTTCTCATGAACAGATAGGTTTCTTGGGTGACCAAACCCATGGTCTCACTTACAAAACTCTACCTCACTAGGAAGAGTTCATGGTTCATTTTAGAGCCCTCCCATTAGCACAGCTTTTTCTGTGTGCCTGGTCTGCTCTCTGCTAGCTGAGGCCCCTCAGCCTCCACTCCGTGGTTTTGCTTCACCAGGTGTCTCCATTACTCCTCGTGTGTGCTCCTTTATTACTTCCCCTTCTACATGACACATTTTAGCTTGGCCGTTTCTTTTTGTCTCTCGGTCTCTCCCTACCCAATTTCTGTGTATATATATTTATGTAGAGATATACAGAGACATATTTTCTTTAAATTTTTTTAAAATTTATTTTTGAGAGAGCACAAGTGGGGGAGGGGCAGAAAGAGAGGGAGACAGAGGATCTGAAGTTGGCTCTTCACTGACAGCAGTGAGCCCAATGTGTGGCTCGAACTCACGAACCACAAGATCATGACCTGAGCCGAAGTCAGACGCTCAACCAGTCGAGCCACATCCAGGTGCCCTTAGACATTTATTGACATACAGGAAAGCCTTGGTTTGCAAGCATAATTCATTCCAGAAACATCCTTGTAATCCAGAGCACTCGTGTATCAAAGCGAATTTCAAGAACCATTCGCTCAGTTGTGATCATGTGATGTTCAGCGACACATACTACTCATATTGCAAGACATCACTCATTTATCAAGTTAAAAATTTTTAGAAATATTAGTTCATCTTGTGGAACACTCAAGAACAAGTTACTCGCAATCCAAGATTTTACTGTATATGGAAAGAGACATTACATGCAGACATTTTCATAGACACTTCTCTGGGACTGTGGTGAACACTACCCATGGACCTTGCCCAGGTCCTATTTACTGGGCCAGGGAGCCCATTCCCCAGCTGCTATGAGCACTGCCTGCTAATACGCAGCTCATAGCTGCTCCTTTCTCTAGAGAGTTATCCATTGCTGATAGAACAGCAGATGCCAATTCCAGGGGAGGCCCATAGCTGAAGCCCTTCATGCAAAACTAAACTTTTCCTGAGGTCACATCTTTGCTTAGCCCTTCTTACCTATACTCTTCAATTGCTCCCTCATAGGTTTGTCTTGAAGAGCTTGAAGAGCCCTTCTTTCAGTAAAGCATGTGTGCCTGAATCCTTGTCTCAGACTCTGCCATATATCTATCTATCATCTATCTATCTATCTATCTATCTATCTATCTATCTATCTATCTATCTATCTATCTATCTATCGAGGGAGTGCAATGTATGAGCCAGGAGGAGAAGCAGAGAGAGACAGAGAGAATTCCAAGCAGTTTCTGTGCCTTAAGATTGGGGCTTAACACAGGGCGTGATGCCACAAACTGTGAGATCATGATCTAAGCCGAAACCGAGTTGGACGCTTGATCAACTGAGCCACCCAGGCATCCCAGCTCTGTTTTTAAGGAATGTGACTTAGATAGAAGCTCGGCTTACTTCTCTATAAGGTGAGGTAGGAAACTTGGTTAATGAGCTCTGAGGTCCCTTTCTATTGTGATAATCCAGGGTTCTTTTGTTGTGTATATTCTTAATTCTGTTTTGCAAACAGACAAGGCTTAGAAGAAAACCAGTGATAAAAATTGGAATAGCTTATTATTTCTGTGTAACTGATTAGATAATTGACATAAACTAAGGGATGTGTTGGTCAGTTAAATTACAACACTTACTTTGATTGCTTCTGGCAATAGGATTTGAAGAAGTCTAGTGACCATTGTGGAGTCATTTTATTAGCATGTATCTTAAGTGCACACAAAGTTCTTGTCTTGTTGAGTCCTGCAGAAATTTCAGGATGCCGAGTTCTTGCAGTGTGGGCTTAGCCAGTCACTTCTGTCAGCCTGACTTGTTACCTGTTGACACCTGGGCAGGCATTTGGAAGTCTCATGTGGTGTTCTTTGCATAGAGCAATTTGAAGTCATTCAGAGCAATAAGCAGGACGTGTTCCAAATTATTTATATTTAGAAAATGTTGATTGCACATGTGGCTATTTTCAGTGTTGGCTTGGATCTTGGAAAATCTGAAGGTGAATTAGATCATCAAAGTTAATGGCACGAACAACCCTGCAGAAGAAGGGATCTTTCTCCAAATTAAAATTCTGTAACATAGTTCCTCCGGTACAGTGGTTCTAAGCATCCATTATTTCCCTTTTATATTCTTGACCATTGTCAAGTAGCCACGGATTACTTTCACTTAGGAAATCTTGTTAAACTAAGCTACTGCACAGGTGATTTTTGGTTTGGGACTCAAGACCTGACTTCTCTCTCTTCTACTGACCTTACCTTGTTAACTTAAAGGACACTCAACACTCAAGGGACTGACCAGTCTTTTTTCTCTCTTTTATAAAGAGATATAATTTAATTAAAAAACATATTAGTAAGTGTTAATTACAGATAATATCAATTATTCACATTGAAAATTTTATAACATTATACATTTTCTAATTTTTTTTAGTGTTTATTTTTGAGAGAGAGTAAGACTGAGTGCAAGTGGGGGAGGGGCAGAGAGAGAGAGACATACACAGAATCCGAAGCAGGCTTCAGGTTCCAAGCTGTCAGCACAGAGCCTGATGTGGGGCTCGAACCCATGAACTGGGGGATCATGACCTGAGCCAAAGTCAGACGCTCAACCGACTGAGACACCGAGGCACCCCAACATTATACATTTTCTAAAGTGATAGTTGAAACTCTAAGATTCTATTAAGAAGCTGCATTAGATATCATACAGAATTGCATACATTTTTCTATTGCTATATTGAGATTTGATGAAATTAGTTTAAAGAATAGAGGCCAAAATATCCTATTTGATTTTTGTTGTTGTTTTGTTTTGTTTTTTAAGGTTTCCAAGTAAAACGCAAGGCACCTAGTTAAATTTCTGGCCTGGTCTGTGCCTGGAAACCTATGGTTGCCTAAAGGTGAGGGCTTTGCCCAGGTTGGAATAGTTCGATGTTCCCAGTAAATACAAAAAAAACTAGATTGGTAAAGACTGGACCGTCCTCTGTGAGGATCTGCTCCTCCTTCTACCCATTCTACCATCCCCTCATACATGCAATCACTTATTCACTCGTATTGAGCATGGACTACATCACAGACTCTCTATTAGGCATGGAGACAGCACCTGTAAGATGCAGGTTCCTAACCTCTCTTCTCTTCCTGAGCCCCACTTCTCTGTGAGCAGCCAGAGAGAGGCCCAAAGAAGACTTAAGAAGATCCACAGAGATGAATACAGAGACTTAAGAGGATCACATTGAAAACAAGTTTATAATAAACATTTCCAATTGGGGAACAAAATGGAACATCCTCATTTAAGGACTTAATAGAATCTGAGGCCACAGGGTGAGAACGGGGGTAGGAAACTGTGAGATAGGGAGAAGTAGCAAGCTTCTTTCAAAAAGTACATGCTTAGATCGTCATTTCTCCTTGCACTTAATTGAAGTCAATATACTTAGTTTATAGAAGAGTGAGAGTTCTTCACATTCATCACCATGGGGCATGGATTTTTTTTTAAATACCCCAGGGGTGCCTGGGTGGCTCAGTCAGCTAAGCGTCCGACTTCAGCTCAGGTCATGATCTCACGGTTCATGGGTTCGAGCCCTGCATTGGGCTCTGTGCTGACTGCCAGCTCAGAGCCTGTCGCCTGTCTTCGGATTCTGTGACTCCCTCTCTCTCTGACCCTCCCCTGTTCACGCTGTCTGTCTCTCTCTCAAAAATAAATAAAACATTTAAAAAAATTATTAAAAATGCCCCAAACTGGCAGATAGTGTCCCCTCTGCTGCCCTGCCTACTGCTCCCTTGCAGTGTATTCAGTAAGCTTCTCTCTCCTTTTCTGTGCCTCGGGGAATTCTTTCACCACCTGCCAGTGGCTTCCACCCAATTTGATCAGTCGACATTTGGTGGCCTGTATGGGCAATCTCTACCAGGCTGGGACTCTCCCCGGTGTTCTGGGAATTTGTGGGGACTTTCCCTGAGTAGACCGACTCTCGTTCTCCTTTGGGAACTGGTTACCTCCCACTGAGGTTACTCCTTCTTGAATATCTGAAGCCCTAGGGGGATCCAGTGGAAGTCCTTTCCCTGAAATGGGGAATAATTTCCCTTGATGACCTCAGAAGGAAGGATCCTTTCTTCCTTCTCCTTTCTGTTTCTGGCCCTTCTGTGGTCTAACCCTAATATTCCTCAGACAGCTGAAGGTCTCTGGTCAGGGTGGCTCCCCACTGTGGTCTGAAGCTCTAAGGGTGGGTAGATCAGATTACCTGAGCCTTGAGGATGAAGTTCCCCTTTCCTCTCCTCTCCTACTCTGTCCCCCTTAAAGTCTCCATTCCCAATGTGTGGTGAATTGGTAGCAGTAACTTGTCCAGGGTGAATCTGCACATGGTATGGACTCATTGAGATCCTTCCCTTATGCTGGCTCTCCTCTGCCTTGGTTTTTTTGGATCACCCTCCTTTACTCCTTTATTCCTGTGGATCCAGCTGCCATCTTGATCTACAGGCAAAATGTGTTACTGTGCATCTGAGTGACTTCCTCCCTCAGGGTTTTTGTAACACAAAGATGATTTTCCTGGAAAGAAACCTGGTCATGGCCATCCTAGCCTCTTACCTTCTTAGGACCCATACCACTAAATTATTGGTCCCCCTCTTCTTAATCTCTGTGTTAAATTTGTCTCTTCTATTATCCAACAATTCCATATATGACTGATCGTTCAACAAGGATTCCAGCCCATACCATTGGAGTATCCCCTCCTCCTAAATTCCATGGAGCTGACCACCAAGGAGTTTCACTCAAATCACCTATCTGCAAGTTGATATAAAACCATGCTCTGGTCTGTAACTGCATAGAAACCCTGATGGACTGATGAGTTTAGGTAGGCACAGTGCATCTCCTCTGTCCAGCATGAAGCATGAGGCCTCCACCAAATGCCAGAGATTTGTCATTGTCAATATGTCAGGGGGGGGAATGTGGAGGTCTCTTTTAGGCAATAGACTTGAGCAACGGAAACCGGAGTAAGGTAAAAGGGCCCATGGTGGCCACTGGACTGAATACAATCAGGCTCATTGAGCGACCCACCTCACAATAGCCAAAGGCCTTAGCTGACCCATGGGCTTCTTGCAACCAGGCATAGGTACCAAAAAAGGAAAGTTCCATACCTTCTCATACCTTCTCACTCCCCCACTTAACTATAGCTCTCCTTCCCCTCCACTGCCTCCTGGCGGATAATCTCTTCTTTTCCTTTGCTGTCCTGCCCACTGCTCTCTCGCAGTGTAGTCAATAAACTTCTATCGTCTTAAAAAAATGCCAAAAACCCAGCTTAGAGCTGATTTGGAGGAGTAGGTCCTTCTGACACGATTTCTGGTCTCCTTCCTGAGATGGATGCAGTTATTTTTACTCTCACCGCTCATGCTTACAGCTCAATGATTCAGATAAATGGGGAGTCTTTTCTTGGCATGCCCTATAGATCAACTTCTGGGACCTTCTTTCTTTTGGGTTTCTGGATGCTCCCAGAGGAGGGACTGTCACAGAAGAAGAAAGATGAGGCAGCAGGAATCTGCATCTCACCACTGCGCCCCCTACCCACTCTGCGCCCCCTATCCACTATCTGGCCGTTCTGCAGACCACTTTCTTTAAGTTATTCTCAAATTTTTCCTGTTCTTGTGCCTGCGAACACTCAGGGTTCTTTGGCCATGCCAAACTCCTTCTCTTAGGGAAAATGAGTCTGGGCCAAAGGTGGCAGATAGCCCTCCCCAACCAAAACACTGATATACCCGAGGGTGGTGCCCAGGGATGCAGTACACTTGAGTAATACAATTCATGGTCGGTAGGACACCTTTTTTTCTTTTTTTCTAAATGTTTGTTTATTTTTGAGAGAGAGGGTTCGAGGGGGGAGGTGCAGAGAGAGAGGGAGACACAGAACCCAAGGCATGGCTGTCAGCATAGAGTCCGATGCAGGGCTTGAACTCACAAGTTGTGAAATCATGACCTCAGCCAAAGTCAGATGCTTAATGGACTGAGCCACCCAGGTGACCTGTCAGCAGGACACTTCTTAACAGCAGACAGGGAAACATGGTGGGGTTTGTGGCATCTCATCTAGTTTCCTCGCACCTGCAGCTGGAGTCCAAGCGAGCACAGCCTTATCTCTGGGCTCTCACCTCTGCTCCTACAATATGCTCTTTCTTCCCGGTAAAAGTTTATCAGGTCAAATTACCCCAAGTTTTACTTACTCTAGGTCCTGGGGAGCATTGTTCCTTTAGCCCAGCTCCTATCAGTTCTGCGTGGGATGTGCCTGCCGCCAGGAAGACAGGGTTCATCCAGTCCAGCTGAAGACTGAGTACATAGTAGGTACTTACAAATGCTGGTTGAATGGAAGGCAGATGGGGCTAAACACAGGGCTGGTCTTTGCCAGGTAGAATTCTTGAATTCTGGAAATGACATTCATGGAGGGGAACATTGCCTTGTGTATTGAGAGTGATGGCCTGGCGTAAATTTATTCCCCACTGTTACTCCCAGAGAAGCTGGGGTGGGTCATGTGGATGAGGAAGTCTGGAGTTGAAAAGGAACACCCAGTGTGCCCACAGACTGGGGTATTAGAGGAGCATTGGGAGTCTGAGCAGCACAGGAGGCCTCTGAGCAGGGGGTAGGCTGCCTCAGAGGAGTCAGTTAATTAAAACTCCATCAATCTCAGTAAACAGCAACAGGGCTGGCTACATAGTTTGCAGGGCCCAGTTCAAAATGAAAATGCAGGACCCAGTGTTCAAAAATTATTAAGAATTTCAAGACAATAACAGCAGAACACTAAACTAAGTGCAGGCCGTGTGCAACTGCACAGGCCATCTACCTATAAAGCTGGGTCTGGGTAGGAATCATTGGCTGTCTCATTAAAAAAATTTTTTTTTAATGTTTATTCATTTTTGAGAGAGAGAGAGAGAACGTGAGTGGAGGAGAGGCAGACAGATGGAGACACAGAATCTGAAACAGGCTCCAGGCTCCGAGCTGTCAGCACAGAGCCCAATGTGGGGCTGGAACCCACCAACCATGAGATCATGACCTAAGCTGAAGTCGGACACCTAATCGACTGAGCCATGTCCCATTTTTGAAAGTAGTGGAGTCAGGTCCTCTGTGAGGAGGTCCCCTTTTACTATCTCACTGGCCCGTTGCATTAAGCCCACTTGTCTCTGGTTCTGGACCCACCGTGTTTGTTCGGTCTCACTCACTCCTCCATAGTTAGTTGTTCATAACTAATAATGCTGTTCATGTTTTTCTCTAGGCCTTCCGTGCTCCTGGGAGAAGCGTTTATAGACCTTAACTCTTTCAGAAACAGTTGTTGCTGTCTCCCTTTTCTAGAGACAAAAAGTGATTTGGCTAAGGCCACACAACTCATAAATGATAGAACCAGGATCAGGATGGCTGCAAAAAGCCATGCCCTTTGCATTTACCACCTAGGCGTCAAGGACATCATTGTGTCTTGTTAACTTTTGTGTCATTATGAAATCGGCAATATGTGTGTGTGTGCGCGTGTCTCTATATGTTGAAGGCCAGGGTTTGTGACAAGAAAAGCAGGCTGAGGTGGAACTAGAGATAATGAGGAGTCTCGGCTCCCAGGTCGCACTCTGCTGACGGCAGCACGGGGCCATCCTGTGGTTTCTGAGTACCCTGAAAGGAAGGTGGCTGCTGTATGCTAGCGGCCCTGGATTTTGGGGCTCTGCTGAGGCTAGGGGTTCCCTGGCTCAGGCCTGATTGGCATGTCTTCCCACCTCTCAGAGGTACCGAGCCAGATGCATTCTCCCGGGTCATCATCTGCCTCAACTCCTCTCTTCTCCAGCCGGGGACCTGGACCGACAATGTAGAAACCAAACAATGTTATGCTCTCTTTTCCTGAAGACTCAGCCAAAGCAGGTCTGGATCAGCCGTCTCTGCTCCTTCCCCAGGGCTTCACCCTGACCTCTGTACGCCATCCAGAGGGCCCCTCCCAAGCAGAAGGCAGTCCCAATGGCTTCCGTCCCTCCAGGAAAGAGCAAGCGAACACACAAGTAAGGAGATAGTTTTTTAATGATGCCAAAGTTTCCACTTCCAAATCTTGAGAGGTGAGAAGGGCGTGGAGGTGAGCAGTGTTCTAGGTGAGGCTATTGTGTGTGGGGAGGCCTTATTTTATGCTTAATTGGATCCCTTTCCTTTGGGGAGCCTGCAGGAAATTGGGAGGGCGGGTTTGGCCAACACTGTAGAATTTATGTAAAATAAAGCCTC